>NC_090931.1:1215822710-1216125741 GCF_040938575.1 Ambystoma mexicanum
GGTACCAGGAAAATGCAGGATGCCATTAGGGGCGAGAAACCACAAAAGGCTGAAGGCCGCAGAAGCTGGGCACTCATAGAATTTGCTGACCATCTGCAGAATGTGTTGAGCTCTCACCTCGGGTGGCGAGTCTTTTCCCAAGGATGCATCCAAAACCGCTCCAATGACCTGGATTCTTTGAGATGGTATCATGTGGGACTTCTTGTAATTGAGGGAGAAGCCCAGTCTGGGGAGAGAGTGGCAGTTGATGCTGAGATGTTGCAGGGCCTGTTCGGGAGAATGTGCCCCAATCAGCGAATTGTCCAGGTAGGAGTAGACGTGAATCCCCCCCTCTCCTGGGACTCGCTGCCACCACCCCTATCAGCGTGGTAAAACACCCCGGGCGAAGTTCAGCTTGAATGGCAGAACTCGAAACTGATCATGAGAAATGCCAACGGCGAGATCTTAGGTACCTTCTGTGTTTGTGATGGATAGGTACATGAAACTAAGCATCCTGAAGGTCCAATGACCCCATCCAATCCTGGAGCGCCTGAAAGATCTGAGAAAGTATGATCATCTTGAACTGGTCTTTCCAGAGGAACTTGAGAGAGCATCTCAAGTCCAAGATGAGTCTCAATCCTCCGTCCATCTTGGGGATTAGGAAATAGGGAGAGTACCACCCTTTGTTCCTCTCCGTTACAGGTACTGGTTCTATAGGAGCTTCCTCTAGCAGGCGCAACGTTTGCTGCACATGGAACAGATCCGGAACTTTGAATGAGTGACTCCCCGGTCGATGGTCCCGATACCTTTTTACCCTGGGCTACTGTTCCAACGACCACGCATCTTAGGTAATACCTTGCCATTCTTGCAGCTGCAGTGAGTCTGCCTCCCACTGGGGTCTTGCGGGTTAAGGCCACAGAGGATTTGAGTCAGCTGATGCAGCGGCTGATGTTAAAGTAGCTGTTGCTTGGGCAGACTTTGCCCTTCTCCCTCGTCCACCACGAGGGAATCTTCTTTGGCCCATTTGACCAGCCAGTCCTCTCGTTCTTCCATTTGAAGAGTAGAAGCGAAAGCACTTGCAAGATGATCCACTGGGGTGGCCTTTGAGGTCTGCAGCTTCTATAAGCTTTCGTCAGTCATGCTGCCAAACAGCTGAGTGCCTTCAAAGGGCATGTTGAGGAGTATGGATTGCACGTCTGGTGCAAAACAGGACTTCCTCTAACCACCCAAACGGGAGTATTACTGTGCTTGCCGCCATGGCTCTGCTGATGCGATCAGCCGAGTCCAGTCCTGATTGTAGAGCCCACAAAGCCTCTGCACCGTCTCTTACAATATTCAGGAAGCAGGCTCTGTCTCCCCCTTAGGGAATATCGTCAGCTGCCATAGCTACACAGTCCCACATGCTGAAAGTGGTGTTTGCAGACTTGAGAGGCATGCTCCCGGCATAAAATACCTTCCTAGCCCAAGCGTCGAAACGCTTATCACTGTCTGATGGGATGGTTGGGTAAGCAGCCTGTTTGGAAGTAGAGGTCGCTTCCTGAACCACCAGCCTCTCTGGTATTGGGTACTTTAACAGATAACTAGGGTCACCACTTAAGGGCTGTGCATCTTGGCAAGGTTCTTATTCACTGCTGGACTTGATACAGGGACCTCCCAATTTGCCATAACCCTTTTTTGAAGTTCGACATTAAATGGGAGAATGGGATCCTTTTGTGGACCATTAACGAGAAAGTCTGTCAGGTCGTCTTGCTCAAATGGTGGAGCAGGTCTGCCCATCCCAGAAAATCTAGCTCTGGTCATAAGATGCCTATAAGAGGCATCTGCATGGTCTGCCGAGTCTGGTTTGCCAAACTCAAGTTCAGGTGATGTGTCAACACCACTAGCAGACTGAAGATTCCCATATAAATCCTTTAACCTTCAACTCCTCTGAAATTAGGCTTTCTGGGGGGGTTAGGTGTGCCAAACTCCAACTGAAATGGTAGAGTGTCATAGTACGATGGCTCGTACTCCTCATAAATGGAGGATACATTTTTTTTTAAAACCCTTCTTTGGTAAAGGCTTGTAGGGTTTTTCAGTTTGTTTAAGAATTGACAAAGGTTTCGACCTCAATGGCATTGATGGCTTCAACGCTGATGACGTCAACATGGTGTCAATGTTTTCAACCATTTTGGTGTCGACTGAGCCCTCGAAGGACTTGACCCTCGACTCAGTGGAGTCTGATTTTTCATTGTGTCAATACCTCAGGGGTTCTCGAGGGGTCTCTGACCTCCGTCCCGGGCTTGAGGGCACGCAGGATTTAGCCTTGGCCCTTTCCTTGTCAGCTCTTGATGGCACAACAGGCGCATGGCCCCTTTCTTTCTCTTTTGAGGGGCTCCCCCTCGAAAAAGTTAAGCATTTCCTGCCTGAACTCTTTCCACTTCGATGAAGTGGAGGATTTGGTTGGACAGGTAACCATTCTCACCAGAGAGGAATCGGATGAAGACGAAGAAGGCAATTTATAGTGCCTTTTCTTTGCCTTGTTTGAAAGAGGATGAGGATTGGTGAGACCCGCACCTGGCGCTAGAATGCTTTTTCGATCGCTTCCTTCGAGGAGAGTCTCCTCTCAACTCGGATGACCTTTTCTTCAACAGAGTCGTCAATGGGGATTTATCAGGGGGCCTCTAACATTTATGCTCTTCAGAGCCTTGCCTGTCATGTACTGACAGGACTCACAGTCTGCTGTCTTATGCTCCACGCCAAGGCACCAAAGACACGAACGATTAGGATCCATGAGGGACATCTTGGTGCTGCAGTGGTGGCATTTTTTTAACTCAGTCTTCAGGGTTGATGGTGTCGAAGACGAGGCCATCGTACTCTAGTATCGAAAGTTTTTCCCACAAAAAAATGAATAGTGCTGCATTTCTCAAAGTGTTAGCTATTGCGGAAAAAAGGAACTGTGAAGCTAACGGGTGCTGCGTGTGCTATATATGCCGACAACGTCGACTCAGAGATGAAAGCCCGCGGGGGACATTGAGTTGACCGCATAGACACAGCACCCTCTGGCGAAAAAAACTCTGCAGCGGGAAGTTATTGAAAGATGATGAATACATGCGAGGACACAATCCATTAAAAATACAATTATCAGAGATGAAATCGGGAATCTAGGTACAATGATACACAAGAGACCAATTATTGAGTAACGCAGTTTGTAGAGTATTATGATGTGAGTAATAGGTGAGTCGAGGGCTAAAGATGGTGATACTGCACGGGAGGTCTTACAGATGGATTCCTGTAATAAAAGTGATGGTATATCAGAGTAACTGATTTGAGATCGGCTAACATAATGGCTAGGCATGATAGTATCTGGAGCAGGCACAGAGTTAAGTGTATTAGAAGCGGCAATGGAATTCATAGTAGGGGCGGAGCACAGCACATAATTTTGGCAAGACAAAAATAGCTTGCAAGGGATCAACACAGCATGACTAGAAGGATGTCATCATGCTTAAGATCAGTGTCATCCTTGGGGGAAGGAAGAGCAGCAGTTAAGGTTAGCAGTCTTGCAGATGTTATCTGCCATCTGTCATCCTGCAATTAAGCAGCAGAGGTTGTCATGTATTGTGGATGGCAGAACAGGATCGAAACGATTGTCCAGAATTTTCACGTGTACATTTTTAAGAGAAATAGGCCTATACGAGGAGCGCTGCTCCAGATCTTTGCACAGTTTAGGCATTGTGACACCCCCTTCCCCCGCCAACTGAAGGTGTGACATCCTTCCCAAGAATTATCTTATTAAAGACATCAGTAAGAGGACCAGGGATTGAGATTTGTAGGTTTTAAAAATAAAAAAATATGGGGATATAACAATCAGGCCATGGAGCCATATCCAGCTTTTAAGACGGCAGACGAAATCACCCCCTCCGTGAATAAAGGGCTCTGCAAAGCTAGTCTTGGTTCTCCAGTAAGTTTAGGAAGGTCAATCTTCTCAAGAAAAGAGGCAATCTAGGGAATACGCGTCTTCTCTTCAAGGGGGTGCCACCCCTCTTGGGGCTACGCAGGTGAGCCTAAGCAATACCCTCTCTATGGGACAGGAGGTTACACCCCACCCCGCCCCCCTCCGACAAGGAATGCAAAAGCAGGGATTCCTTTTCATCGCCCCTCACTTCAAAGTCCCAGGCATTCATTGGTTATAGGGGAACTGAGCAGGGTAACCATGGTGGATGGTTTAGGCTCTGCCATAGCTGTTGCAGTCTCACTCCAAGGAGGGTGTAAAATACAACAGATAAAGAGATATGGCGATCAGCTGAGATTTAAGATGTCAGCTTCTGCGATCCCACAAAGGATAGAAGTCCCCTCAGAAGGAGCAGAACGAGAAAGCCACACACTCAGCATGGCCAGCTGCGAGACGAAGAAGCCTGTGGAGTGCTACTTCTTCACTGCTGGGAAAGGAAGCTGCTTCCCAGGATGGAAGACTTACAATTGTCCTGATCATCCAACCCAGGAGTAAAGAACCAAGGAAAAGTATCCTGGCCGGTGAGCAAAGCAGCCGACCAGCCAGTCCAGAGCGAGGACAAGAACGCAAGTCCGCGCAAGCCAGGGATACTGCCTCCAGTAATGAGCACCGACCCTGGAACAAAAGTGCACACTGTTGCACAAGTATCAGGTGGTGAGAGGTGAGGCAACCGCACAGCCCATTAACGGCTGATGGTCAGATGACCCCAGAGTGGGGTAAGAGAAACCGCACGAGAAACTACAACCAAAGCTGGGCCAAGCAAGCCCATAACCCAAATGAGGCTTTTAACCGGAGGGCCCAAGAAGGGGATAAGAGAAATTGCCAGAGAAACCACAACCAGAGCGAGGCCTGTAGCACTCCTCGGGCTAATAACCAAAGAACCCAGGAGGGGTTGAGAGAAACTGCTACCAAAGGTAGATCCCAAGTTGGGCTAAGCAAGCACTTGGCCTATCCAAGGCCAAACGCAAGAAGATACAAACAGGAAGAAGAAGAGTGGTATCTTCAAAATACTGATGGTCACAGATAAGAGGAACTCATTAGATTTAACAGAATATGGAGACACGTTTTCTTTTTGTTGTTGCTTCATTGGAACCATGAGACCAAGAGCTCAAAGAGAATCTGTTATAAAGACCTTTTTTAGTTTGTGCTATTAGGTGGTGATTTAGCTCCACCTATAACTCGAAACTAAAGGGAGACATGGCATTTGAAGAGAGACACAAAGCTTGTAGGTGTTTTCTGGTCATGTGCCCACCCCACTGGATGCCCATGGCTATGATAATCCTTATGGCCAATTCCCACACAGTTTCTGCCCCTCCCTGCCCAAAACACCTCCTCATGGAATTATGCCAGCTTATCTGGAGAAATTCCCAAACAACTACTGGCAATCTCAATTTTTAAGGTAAAGACTGAACTTGTTGACAGTGGAGGTACGTTGGGTGAGATCAGTCTACGTGCACAATCCTACATATTTAAATTCAGCAGACCTCTTTCTCGGTCTATCAAGTGGTGAGGCAACCCTTTTGACGACTGGAACTGTTAAATTGTTAAGGCAAGCAGGTGTTGTGAGAAATAGATTAATTGTTTCTGGTTTAGAGAAATTTGTGATTGTCCATCTCATTTCACTGTTTTATTTATTAGGCGTGTAGTATTGCACTATGCTAATACTTGGTTATTTTAATAATAATTTTCTTTATTCTGTCTAAAATCGAGGAGCAGTGTTGAAAGGTTTTATCAATTTGTGTCGAAAGTAATTTACGTGATGTAAATATTTTATGTATGTTTCAGTGTTTTGTTTATGCCACGGTCTTACCTCCCAGTTAGCGCCATGATGCCCTTGTTGTTGAAGTGCGCTTTAAAAAAAAAATAAGGTTGACTTGTGAAACAGTTATCACAATTAATTCATTAAAAAAGGAAGAAATAGCCTTCCTTAAACTGTGCTCCTGGAGCCAGGAGCCTCAATGAGGACGACACTGGGGGAGGGTCAGAAGCCCATCAACCATTCACCCATTAAGGTCTATGTATATTTTTGTTGGATTTTTATTTCTTTTGAAAGTGGTAGAGACAGAACTCGCCTTCAGATAGGATTCTGGACAGAGGACCTTACGGTTTGTAATATCTTGACAAGCACCCTTTCATGATTTTAGTTACAGGCTGAAGCAAAGAACCTAAGAGTTATGGTTACCACAGGTTTGGCGTGAAAATAAAGGGTCAGTTAAAATACCACCTTGTTCGCCTCCCTATTCTGATTTATCACAGTACACTGAATCTGTGTTGGTATGCTCCATATATCCTGAAATGGAGCATGCAAAATGTTCACCTTGACTAGTAGTTACCAGTGATGTCATCAGTGTGCTCTGCTTTCCAGTGATGACATGCATGTCATGTGATGTTATCATCGTTGTGCTTGTGGGCTGCGCAATAGGTGGCTCATAGTTGCATAGCTTCCAATAGCTGATGTATTCAACAGAGGTTTTAGTATATCTCTTACTACCTACATCATTCTCATCTTATACCACTACTGATATTATATGCACCATTATCAATGTGTATGCTAAAGTTAAGAAACATGGTTTCTGTTTTTTTTTTTACCCCATGGGATGCGGGGGGTTGCCTTTGTGTCAATGGTCTTGGGCATAGGTCCTTTTTCCCAGGGCGATGACAAAGTCCATGCCCAGCGTTACCACTGACAAGGAAGATTGAGAGACTGGTCTGAGGGAGAGGTCAAGAGGCTGGGATGAGGACGAGGCTGAAGCATAGCAATGAGGAGGCATTGCGATAGGGAAGAGACACTTATGAGGAGGGACTAGTATCAGGAATCTGTTATATTATATAACTAAAAATAATTGATAATTTCCTCATCAATATATAAAGGTATGGCAGTGTGGCCAGCAACCGCCCAAGCAAGATTGTGGAGTCCTAGGCTCTGGGGAGAGGAACGACTTGACCGCCCACTAAACAGAATTACAAGATCTGGGGACGACGGACTCAGTTGTCCAGGTCGGGACCCAACTGTGAACCTTTTGGTAATCCAAAGTGACGGAAACCGTTCCCACAATGCAGGCAAAGATGGCACCGGCCAAGACAAAGTGGTGGGGCTAATCCAAGATGTCACACACCATGCTGTACGGTAGCGAGTAGGGTCTGATAACATAGGAGAAAGTATAGAGCGATCAAGAGGCACTGGTTAAGTGGTGAGATTCCGGAGCTGCGCTGCCCCAGCTGAGCAGTTAACAACGGAAAAGAAACGCTTTTTATGTAAACAGCATGTCAGAGAGACAGTGCTCTAACTGGCCCAATACCTGTGCTGCATCCCGAGATTCAGAGACTATAAGAGCACTCACAGAGAAGAAACTGAGGGACGCAGTGAGGTGGCCCCCCCACACAAACAGGAGGTGAGTTCTGCCAATCTACACCCAGTCCCAACTCCTTGACAAGGAGAGCATGCATCATCTGTCAACTGCACGCCCCCGTCAACAATAACAATATAAGCCAAAGATCTGGGAGCCACTGCAGTCTAACTGTTCCTTGACCAGGCCACAAAACACTACTAGAGCCGAGGGTTTACATCTTGAGTTGGCTGGGAAGTAGTTACACACGTCCAAATCACTGCAGAGGGAAGATTGGCTCTCCATTTGTAGCAGAACCTGCAATGTGCCCAGAGAACTGTGGATGCTAACGGAACAAGAGGTGGCAGCTGGTTGTGTTCTGGAGGCGAGACCCACCGATCAACACCTAGTCCGGACCCCTGACTCAGGATCAACATGGAGATCTTGCAGCGTCCAGCATCTGTTCGCCCCCGGGATACCTGGCAAGCGATGCAGAGAATATAAAATTAGGACCAGGGAGACACTGTGGTCACATTAACCAATGCTGCAGTGGCGCTGATCCTCTGCCACGTAGCTAAGCAAGAGCAGAGCTGAGGAACTGCATCTGGAGCCGACCGGGCAGCAGGCAGCTACGTGAAATCTCGCCTCGGCATGGTATATAAAAGAAATAAATACAGGCAGCTTGGATGAAGGTTAACCCCGGGAGCATCCCAATTCCTGCATGAGCACGTGGGGACTGTGTTCATACAAGGATGCCATAAATCTAATCCGGACGTGAAATACTGAAACTTTGAATGCAAAAGATCAAACAGGGATACCCAAGGGTGTTCTGTTATAAATCCAGACACACCATTGTCATGTTGGACATTGTCTGTCTAGTGGTTCGGGAGGAGGGCGGGACCAGGGAGCGAACTGACGCAAGAAGGGAAGGGCATTCGAGACCAGGGTCACGAGGAATAAAGACGCATTATGCCCACACACCTGAGTCTGCGCCTTTTATAATGTGGCAGCGCCAAGTGAGGCTGCAGAGAGTGAGCAACGCAGGCGTAATGCAGCACTGGCGATGAATGGAGCGATGATCCACACTCTCCCCGCCAAGCATAGGAGGCTGGAAGTGCCCACCCCTGTCTGCTGAGATGGCAATGCACCGCAGGGTCCACACATTGGACAAGCGACCCGACGCTGTGGCAGTGAGTGGGGCATGTCCATAACCCTTGATTGCGCTGTCTGGAGAATGGTGCTCGTGCCTTACAAGGCAGCTGTTTTGCCCACACGTGAAGATCCAGAATAGTGCTCTTGCCTCGCACCCGCAGACCACAGTAGTGGTGCGTTCAGGGAGATCTGGCTGACGCCCGAAGGTTCTGCCAGTCAAGTGGTGAATATTGGGGCAACCTACTAGGAACAGTCATGTCAGGCCCAGATATACCGGCCACTCTCCCAGTAATCCCTCAAGCAAAAGGGTCTAACGGAGTGCATGAGTCATTGGCAGTACAGCTGCCTGGCGCATTTGACATTTCTGACACCAGTAACATGGGGCCACAATGGACCAAATGGATTAGAGATTTTTATTTGTATGTTGGTGCCACAGGACCTGTGGAGGACGCAAGGCAGCAATGTCTGTTAAAGTAAGCTGTAGGCTCTGCCAGAAGGAACATCTTCGACAAACTGCCCTTGGACAACGTTGACACTATTCAGGACCTAAAAAGATCTCTGGCTGCGTACTTTACTCTGCACACAAGTGTAAACTATTTAAGATACATATTCCGGAGCACAAAGCAAATAAAAGTGGAAAACATGGATGCATTTGTCATGATGCCGCGCACAAAGTTGAAGCACTGTGACTTTGGCAATTATTCAAACACTGAGGTGCTGAGATCCCAAATAATCTCAGGATGCGAATTTCAGAAAAAAAAAAAGACAAAAATCCAGGACACTAGAAGAGATCTTGGTGTTAGCGAGAGCAGAACTGGCGATAGATGCTTAGGTGTAAAGTTTCAACAACCCCAAAGGAGCCTCAGCTAGCCATCCCGAAGCGGTCCACAGGCTACTAAAAGATAACAGAGCTCAAAATCACCAATTCTGCTATAGGTGCGGATAGAAGTACCCGCACAAAGATACATGCATGGCAATTGGGCAACGATGTTCCACATGCAAAGAGAAGGGACACTTCAAATCAGTTTGTCGGGTGGCCAGAAAAACGGGAAAAGATTGAGGACGCAACACACTTGGAATACCCAGACCAAGAAGCAGCACATCAGCTGCACAGGCGTCACAGATCGCTGCTCAAATACACGGCAGACAAAGAGAAGGAGGGAGACATGAACCATATTATGAAAATGAGAAGCCAATGAAGGAAAGTAGAGAGCGAAGGAGCCTCAGCACGACCAGAACGTTGCACCAGATGACACGTGAGCTACCTTATCGAACAATCTCTGGCAGACACTGAGCCAAGTTCCTCAGAGGGAGAGCAAAGAAAGGGAAACCTCTACGCCTTAGGAAACAAGACAGTGACAGAACACAGCCCCACCCTGCTAATGAACTTAAATGAAAAGCGTATGCAGTTCCTTATAGACACTGACCCCAAGGTAAATGTCAGTGAACTAGCGTACAAGGCCTTACCAAAGTTGCCCTGCTTCAAATCATCAGACGTGGACATATACCCTGAAGGGGCCAAGACATCCTCGAAATGCTAAGGACAATTAAAGGAGAAGTGTTGGTAGAGGGCGCAAGAGAAACTAATTCCAGTACACATCTCCACAACAACTGAATGCGGGTGCGTCAAACTTCAGAACCGCTGTGGACATGGGTCTCATTCATGTATTATACAAGCTCAAAGTCCATAAACACAGACACTGGACAAAATCAGTCCGCTATACCCGTAAGTATTCAAAGGGATCAGGAAACTACACAATCAACAATTTAAGTAACACAAAGAACGAGAAATCCCACCAGTGGCGCAACACTATAGAGGCATCCAATAAACATGCAACGCCAAGTGGAAGAAGAACGCCACAAATTACTGGAACAGGACAATCGAACCAGCAGCAGGTCCAACAATGTGGGTGTGCCCCATAGTGCTAGTGCCAAAAAAGGGTTCGGATGACATGCGCATATGTGTGGATAGGAGAATGCCTATCCTAGCCATCTAAAGATAAAGTCATTTGGCTCCATGCATCTCCGACATGATTCATCTACTGAATGGAGCAAAAGTGTTGTCAAAACTTGATCTGCAAAAAGGATACCATCCATTGGTCCTCAGTCGAGAAAGCAGAGACATCACAACATTCATAACACACCTAGGACTCTACCGCGACAAATGATTAAGTTGTGGTGTGTCGTCAGCGGCCGAAATATTCCAAGCCGAGATACACAATGTTATAAAACACATACCAAACTGTATTAATTACAGTGACGATATCTTGGTTTTTGGCACCATTAAAGAAAAGCACGACAAAACCCTCTACAGACTCTGCATGGCACTAGAAGCAGCCCTCACGTTACAATAAGAAAAATGTGAATTCAGAAAAGGAACACTGTTTCTTTGGACGCCTATTCTCCTCCGAGAGGGGTATGACCCCGGATCCGGAAAATGAAACCGCACTAAATGAAACCCCAAACTGTCAAATGTCTCGGAGCTCAGGTCGATTATGGGGGTAGCAAGTTATTGTACCCGGTACATTAAAGACTTTGCCACCGTCAGTGAGCCAGTGTGTGCCCTCACCAAACACACCCCATTTAAATAGACTGCTGAAGGTCAACAGGCGTTCACAAATATCTGAAGCTGCATTGCACAGGCCGGAAACATGGCATACTTTGATGTTGCCAGAGAGTCGGAACTTAAGGTGGATGCCAGCCCAGTGGGGCTAGGCAAGACATTAGCTCAGGAGGACCAGGACAACTCTGCCCAAAGACACATTGTGTCCTACGCAAGCAGAAGTCTATCCAAAACAGAACAGGCCTACACCCAGGCTGGGAAGGAAAGCCTGGCAGTCTGGGTTTGCAAGCATTTTAATTTGATCCTGTACAGAAAACTATTTAAGGTAATCACTGACCACCAGGCTTTACTATTTCTATATGGAAATCCACAAGCACAAAATGCCACCACACATCGCCATGTGGGGCCTGAGGCTACAAGACTATAGGTTTGACATTGTGCAGAAGCCTGGAAAGGACGAAAACCCAGCAGACCTATCGAGGCACCAGAGTGGAAGACCCACCAGGACCCTCAGTGGCAGATAGGTACATAAGATACCTGATACAACAGGCCATTCCCTGAGAAGTCCACCCCGTACACCTCACTTGGGAAGTGAACACTGACCCAGCATGTCAAATTGTCATGGAAGGAGTAAGAGCAGGCAAATGGAGGAAGGCAAAGGAAAGGGGTCGTTCGGAATCCAAGGATGTGTGTAAAGACATTGAGAATATGATACAGGTACAAGGGGAACTCGCCTTATCGTAAGAGAACCTACTCTTGGAAAGGTAACAAATTAGTCACACCAGCCTCATTCGGGAAGCAAGTTTTGGACATTGCTCACAAAGGTTACCGAGGGATGGTCTCCATGAAAAGGATGCCAAGGCAAAAAGTGTGGTTCCCGAAAACCTGACTTCATGGTAGAGAAATTGTGTGAGCGTGTCCCACTTCTTGTCTCATCACACCCAATAAGCACTCTGAGCCACTGAACATGTCGGAACTCCCTCATGGTGTGTGGGAGGTAGTGGCGACTGAATTCTTCGGTCCCATTGAGGGTGGGAAATATGTACTGGGCATAATGGACGTTTTCCAGAAGCACAAATAGTATCCTCCACGGCAGCACATCATCTCATCCCCATGCTAGATTGGATCTTCATGGCGTATGGCATCCGGCAACAATGGGCCAACATTCATGAGCCAAGTCTTTAAGCCCTTAGGGTTATATATGAGATTACACCATAGGAAAATAACGTCCCTGTGGCCGCAAGCCAACGAGAGGATTGAATGATTTATGGGAAACCTGAAAAGAGCTCTCCAAATTGCACAACTCATTGGACAACCTAATGAGCAAGTGTTACAAAAAATGCTGCGTGACTATCCCAACACCCACCACAGTTCCACAGGAAAATGTCCTGCAGAAGTTATGTTTGGCAGAAGCTTTCGCACGCATCTGCCCCAACATCAAGATGAGAGTAGTCACCCCACTGGTGACAAAGACCAGCGACAAAGAGACACAAAGGCTAAGGAGAAAATTAAGAACTATGCAGATGACAGGGGGAAACCCAGTGACTGCTCTCTGGAGGTAGGATAAATGGTGACCGTCAAACAGCCTCAGACCAGCAAACATATGGCTATTTACCACAAAGATCCTCCTAGCATAACCGCACGGAAGGGCTCAATGATTACTGCAGAAGGGGATTGACGATAAATTACGAGGAACTCATCACACTTCAAAAGGGTGACAATGATGGAAGTACCAAGGAGATGCCGGTCATGTGAGAGCAGACAGTTACTCATTGGATGAGTCCCATCAACGTGATGGGGAAGACTCTGAAGGAGCTCACCTACATCAATCATCAGGTAGGGACTTACCTAAACTCTTGGAGATTAGTGGACCCAGGCCCCAGCGAGCAAGAACAAGACCACAAAGACTTATTGAAGAAATATAGAGGAGATGCCACGTTGGTGTCAAATTTGGGGGATGTCCTGTTGGACATTGCCTGTCTAGTGGTTCGGGAGTGGGGAGGGAAGTGATGCAAGAAGGGAAGGGCAGTCGAGATCAGGGTCACAAGGTGTAATGCCCACACTCCTGAGTCTGCGCCTTTTATAGTGTGGTAGCACCAAGTGAGGCCGCAGTGTGAGCGCAATGCAGGCTCAATGCAACAACCACCTTGGCTGATGAGAAGCAATCAACAAGGATGCTCACCAAGTAAGCCTTCCAACAATACAAGCAATCGCTACAAGACAAGGTCATGGAATCCATCAGAGTACAAATTTAAAAACTACTGGAAGAATGCTCAGGAAACTTGCAAAGTCTTGGTAGGAGAAAGGGTCTTGCACAACCAAAGCATGATCCTGAAATTGGCTATCAAACGAGAAAACCGAAGACCGCGTTCAGGGAAATTAACTCCCTAATGCAAAATCTGGAACTGCATTGCGAATATCTGGGAAGTCTCCCCAGGAGCAGTAATAATTGCATGAGACATCTGAAAGAAGGGACCGAAGTGGAAGATAGTACCATGCAAGCAGGCCCTCTTCGCTCGGATTTTGAGCTAAAAAAAAAAAAAAAACAGAGCAATAACCTTTGACCAAGCACGAGTTGGGTAATGGTCGCTAGAGCCGGATCGAGACATTAGCCAATCTCAGTTCATATCAGATCAATGAAAAAATACTCAGAAGCGAGCAAGCAAGCACCACTGGTGTATGAGGAATGTGGATTCTGGACCTCTGGTAATGGTGACTCAAGGCTTTGTTCTAGTTCTTTCTCTAGTTCCTGGTACTACGGTTAATCTGCAGAGTCAGGCAGAAAAGGAAGCATACACTATGCTACTGGATTAGACACCTGGGGCAGGTGCCACACCACAAACCTATTGGGTGTTCTGGGTGTTAAAAGCCTTTCACAAATAGATAGTTTTAAAGATTGCTTCATCAAATGTGCAGGGCTTGAACACCCCACAGAAAAGGATCAGGCTCCTATGTCTGATGTAGGAACACTGGGTCCAAGTGGTTACTATCCAGGATACCAGTTTGCTTAATCAGGACACTCATTGGCATAAGCCTAGATTTTCTCTGCTGCAGGTATTTGTGCCAGGTAAAGAGAAAAAAACAGGGTGGGGATACTTCCATTTTCCCCCGATAGAGAAAATCAAATATAAAATGTGCCAGTGATTCTTTTGAGGGGACATTGCAGGGGATGGTCATCACACTGGTCACAGTGTACATGCCCAATGAAGGCCAAAAGTATGTCTTGGGGACTTTTTACCTAGGCTTCAGTCTGCAGCAAGAGACCCAATCGTACTGACTGGCCATTTCAATTTGATCATGTACAGCAAGATGAGCAAATCCAGGGGTGACAGGTGGGTCGACGACAAGTAGCAAACAATATCCTTAAAGCTTTTGAAAGTTGGGTCGAAGAGATAAATGGCGGGAAGCTAATAGGGACCTGAAATATTTGTTTTTCCTTTTCCTCATGTACATGGAACATATTCCAGAGTTGACCATATAACAGCTGGTAGGGGATTAGTAGTTCCTCTAAGAGGTGCTAATATGGGCCAGATTACCTAATTAGACCATACACCCCTATACAGCTCTGTTACACCTTAAACTATTACTGGATCATATTTGTCTCAATGTGAATGAAAGGAAAATAGACAAGTTTTTTTCTTAATGAAACCGATACCGCTCCTCTTATGTGCTGTGATGCTTTGAAAGCCACTGTAAGGGGATCTCTCATAGCAAAAGCATTGTACTGAAAGAAAATTGCAGTAAGGGAGGAAGAAGCTCTTACTAGATCCATCCAGGATATTGAAGGTAAACAAACTCGCCTGCTGACAGGAGGGATTTGCATCAACTCCAACTGGTATGAAAGCAGCTTACTGCTATTCAAATGAATAGTGTTGAGCATCTACTGGCATAATACAGCACAATTGCTATGATACTAGCAATAGAGTCCAACAGGTTATTGGAATATCAGCTTTAGGCACACATTAATGCAAATAGGTTGATTTGCACTCCAGGCAATACATAGGATGATGTACATGAAAGAGACTTGCACAAGGATTTCAAATGCAACCTTCATAGCTTGAGGCATGCAGCTGTATGATGGCCTGTCAAGATAGCGAAGGCAGGCTTTTATATACAGAGCAAGAAGCTCCAACCCATTAGCTTTTTATCGAAAACATTTGTGCTAAGTCATATATAGGAGAGCGACAAAAGGACATGTTTAAACACCACTTGTATTTGAAATTAAAGAAAACCTTCTCCAAGTCCTACCACTATGAGTTCCCTTCTCTAAAAACAACAAACCGGTGCTTATCAGGACGTCAAACAAATATACTCTGTCCAAAACCTTAACTATCCTAACATCTGCCCTACCACTATGAAAAAAAAAGAATCTAACTTGTACTTAAATTAGGGCTGCTCTCCACCTTGGTTTACTCACTGGTAGCTGCTTTTCTGACTTCCACAAAAGTTCTTAAGTCTCCTCTTGCTCCTGGTTTCGACGTTCCAACCAACAAACAAAAACCAGCATTGGCAATGCCAATAGTTTTGGCATTGTGTAGCATGGGAAACCAGGCTGCTCGCTTTAATCAAGCCTTACCATCAGACATTGCCCTCAAGGTGCTTGCCAGTGTTTGTTCAAAGCAGACAGAGAGTTAATGACTTGCAGCAATAATAGAAATGTCTTAACCAGGTCTGGCTCCAGCCACTATTTCTAAATTCTATGCATGTCCTACACTGAAGTCGGCACAAAGCTCACTGTTTACTAAATCCCAAAGGTTCATTGGACCAGAGTGCATGCGTACTGCTCTAGCGCTAAGAAATATCAGTACTTAGCCTCATTTTATGTCGTGCCTCATGAACTATAAGTAACTGGTAGTAACAGTGCTGCGATGCCTCAGGGTTGCTGCGCGCTTTATAAGTGAAATACATAAATAAACAAATGAAGTCCTTTTAAAACAAGAATTGGCTAAGCTAAGTGTTCTGGGTTATGTATAAATATTGGGTATTTGCCAGGCACTGCTAGATACCCAGGTACTCGCACCATTTTGCACCTGCTACCATCGATGGCCAGTTAATACCACTATGGCAGTGCATGGCAAGTTCCTTTGCCATGCCTACTGTGAGAAACGTGAGGGCGTCCTCACATTTCTCCCCCCTCCCCTTGAATCCGTTGCACACATGGTCAGGAAAAGGCCATTGCTTTTGGATCCTGACCTTGGGTGTGGAACAAGTGGGGGAGGATCACCTGGGTGAAGGGTTCCTGGGCAAAGGGAAGGAAATGTCCTCAGGTAAAACGCAGTATGTTCCTTTTTCCACTCAATGAGGAAGATTTTGTGGGTTACTGTTATCCCCTTACCATTGATCAAAATAAAATTAGGAGAAAAGGCAAACATCAAAAGCCTAGAAAGAGGTTAAGAAAAAGTTGGACGCCCTGGGGAAAGACAGGCTATTTCCCCATTTCCTACCAAAAAACCCACCTGATCCTAACCTGACCTTTATGGGCAATTGTAAGCCTGTTTCCCTCACTTTCCCTAATGTGACAAATGTTAGTACTGTGACGAGGAAGAGGAGACTAAAAGGAATGAACACCACACATTTTCACCACTTGGGTACTGGGACGAACTGCATCCAGAGCATTGGGAAGGTCAGGCATGCCTTCCTAACTATGGTCAGGCATATTTAATTGACCAGGCACACCTGCAACCTGCTTGAAGACTGCAGGTACATACATTCAGGCATTGGGAACATCCAAAGGGGAACTTGGAAAAGCTAGAGAAGTGAGAGAAGCAGTGAGGCCCGTGCAGCAGAAACTAGCAGGGGACCCGCTGTGGTGAGACTGGACGCTGAACCAGGACACCGGCAGATCAGGATAACAGAGGACACTGTCCGCGTCCACTGGAAAGCAGAATGCGAACCGGAGCAAGAAGGATCCGGCAGGTAAGCAGGGCTCACAACGGCAGCGTATCTCCGTTGGTGAGTGTCACAAGGACATGCAGACACTGGGGAGCTCCGAATGGAACGGAGGCAAGTTTTGGGACATGTATTTTGAATTCCGAACTTAAAGCCAATTTTTATTTAAACACAAAAGTGTATTTTGAATACCGAACGGAAAGCAACCTTATATTTAACTTACAAGAGTGCATTTCAAACTTATATCTGAACTTCAAGAACAAGAATACATTTCGAGTACAAAAGTGTTTTTTCAGAATGAAACAAACCTTAAGCAACACTAGTAACTAGTTAGTAACTATTGAATTGAGAGCAACTCATCTACAAAGCACATTAAAATCATTAAGCAATTTATAAGTGAAGCCCAATAAGAAGATTAAAGTACAACCCCAGAGGCTGACAAAGGGGAAGCCAAAAAGAGTGGGATATTCGTTGGGGATGGGGGCAAACCCACCCTGCCTCCTTAGGCACTTTAGAGGCGAGATGCTTTCGGAGAACTATGATGGGTCAGGGGGCAGAGGGGACGGTGAGAGGACCACCTCCCAATACATAAGGATTCTACTCCAATATAACCAAATATAGTTTATCCACATAGTACAGCATAAGGCGCGAGCATCATTGCTATTTTTGCGTAGATAATAGTAACTACAGGTAGAAGGGACGGCCTGTGCAGTAAATGCAGCATTGTATACGCTAGGCCCAAATTGCAAGACAAGACAAATCCCCAAGCCATGCCCAAACTCCCATGAGGACAGCCCACACACCCAATCGCCACAATGCCTATTCATTGTTCTGACAGTGTTGCAAAGATGTTTGAGAGGAATGCGCCCTACAAGGCTGCAATCACTGACCGGCGCCTGGTGTGTATGTTATCTCACACAGGCCAAAGCATGACCCAGCCGACCACGAGTTATAGCCCCTATAACTAACTAAAACGTAAGGCCTCTGCAATCCATGGCACCAGGTGCCCTTTGACCAGCAACCCCAAAGAAACAAGTCCTAAGACGTTCAAAGATGACGAACAGGGCACATCGTTGAAGCGACAATCGTGTGATTTGTCCTGCAAGGTGCTTGGAGGGATACATTATAGTTCAAAATGAAGGTGGAGACCTTGGAGCCCGAAGGCGTGGAAGGGAGTGAGTGAAATGTGTGTGTGAAGGTTAGAGTGCCCCACTTCATCCTTGTGCCCGTCTTAAGGCCTGCAAAGTGCACAGTATGAGTGATAAGTAGCAGGAGTATAATTATTTTGTTTTCCAACCTTCGACGTGAGAAGATGATCACTGCAGCACCCACGTGATGGAAGACAGACGAATTAGGCTGGAACCAATGGCCTGCCATCCCTTATGTGACCGGCAGATCCTGTATAGGTGCACACCAACCAGCCGTGCAGGATTTTACCCTATGTATTGCATCATGTATGACAATGTTTTTCTTTATAAGATTCTGTTTGTACTACTTTTCGGCAGAACGTTCTTAGCAGAAGAGTTCTTTGCTGTTGCCCTCATCTGCGTGTGAGATTAAAAATGTCTTATCCTTAAAAGATCAACTTGGGCCTTTCTTCTCTAGCAGGTTGCATTCTCTCTGGTGTGAGCATTCAGGGACTTGGCTTCACTTTGTATACAAGGCCAGGAGGCCCACCTAAAGACATTAAGCAGAAATACCTTGCTGTACAGGAGCAAGTGACAAGGAACCGATAGGGGGCTGAAGATCCCAGGGATCCTGGTTGCGTGACCTGTAAAGGGTGGACCCTATGGTCTGACAACTGCGCCTAAACCAGTTAACCCTGAATACTGAAGACCCATATTGGGAAAACCAACTGAGAAAAACTACAATAAGTACAAAAGGTGAAGTTGAAGTCTTGGGGAAGGGAGCCTTGAGACTGAAAAACCTGTTTGTTGTCTTGAGAGGGAGGTCTCAAGATCCTCCCCTTTTTGTTTGGAATTGTGTTTCATGAGAGTTGGGGAAGTGAACACCGAGGATTATCTTGAACTATGTTGCTTGGAGCTCGAGAGATGATCTTGAGACTTGTGTGACTATATTTTACTTGGGGGAAAGAAAGCTGAGAACTGGAAGAGCACCACAATTTGCATTAAACTTTACTTCTTTGGTTAACATCCATACACATTGTTAGTCTAAATGGGGAGGGCAAGTATAGGTTGTAGACACAGACAGACTTATAAGTGGAACTATTTGACTCAGACTTTCCTATTCCGATAGGGAAATCCCCACCTTAACATAGGGCAAGAGAGGTCTGCAACCATCCTGACACTTAATTTAATAAAGTGTTTTGTATGAAATATAAGTCTGTCATCGGTGTCTTGCTTCACACTACACAAATGCCCAAACTGTTGGCATTGCCAATGCTCGTTTTTGTTTGTTCGTTGGAACTACCAAACCAGGAGCCAGACAAGACTTTTAGGGAACTCTTTTGTGGAGTTTCAAAAACCAGCTACCAGCGGCTAAACCCAGGTGGAGTGCAGCCCTAATTTAAGTACACATTAGATTATCTTTCTGTTCATAGTGGTAGGACAGATGTTAGGATAGTTTAGGTTTTGGACAGAGGAGAGAGTATTTGTTCATACTGATAAGCACATGTTTATTGTTTTTTTTTTTTTAAAGAGAAGGGAACTCATAGCGGTGGGGCTTAAAGAAGTTTTACTTTCATTTCAAATACAATTGGTGTTTAAACGTCCTTTTATCGCTCACCTATATCCGACTTACCACAACAGTGTTCCATAAAAAGAGCCTATGGGTTTGAGGTTTGAGCTTCTTGCTCTGCATATAAAAGGCTTCGCTATCTTGACAAGCCATCATACAGCTGCATACCTCAAGCTATGAAGGTTGCACTTGAAATGCTTGTGGACGTCTGTCTTTCATGTTCATCACTCTATACATTCCCTGGAGTGCAAATCAACCTACTTATATTAAAGTACGCCTAAAGCTGATAAACCAAAAAAAATGTGGACCTAATGCCAGCATCAAAGCAATTGTACTGTACTATGCCAGTCGATGCTCAGCACTATTTATTTGAATAGCAGTAAGCTGCTTTCATGCCAGTGGAGTTGATGAAAATCCCTTCTGTCAGCAGGCAAGTTTGTTTACCTTCAAAATCCTGGATGGATCTAGTAAGAGCTTTGTCCTCCCTTACTGTAATGTTTTTTCAGTGCAATGCTTTTGCTATGGAGAGATTCCATTATAGTGGATTTCAAAGCATCACAGCACATAAGTGGAGCAGTATCAGTTTCATTATTAAGAAAAAAACTGCCATTTTCCTGTTATTCCCATTGAGACAAATATGATCCAGTAATAGATTTAGGTGGGATTTACATTCTCGCCAGCCAATCCTTCAGGGACCAATTGACAGAGTAGAGAACTGGTGCATCGTCTCTATCCTAGCATAATCAAGCAAACAAGTTATAGCAACAAGGCCCATACCATATAACCAAGCAGGTATAACCTTCCTTTTATAGAGGGTTATCAACAGGCAGAGAAACAACAAAAGCTTGAATTTGTTTTTCTCATGTGTGCCGAAAGTTGGCCAGCCTTGCTCATCATACAGAACAAGGTGGAAGCTATACTTGGAGAGGCAGCCAGAACAAAACCCATGTAGGTCAGGCTCAATGAGGGATTCAAAACCTGTTCTTGCAGCACCCAAATTAAACCCATCTTCTTTCTTGGGTTCTTACAGAACCGAATCATATTTTCTGTTTCCTCATTAGTTTAATATTGTCTAACTGAATTCAACTGCCTCTGCAGAGCGACCTGGGTTCTGTTCAAGAGTTCCACATCATCTGCATAAATTAAATATAGCACCGAAAATACGGACATTCTAGGAGCAAAAGTACTCAACAGGTAATCCCCCAAATCAAAAAGATTGAAGACAGGGAGCAAATACACAACCACGTCTAAAATCTCTATAGGTCGGAAATATGTCCATCAGTGCTCCCTGTCCATTCAATCTCACTCTGAGTGTACTATCCTCATGCAGGTGCACCAATATCGAAAGCAGAGCTGGTGGTATTTGCCATTCCTGCAGCTTTGACCATAATAATGACCGATTCACAGTCACAAGCTTGAGAATAGTCAATGGCAGCCATATAGATTGGAGGATTCACCCCCCCCCCCCCAGATCCTTTCTGCAGACAAGTGCCCACAAAGCCATTTAGAGTGGTAGATGGGCCCTTGCAAAACCCAGTCTCGTATTTCTGCAGAAGACCAGCTGAGACTGCCCCGGCCTCCAATTCAACAAGGACCAAAGCCTCAACGATCTTGCTTTCAATATCTAAGAAGAATATAGTTCAATAACTTGACAGACTATTCCTGTCCCACTTTTTATAGAGTAGTATAATGCCAGTAATTCCATGACACAGGTGTTAACATGAACATACCAATAAGAGAAAATAAAATATACAATACCTTATCCCATAGTTCTAGATCACTCTTCACAATTACATTACTCAATTCATTGGGGCCAGGGACACTTGAGCTAGAAGATTTGCTAATGGTGCTTTCAATAAGATTGAATGACATGGTCAATGCCCAGAGGGCATTGGGATGCTCACAGGAAATGTTACAATTAGAGTCTGGATAAATAACCCTAAAATGATTTCCCCATATACCATCAGGAATGGGATTATATTCCCATATACCATGAGGAATGGGATTGCTTTGGACATAACTTTGAGGTTTTGTCATGGCATTTACCAGACTTCAAAAATGTCAGGAATTGTTTTGGCTAACAATTAGGAGCATCCTTTCACCCTCTCTTTGCAATTGTATGTCTGTAGCTTTGATCCAGTTTTTATGTGCTTGCCTTAATCGTCTCACACTTTCCTTTTACTCCACTGCCGACAAACCTCTCCTACAAACATCCCTGATGTCCCTCCTTAGTCTCTTCTTTCTGTCTTGCATGACAGCCTCAAATGGATAACAGACTGGTTTTACAGTGCAGCTCAAATGTATCAATAAACGCCTGGAAGAGGCCTGGAGTGATCACATTTAAAGTGTCGTGTAATGAGGTATCAGATAGAAACTTTAGCACCCTCTCATTAAAGCAATCTATGTTAACTATCCGCCTTGCCAGTCTATTCTCACTAGGGTTAACCACCATATTAGTGAACGTTGTACTAATGTTATTCAATATGTAAAGCTTCATTTTTGCTGAGACCATATTATGATCACTAAATAGGCGGTCAATTACTCGAAATTCACTGACAAGATCGAATAGTCAAGGTAAGAAGATTTTCCTCCATTACTGTATGACGGTTTTTGCGGGAACGTCACCGACTATGGCCGCACTTTTAAATCCCACAAATTGAAGAAATTGCTCAAACTATTGTCTCAATAATCGTCCTACTTTTGGGCCTGCTGTTGGACCCAAGGGGCCAATTTCCACCACCCTTGTCAAAAATACACTCCGAATTAAGATCACCCGATATTAAAACATGTTGACCCATCTCATCAGCCAGGTAAACCTCAATTAAGTCAAACAGTTCAGACAGAAAAGCCTCCAGGTTACAGCCCCATGGATTCCAGAAACTATTTACTGAAAATAATGGCTTACTGAGGATCAGGTTGCTTAGGACTACTTTCACGGCCAATATTCCATAGATCTTATCTGACACCACCTAAAAGCTCTTTAAGACTGAATTGCTGATGGCAGTTACTAATCCACCACCCCACCCCCGTGCCGACGGTCGTCCACTGAAACTCGGGGATGCCATTTGTTGAATTACAGTGACACCATGAAGCAGAATCTTCTGTCAGCAAGACATCCTGTAGGTGTATCAGATGATAATCACACAAAATGCTTTTCTTTCTGGGGTATGTGATTAATCATAACCTTCAAGTTAGTCCTCCGCTATAAATTGTACATATTGCATATGGCTCATTTCTGTCATTATTGGTTGCTATTACCTCTACTGTTTGTATATTCTGTATATATATGTACATATATCATGTATACTTGTTGAACTATTACTACTACTGTTTATTACCATGTACTGTGCCTTGTAACTTGTACTAAGCGCCCTTATACTCCCGGGTCCGGAGCGCTATACAAATATAATAAACAAACAAGCAATAGGTGGTCGTCCCACAGACCCTGGCCTGGGACCCTTCTCATGTGGCCAGAAGAAGGCAGAAGGCTTCCTGACCCTGGGGGTGGTGTTCTACGGGAGGATCACATGGGCAGGGACTCAGGTCTGGAGATTTGGGAGAATCACCTAAACAACTTCCCTACAGTCTTAATGGCCTATTGCAAAGTCAAAATATATGATAAAAAGAATAATAAGAAAGTTGGGGACTTGAAGTCCCATAAAGCCATAGTTACTGGGACAAGGAAGAGGGACTCAGAGGCACAGAACTGCAGTAGGCATTGTAGTGTTCTTAAAGACCTACACCTGAGTGGGAATTTTCATTATTTAAACCCCACTCAGGTGCAAATCAGGAGTAGAAGCAGCAGTAGCAGTAGGATTAGTTATGTTATCAGCAGTCATGTATGCAAGCAGGGGCAGAGAGCGGAGAACACCGGGACCACGGTCATGTCTGTAGAGAGTCATGAGAAGGAGAAGCCTGAGCTGGGCAGAGGTCGCGCAGCGGCGAAGCGCTGCTGTTGCAGGTTACCACGTGGGAGAGATGCAATCTTCGCACCTTGTGCCTGGCTCTGGCAGCTGGCGAGCATCGTGGAGCGAGAGGAGCAACCTTGGCTCGTGTTCAGGAAGGCACGAGTCATTGGACTGCAACCGGAGCTGTCAGAAGCTCTGAATCCGAAGAGAGAAGAAGTGGCAGTGGGATACACAGACTTGCAGGGAAAGATCAGTGATTGGCCTTTGACAGGTGAGCCCGGGGCGCTCGCTGTAAACTGTTGACCATTTATAGAGCTTTTGAATACCCAACTAATGAAAGAAAGGAGAACGTTTATAATGATCACTACTCAAGTAAAGAGAAAGATATTTAAGAAGATCTGTGACTACCATTGCCGCAGGAAAGAGGGCAGTATTGAGCCCAAAGGGTAACCACCATTGGAAAAGTAAAGAGGGGCAATATTACACCAAAACTATAACCAGTGTTGCCAAATTAAACAGTAGACAATATGCGAGACAACAACCAGCGTTGCCTAAGCCAAAGAAAGGTCATTGGAAGTAAAAGGGAAGACAACTTTCTTGGAGAGAGAAACTTGAACAAAAGACATTACCAACAATTGCCTTGTGTGATAGTGAAAACCCAAAGATTGCAGGAAAGCGGCCCTCCTTGTGGAGATAGACAAAACAAATGCTTGGCCCTGATCTACCCAGGTAGGTTTGAAGCTATATAGTGAAATGATCAGGGTGTCTGAACTTGTCATGATCTCTGCTTCCAAAAGGTCAGGGTTTTCCCAACTCCCTTGGAAGCAGAATCATAACCCAGGTTCCGAGTGCCAACCAGTCCCAATTGGGACCTTTTGGACCCAGTCCTGGCGCCAGTGGCACCAGGCTCATAAATATGCCCAGTCCCAGCGCTGGAAGCGCCGGGCTCATAATGCTTGGGTGGACTTACCTTCAGCAGACCATGCTGCTTACTTGCCTGCCAGTTGAGCCTATGATCCTCTTCTGTTTGGAACTACTTTTCCTGTTGGGTGGGGCTGGAGCCACTCCCTAGATTCAGAACACTGGAACTCTTCTGGAAGGCAGGAACTCTTTTCTTACCAGGAACTCTTTTCTTACTTAGGTGTGGCTGTGGAAGGAGACCCTAAGCACTACAGGAGGCTATTTAAACCACTCCCGGTGGATGAATCTTGCTTTGCGTTATTCTGCAACCTCTGCAGCAGGACGCTCATCGTGTCTTCTGCATCCGGTCCTGGGCCTAAGGAAAATGGCTTACCATCCTGAATCCAGTCTTCAGCAAACCTATAAAGACAAGAAAGAACAGGTTAGCATTCCGGCATCTGAAAGGCAAAAGCTTACCTACTCTTCGTGCGCTCCGGAGGTCTTCACACTGCATTCCTGCATCTGAAAGACAAAAGCTTACCAACTCTTCGCACGCTCCGGAGGCCTTCGGCGCTGCATCCCGCATCTGAAAGACAAAACAAGGTGCGTTTAAAGACATTGGGGAACTTTAATACTCACGTGCCATTACTCCTTTCCACATCTAACCCAGTGGGTATTCCGGCACCCTGCAGCCGCTCCGAACTCGTACCTGCAAAATAAAAAGACAGTTAGAGCGCATCGTGAAGCAGGCAACAAGCGCTTACTTACGTGCTTCCAGGCGCTTCTATTCATCACACGGGCTCCATCTTCAACTCACTTCAGCCCGTCATCCGCCATCGCCGGAACCCTGCAAAACAAGAGACATCATTACTAAAGACTTTAAAGACATTTGAATGACTCGAAACTTACCGTTCGTGCAGTAAACGACGGACAGCAGTCCTCTGAAGTCAAGAGGCCTGCGCTACCTATCCAGTGAAGAAACTGGTTACAGCACCCTGCCCCGAGGCAGATGGAGAGCTCGGCATTCACTTACCTAAGGTGAGAGCGTCAACCTTTGGGGGTCTACAGGTGAGGAGAAGAGGAAAGAGAGAGGGACACACCAATAACCCCAGTTCATTAACCCCATATTTTCTATCTGCAGACATCTTACTCTACACGTCAGGCATACAGTGCACAGAGGTCCAGCCCAAAGAGCCAACCGGGTGCTACACATCACCTTTGAAGATACGGTAGTCGCCCAGTCAAAACCGGCGCCTCTGCGAGTATCAGGTGAGCGTTACAGAACTTATGTACACTCATAACATTAACCCTATACAAAAAAAAGCATTGCTCTTGGTCGAAGTATGAGCAATTTGGCTAACTATTTGAATGCATAAAATGTCATTTTCAAAATTGTTTTTCAGAGCAGGACACAAATTGATAACAAAAATATCTGTAAAGAATACATAGATGTTTGGTCCGGTTAAGTTGACTGGTATTGAATGCAGATGGACATGTATCATCCCTTACAGAATCTAGGGATTTTGTTGAACAGATAACATGTGAACAAAGTACAAAACAGTACACAATTGACAGTGTTGACACTACAAACTGGGGACAAAGTGGTAGTCGACACTAGTGTGTTTCAGCCAATAATAAGCTGATACATAAAAACTGGCAAGTGGTTGGCCTTCATCAGGATGGGAAACAAGTTGAACTAAGGTGTCCTACTGTTCTCGTGTAGTCGGATTGCCTCAGCGGGAGTTGGTCAAAACCTCCTGCTTTAAATCTAGGAGACAATTGCCAAAACTTCTGGTATTTCTTGGATACCCGGATCCCCTTGGAGAAAAATGCGTTGGGTACAGATCTCAAGGTCCTTTTGATGGACATGTGGATACAAATCCCTGGTGTGAATTATTCAGCCGAAGTGTATCACATTACTAGAATTATTGAGGTCCTCGGAGTGAATGAATCTCCCGACACGTAGCCAGCACCGTTCGCACGGTGCTGCAGCCAACTTGCTGTGAGCGTTCTAACGCTGCGCTGTGCCATATACAAGAAATACCAGTTATCAAATTGTGTCCTGCTCTGAAAAACAATTTGGAAAATTACATTTTATGCATTAAAATAGTTGGGCAAATCGCCAAATTGCTCATACTTCGACCAAGAGCAATGTTTTTCTTTGTATAGGGTTAATGTTATGACTGTTAATAAATTCAGTCACCCTGATCATTTCACTATATAACCTTGTGGAGAGACACAAGGTGGAGAGGAGTATAACCTGCATTGCATGAGGTCAATCAATCAGTGGAACAAACAGCATCAATGGGTGTTGTATCCTTATGGAAGAAGAAGTGAATTTTACTGTTATTTAAAGTCAAAGACTTTATTGATGGCTTGAAGTAAACCACCCAGCAGAGTACTTGTACTAGTGTTGGTGATTCATCCTGGCAGTAGAGTGCACCAGGAAAGGGCTTGTTAGTGGTAGTCCTGGCAGGTTAGTGAACCACAAAGAAGGCATTGAAGTACTGCACTGTGGTGAAAGGTTGTGGTGGAAAGAAAGTGGCAAAGCCACTAATGTGTTTGATGAACTCTTGTTAAATCATCCTGACGAGAACATTGTTGTGTATAAAGAAGAAGTGTGTAGTAGTTGTCTTTCTCAAGAGAGGATAAATGAATGAATTATTCATTGGACGAATAAAGACAAAGACTTTTGGTTTGAACAACAAAAAGCTTGTGGGAATTTTGTGATCAACTTTGTTTGATTATAAGACAATCACAACACCAAGTGAAAGCCTCCAGAAGTAAAGGAACTTTGTGTTGAAAACCTTTGTGGGTTACCTTTTGAAGTAGAACCTGATTATTGCAATGAAACTTATACATTGGAACTTTTATTTGGAAATTCTACCTTGATCATAGAGAAGGGGATCCGACTCTGGAACACTCGACTGGTTAGTTGATTCCAACTGCAACGTCAGCTTACAAACCAACTTACCTTGTGCCTGGTCAGATCATCATACTATTACTTTCAACATAGAAGCTGTCCAATGCCCTAAACAGTCTACCGCGCCCGCCCTATCCACTAAAAATAAAAGGGACATAACAAGGGACATTACTTCCTCTTATCCTTCCTACCCTCAACAGAGTATCTGCTTCCTGCTCCGACCTGTCGATCCTAGCGAAAACATACAACCATGCTATGCTCACAGCACTAAACTCAATCGCCCCTATTAAACTTAGGAAATCTTAACCTTGTGCTCATCTCAACTCATGGTGTACTCCACAGCTGAGAGTGCTACGAAAAGAAAAATGCAACGCTGAAGCCGGTGGAAAAGTCATCCTTCTGATGCCCACAAGGAATGACTCATTATAGTATCCATCCATCAGAGCTCCTTGCGCTCTGAAACCTCACTGGCCGCCTTTCGGAAAGCCTTGAAAACGACCCTGTTCACCTAACAAACATATGCCTAGCCTTCATGAATGTTCATGTATGATGCATTACGTGGTATGACACCACCTATATCTGATCACAGGTCACTGCCTCACTGTTAACCCAAGGCACAACCTGTACCCATTGTAACTAAGTTTTCCTTACAAGTAACAGTGCCACAATGCCCCCAGGCTGTCTGCGCGCTATATAAATGTAATAAATAAATAAATAAATAAACTACAAAGAGGCCATCTTCCAGGCTAAAAAAGATATCTTCAACAAACGTATTACGCAAGCGTATTCTAACACCAAAGAATTGTTTAAGATTCGGAAGGAACTTGAATCGCCTGTCACACCCCTTGAGTCTTGTATTAAAGACAGCAAAGGGTGCGCAAATATGCAGAAAGCACTCCCGGACAGAATTGCCATCCTTCAAACTAAAATCAAAGACAAGCTTAACTCCCTACAGACGGACAAGCCACAAAATACTCCGAGTGCCATCCCCCAGGCCAACCCCCAACTGCAAACCTTTCAACTTCTCCCCACTCACTACTGCTGAAGATGAATGTATCATTAATAAAATTAAACCATCCAATTGTCAAGGCGACTCGTGCCCAGCCCCCATTATCAAGGAGGCCTCTCACGACCTAGCCCCATTCATTATTGCCTTTATTAATTCATCCTTCAAAACAGGTATAGTCCCGGACAACTTGAAGGATGCCTGGGTCATCACTCTGCTCAAGAAACCTTCCCTGGACCCTAGCATACCAACAAACTATAGGCCCATCACCACTGTCCCATTCATGCTCACATTTTTAGACCAAGCTGCTTACCTTCAGATCCAGTACTATCTTGAAGTTAATAATCTCCTTGGTTTGAGGCAATCCGGTTTCCGACTCAGGCACAGGACGGAAACCGCCCTTCCTGACCTTAAAACACAGATTGAGGTACTGAAAGACAATGGGAAATTAGCTCTGCTATTACTACAAGATCTTTCAGCTGCTTTTGATTTGGTTGTCAGCCGCACACTTTTCAGACTCTGCCACTGCCTGGATCAGATCTTTAAGCAACGGATCCATGCAGGTTTTCTCTCCGTCAGCATCCGCGGTCCCTGCTCCCATTTATTTCGGTTTTCCTCAGGGTTCATGCTGGTCACCTACACTATATAATGTGTTCACCAAACCATTATTTGATGTTCTTGACTATCTGGGTGTCTCACCCCCATCACGGGCGACTATGCAGTTGACACCAAATCCTTGAACCGCGTCTACATGGTTATTCAGGCATTGATGGCGCAACACAAACTTTGCCTCAACGATGATAAGACAGAACTCCTCATTCTGGGTTCCCATCAATGCATTAATAAACTTGACCAGTCCTTCAAGTCATTCATCATTGATGGCAATATCATCAATGTTTCTAAGGATACTAAAACATTAAGAATCTACCTTGACTCCACACTATCACTATGCAGACAAACAAATGAGTTCAGCATCCGCTTATACATGCAAACTTATTACTGCCTGTAGACCATTCTTGACTACTCCTAATTGCATTATCCTGGTTAGAACACTTGTCATGTCCAAGATAAGACTATTGCAGCGCCCTCTATCTAGGGACTAGTCAGTCTAACCTTAAACTACAAGTGATTCAGAATAATGCCATCAGAGCGACATTAAACATACCTAGAAACCACCACATCTCCAACCACAGAAGTCTTCTACACTGGCTTCCTGTTAAGCACAAAGTCTCAAGGAAAAGACTTGCCTTGACTCACAAGTGCCTGACTAACCAGGCCCCCACCTATTTAGCCAAGCAACTGACACCTCACACCACCATTCGGCCTATGAGAGCTGCCCGAGCCCATAGCCTATCCCTTGCCAGATCCAAACTACAAAAAGCCGGCAGTGTGAGCTTCCCTGTCTTGGCCTCCAAGCTTTGGAATACCCTGTCCAATGTTATCAAAGCTGAGCCGTCCTTCCAATCATTCAAGAGCAAAACCAAATCATGGCTTTCTGCACAAAACATAGGAGACACCCTCTTGACCTTATCTTTTAAGCCAGCTGTTTGTTTCCCCCTGCCTGCACATGCCTCTTGTATATTATGTTGTACATCCTTTTGTCATACTGTAAATGCCGGCATTTACTGTAAGCTGGTAGAGCTATTTATTGTTGTCTGTGTATGTAATTGTAAATCTGTTCTCCTAAGATTATGCGCCCAGATGCCTTTGGGCCCGGTGCGCTTTACAAATAAACAAAATACAAATACAAGAATATTTGGCTCTAATTATTTTGTAGAATCTGAATAGCCATATACATCCCCTGAAATGCTTTTGTTATATGTATAAATGTGAGGGACAGATACGTTGTATTTCAGTATTTTGCTTTAGTCTTCATTTCGTAGGAAGGGAAACCCATGTCAGATTAGGGAAAGTAAGGTGTTTATCACACCCTTATAAGTTAATAAAATGGCTTCATGTGAAAAACATTTATCAAGTTGTACGCCTCGCATTTCTGACCCTTCACATGTACCCATAAAGCTCTTAAAACTCTAGCTACTCCAACTTAGTTTTGATAGGTCCCGGACAAGACCAGTGCCGTGATCACCCAGTTTTCTGATGGACAGACTGGAGATTCAGGGAGTCATTGCCAATCGTTAGAACTGCAACTCTGAATTGTATTTCCTACATTATAAAATTCTACCACCCTCTTCATCGGCTGTACCGTAGTACATTGATTTGTATAGGCTTACGTGGCACCCCTCAGATGATCACATTCTAACAGCCAGTCCTCACACAATTTAGGAACCAAAGGATCTATTGAAGCCAAGTCACACGCCAATGCCCTAAGCAAATCGATTGCTGCAATGATCATATTAACTACATTGCTTGTTTTTAAATTCAACTGAACGAGATCCGTCCTGTCCTCATATGGAAAATAAACTCTCTAGATATCCTTAGTAGTCAAAAAACACAGTGGAGGAAGGTCATGCAGGAGCTTAATAACATTAGTCCTGTTCAATACGATGCCCTTAGCACCAGTTTTTACATGCTCTAAAATGAATCTGACAGTTCCTTAGTGGGACACCTTTTTGCACCATAGACTATGTGTGCACATTTCAAGTTAATTTCTTGATTACGACCTGCCCAGTTACATATAGCCACCCCATCTTCAGGACATGGTTTAATTTTGTCAGTCTGATTGCCTCTCGACTTTGAGGGGACTAAGCTCAAAGCTGATTGGCTACTGGACGCATAGGAATTTGGGTCATAGTCCCTTGTCGCTGGTACTACTTCTTCGGGGGGCAGGATTCAAAGCTGGCTGGCTACAAGGTGCTGATGACTTTTGAACACAAGCATTGGACCTTGATCCACATTGCGCCTCCAGTAGTGGTCTACTAGTAGGCTCCTGTGACTCCACCACTGTCGCTGCAGCGGTGGCTAAGAGTTTAAAAACGAAGGAGTACTAAAAGCCCACTTCTTTTCTCAAGAGACCTTTATTACTTCCAAACAGTGTGTAGGGGTACGCTCTATGCCCTTCATGTCAGATGGGCTTTTTGTCCTTACTTCAGACTGATTCGGAGGCACCGGTCTCTAGCACAGTGACTTCCTCAATTTGTGGAGGAAATTGATGACCAAACCTGTTTACCGAGTTACTCTTACAGGATTCAGACATCTGGAGGAGCACTCCCTAATTACATATGCTAAAGATAGAATGAACATTTCTTATTTTAACTCCTGATGTTGGCCCGAAGGTCCTGATGCAACAAATAATGCCTCAGTTTGTGAGTCTTTTACTTGCTTTATTAGTTCAGTGATCCTTACACAGCCTTCAGAACAGGGTGAACACTGCGATGTTGTGTTCGTTCTCGGGTTACAATGTTTCTGATAGGGCAGTTGTGAAAACCCATTCTCAATATTACCGGGGAAGATAGGGAGGGGAGGACTTAAACTTCTCTTTTTTTGGCGATCAGATAATTCAACACCAATCCCTTGTAGTTCCTCAGTCAGACCTATGCGCCCCAAGTCTCTGTCCTGTATAAAAATCCCATTGCTTGGGACACAGGATTCACCGGCTGAAGCCGCAATAGTGGTGACTTACTCAGTTAAATGGAGGTTTCTTAAAAAACCTCCCAGAGCTTGACTGTAGATTTTTCTGACTCTTTGTGTACACTTTTTTCTTTTTTTGATTACCTTTATCCTCTACCGGCCCATTCACAGATGGTTGGACGTTATGCAAGGGAAAAACAGTGCTCAGTGGTTCCTTATTCTTGGAAAGCCCTGCCACTGCTATCGTCAGACCATTCACAGATATATCACTTCCAGACTCGTTTATACATCACTAAGCTGAAGAGCATGTATAATAAAGTCTGATTGTATCTCGTCATATAAAGTCAGTGATTTATGCATGGATTCAAGATGCATTATTCCATCACTAAAAGAGCCGAATCTTGTTGTAAAGGGTTGAGAATAAACTCAACTACATTTAAGGTAGAGAACTTGTGTCGTTAACCTAATTTGTTTGTCTAGATCTCTTAATGTATAATGCAGGGCCGGATGTGATCAGTCTAAACTGGCAATCAACTCTGCAGCTGGTAAACTATTATAAATGTTTGGGTGCTACATCAAAAAAAGAAGGCAGGTTCTCCGCTTCAATTGCAGCATTGTAATTCGCACTCTGAGGCACAGCCAACTCGACGCACAGAACCTGGGCCTCCTGTAGCTCCAGATCTAATAGACTTTGGCCACTGATGAAGTTGCAGGGCTCCTTACACACATTCTCGTCAATTCAAGACTTGCCAGATGGTCTTATTTCTGTGTTTGTAATAAAGCCAGGTTTTGCGAAGAATTCTGCAATCATTTTTTTGATTTACAGGCAGCTCAGATATAGTAATGTTATATTTTTTTCTTGTTGGAGATTTTCTACATACGTCGCAATTCTATGGCCTGAAGGCAGACTGAAGTATAGCTATCAAGCCTAGCTACCAGCCAGGGAGAGCTACTTCAGATTTCTGGTTTAAACAGGCCAATTCTTCTGTCAATACAACCGGAGCTTTGGAAAGAATGAAGAGGCAAACGTTTGAAGCCCCTCCCCAGGGCACACCAGATCAGATACACTGATTGGTACAAAGGCAATTGCTTCAGGCCCCCCCCGCCCCCCCAGCCCTCGGTGCACCCCAGATCAGGTGCATTGGGCGTCGCGGAAGCAGTAATAAAACGTTCATTAAAGTATGGGGATACAGGAGAGAGTGGCATACTCCCTCCCCCCCTCCCCCTCCCTAGGCCGGTGTTTGGGTTGTGCACAAAGTTACAGGTATCAAGTCAGTGGCAACTGCTCTACGATATTCATAGGTTGTCGCTTCTTCGGGTATTTGAGCAATCGCCATACGATTAGCCTCGACTGGTGTTTGTGGCATTACATTGCCAAAAGCGGCAATGGAAACCAAGGTTTATGCAATAAAAATCTTTGGTACGATGGGCTCTCCAGTCTCCTTTTCCAAATCATTGGGCATGATCTCATAAGTAGCCAGATTGGCAACAGGCTGTTCCAAGTACAGATAGTAGACCCCCTTAGAAAAACGTTTGTATCAAGATCTGAGGCGCCAAGACCATTGCTTCCTATTGTGGGGTTATTCCTTAACTTATACATTTTCATTATGCCACACCGCTGCCACAATCTAATAACACTGCATAACACCACCAAGTAGCATATGGACAGTAGATAATGAACATCCAATTAACTCACCTCGTTGGAACCAGGGCCACTCCTTGACCAGTCACCGGCACAACCCTTTGCAAGCACTTTGCGTGGACAGAGGATGTGCTTTTTAGTTCTTCCAAGTGGGGTTAGACAGGTTGTGGGGAACTGATCCTGTGCAACAAATAAAGGGGCAGTAGATTACTTGACTTTACGATTCCTGCAGCTTTGGCTTTGTTTGTGCTGTCTTGCTCACTTTTTATCAGACACAGCTTAAGAATGATGGACCGCTCAGTCAGGCCGGCCTTACAAACATGTTGGTGTACATCATCCTGGAATAAACATCTTTTGTATTATGTGCGTCTTACTTTTGCTAAACACAATGACACAACAACAATGTATTCTGGTTTTCCATTTCCAGATAAGGTTTAAGCAAGTATCCTGAGTGGCTCTTCAATTACTTGCTTGTTGGTACAGTTCAATCACATTTTAGTAGTGTCACTCGTCTTTATGTGGATGAGTGTTCACCCCTTGTCTTTGCCCCGTTTTTGGCAGTCCGCGAGCAGTGTGTGAAGGGCTGTTCCTGTGTCTTTGGTGAGCACTGAATAGTGTTACTTTTTACTATCATTATTACTATGTATACCAATCGCAGCAAGGCCATAGCTGCCCTGGGATATATGCCGGATGGCCACTTATGAGAAAATAGTTCAAGTCCATCTGGCTTCAAGTGAACCGGATATACCAGTCTCGGTACAAATAAAAGCTACCCAGGCTTCCATCGATGCGGCAACATACAGACCCAAACAAGGATCTCTCGGCATAGTGGTCAGCTTGAGATTGAGGCCCTGCGGCTGGGCAACTAGTTAGTGATGCATCTAGAGGTAGACATTGCAAAAGGCTCCTCTACTAGTCTTGAGCTACTGACCGAGATGGACTATTTTTTTTATTATTGATGTGCCTGGTCTGAACTTAAATACAAGGAGTACACCCGAATCTTACAGAAATTCCTGCATCCGGGCTATCTAACTCACCGTTACCCTATGCCTAAGAAACTTCAAAGTGAGCTGTCAGTTTCTCTCATCGCCCTTCGTTGCCTGCCAGTGAAGCAGATATTTTCCTCCGCCTCCAGCTGCCGCTGTTATGAACACTTCGTCAATTATTCTTTAGTCAAATCTTGAGTCTATTTGTATGTATTTTAAGTCGCAAAAGCAAGAGCTGTCAAATTAGATTTAAGTCTATATATTTACAGATTCGCATCAATGCCTTGAGAAGCGGATAGAGTTATCTGGTGAAACCCATGCGAGTTATTGACTTACGCCTATGATGGTGGGCTCGGCACCACTGTCCCCCATTACTAAGGTAGATCTTAATTTGTACGAGCGCCAGCTAAAAAGAAGTTAAAAAAAACATTAACGTTCCTAAACAAAGTCTCAAGAAAATGCCTCTGCAAATTGAAATCCAGACTTGCTAGATCTACTGATGATTATCTACTGATTGGATTCATCAGTGGAGAGTGAGGAGGTGCCTCTGCTTCAGGTCCCTCAAGGTGCTTCCACGGCTACACCTCTGGATGAAACCAAGGCCCCAGAGGATGATAGCACAGCTGTACTTCGGGTTGAAACCGAGGGGGCTGCCCACAAGCAAAGCAATAAAGGCAAGACCAAGTAAATAAAACCTATGGAAGGCCGAAATGCAATAACTCACTTTTTTAAAGCTGTATCTACCTCCATTGATGTAGTCACTCCTGACATGGACCTTAGTCTCTAGCCCTTCATGTAGATGCTGAAGAAATGACCGCTATCATTTTACGAAAAGATAACGTGTTGGAAGCAACTGCTGGTTCAGTATTCCTTTGAAGGGTGCGGCTTGACACTGAACGCTGAGTGTTACTTTCCTCTAGCTGTTGCCATCTGCTGGAGCTGTAGTGTTCTGTGCTGAGCTCAGTGCTTCGAGCACCAAAGCTCTGTGGTGTTCGATGGTGTCCTTGACTCAAGACTAGTATTCTGTGATTCCAAAAGGATCTGTGTCACGACTTGACACCATCGTTGATACCGGAAGCTCTTAAAGGCAGTACTCTGATAACTGGGACATTCTGCTGGAAACCATTGCATCCCTTGTTGCCTTCCTCCCTTACTCAACTCATCCTCTCATCTTTCATTATATGCTGATGGAGAAACTGGAGGGGCGAGGAGGGGTGTCAAATTGATGCTAGCACCCTCGTGCGGGAACCTGCTATAGTGTCACAATGTTAATGCCCAGTTATAGGCTGTCGGTTTGGAGCGTGTCATTTCCGCTTTAATGCTGATAACATAGTTGGAACTCCACATGAGGGTTAAATACCGGAATAAGAATAAGGCACTAATTTGCAGTGTAAGGCTTTAAAGCGTGTGGGAAGTGAATTGGGCAAGTGCTTTTCTAGCCTTGTAGAGTGTGGTCTTGAGGCAAGGGGCTTTTGACACTTAACCCTATTACCTAGCCACTCGTAAAGTAAGAAGTTTAGTGGAGTTTGTTGCTGAGGTTCTGCAGTTTCTTGCAGTTTCTGGTAAAGTGAACAATAGAGGCAGCAAAAAGGCACTGTCGTTTGGGTAAGATTATTTAACATTATTGGCTTGCCCTTTCATGATTTTTTTTGTTGTTGAGGGGTTTAAGCTGCCCTGGCAAACCTGGATCTGATTGCTGCCCCAATGGTATTTACTAAAAAGAGAGATTGTTTAAATTTAGACATAACCATGCCTCTTTCTATTTCATCACCCCTAATAATCAGCAGCATAAAAAATAAAAATAGAAATCATTTTCGTCCGGCTTCAAAAAAAATAAGTGGGTGCAACTCAGTTGCAAGAAAGTATTTTTGGGACCTTGCCCGACACAACTGAGAACCAGATTGTGGGGCAAGTGGTTTCTGTTCAGGGGGACATATGTATAAACATGCCATAAAGTAACATGATTGACATGCTACCAATAAGCCCTTGATTTCTTAACACCCCCACATATTTTTAACAAAGAAGTGATCTCAACATAGGAAAACGTAAGCCTAAACGAGTTGAGCGATGACAAGGCTGGCCAGAGAAGTATTTCGGGGGATTCGAAGTTGAATCCAACTTAGGTGGATTTTTACTAGACTTTTGTTAATTTGGTAGAAGTGTGTGGTCAACATTTATGAAGCGATGAAGGGGCAAACTAGCCAACTAATATTTCAAAATGTATGGAGAAATTGGAAGTAGTGCGGCCAGTTGAAAGGGATGAAGTTGCCGCAATACACAAAGGGGAATGGAGGGAGGCTCTGGAAGACCCAAATGTTTTAATTTGTAATGACCGTTTGGATGTACAGTCCCAAGAACATTATTGGAGGATACTGCTGAGGGGTTGGCTAATTCCCTGCAGATTTTGAAAAATTCTGCCTTGTTGTTGGATGCGCCAGATACACGTTCCTGAATGTCGGCCCTTTTCTTAGCACGGATAGAGAGTCAGTATTGCCTTTGGAGCAGGAAGCAGCAGGCCAGTTTGTCAGATGGTGCATCCGAAGTTTGCCACTTCTGTTCCAGAGCTCTACACTTACATCTCAGGACAGCTAGTTCGGAGTCATACCAGCTGTTGCACTATGAGGTAGGTTTCATGCGAATCCTCATGACTGGGGCAAGAATGTAAAGGGTGCTGGAGATGGACAGGGGGAGTTTGCTGAGAGCAGAGTCGATGGTAGAGTCTGAGTTGGGGGGACAGGAGGGATAAAAGTGGAATTGAAGGCAGCAGCTGACACTCATTTCATCGGGTGGATGTTCGAGAACGAGGTTGGCAAGGCATTTGGAGGTGAGGTCACAGGGCCACAGGGACCCAGGCGGGAGGAGAGCAGGGAGTGATCTCACCAAGAGAGACAGGTGTCCATGGGAGATGAGGGAGGTCGGAGTGGATGAGGACGTCCAGAGTGTGTCCAGCAAAGTGAGTTGGGACAGAGGGGGTAATGGAAAGGGATAGAGAGGTGCAGAGGTCAATGAAAACAGTAGGGTCTGTGCCAGGGGAGACCAATTGGATGTTAAAGTCACCCAGGCGCAGCAGGTTGGAGGAGGTAGAAAGTAAGGTGGAGCAGAAATCAGCCTATTCAGAGAGGAACAGGGAGGTAGCGCCTGGAGGCCGGTAAATGGTAACAATGGTCAGGGTGGGGCAGTGAGAGATAACCAATTTGCAAACTAGGGTCTCAAAGGAAGAGTAGAGCTCACTAGGGTGAGATTGCGGCTTGGTGATGATCTTAAAGCCGTCGGGGAGGAGGGAGTCGAAAGTGGTGACTAAGCTTGAATTGAACCCTGTTTCAGTAAGAGCAATAATGTCAAGGTCAGTGTGTTCAGGAAGGAGGCAGACGTCAGCAGAGTGTTGGTTGGCTCAGCAGGCGTTAAGAGTTGCCAGGTGGAGGCGATCACTGCCTTTGAAGGTTTTCTGAGGGGGAGCACAGGGGCGTGGTACTTCAGTAGAGGATGGGGGCAGAGGGGGAAGTAGGGGGAGAGGACAGGGAAGGAAGAAAGTTAATGAGGGATAGCAGGATCCTGTCAAAAAGAAGGTTAGCCTGAGGACCCTGAACAAGAATAGTGCCAGCATGGTAGACATTAATGAAGCAGCACGAGGAGAAGAAGCCCAGCAAAATGACGTGCCACCATTAATGGGAGAGGATGTGAAAGGGGAGATAGTAGAGATGAGAAGTCCCTAGGTTTGGAGAGGGGACAGAGACGAGGATATCAGTGAAGGTCTCTCTGGACGATGCACTGACATAGGTGTCTGAGGGGGAAGGTCAGGATTTGCGCAGATCATGTCTTTTTTTGTGCATTTTCTGTCCAGATTTCGAGAGAGAGGGAGGATAGGTGACAATAGCAGTTCGAAAAATGGGAGACATTTTGAACGCCATCTCGGCCGTAGAGGATATATGAGAGAAAGAAAAGGAAAGGAGGAGGATGGGGGTGCAGTGCACAGTCCTGGGGTCTTACTCACAGGTGGCCTAGTAGTTAAGGATGGCACAATGCAATGCAGAGCAAGAGGTGAGGTGCATCCAATGCGCTATACAACAAGAATGTAAGAAGTCAAGTAGGTACAATGCACATAGGATGGAAAGTAGAATGCAAACCCACCTAGATTCAAATTCTTTTTTTTCTTGTTTGTTTTAAAGATACATTTCAATGCAATGTAGTGAACAAAATGTAACATCAAGCCAAATGCAGTGCACACAGGGATGAGACGTTAAATAATATTTCAGAATGCAGAGCCCAGTGTGTCGTGATGAAGGGAGGAGGACCAGGGAGAAAGGCAGCAATAGGAAAAGTCAAAGTTACTGAAAAAGTAGAAAGCAGGAGGAGGCAATATGAAGTTCAGCCATCACTACCATGTGCCCAGCCAGGGGGGGGGGGGCTGAGGAGATGATGTCCATGATCAAGAGGCAACCAGAAATGCACAGGAGGCTGCGGCATAATGCATTGGGCGGCAATAGGTGGGCCCATAAACCCACTACCATGCCTGGACAGGCACAGATGAGGGCCTTTGTAGATGGGCCGCCTGAAGACTGCTGGCTGCCTGAAAGGATGATATAAAGCAGCCCAGCCCAACCATATTGTGGGAGGCGGGAGCTGGTGTCAAGCAAGGTGCCTTACTGGAGACCTGACTATAGTTCTCGATTTAATAAACGTGTAGCCAAGGCATTTATGTCAACTGAGATTGAGTTAACTTCTGAAAAACTAAGTGGAAGCTATGCAGGAGCTTCTGTGTGGCTTTTCAATAGGTCATGCTTAGGGAAATCTTCTCTGAGACCAAAGTATACTCATGTGTTTGATCAGTCCATACAATGTAAGAAAAAGGAACTACAATGTAGTCTTAGGATGATGGGGGCGTGTCCAGCAGCTATGCTGTGAAGCCATGAGCCCAGAGAGCTCCCACCGGATCCGAAAAATAAGATTAGCCCTACAGTGTGAAACAGCTGAAAACTGCATCAAATATAGACTGAGCGGACCCAACTACCGTGGAGTGCAGGCAGGAAGGTTGAAGCAACGGAAGAGCGGTGGCGCTGAGAAAAAGAGCAGCCGAAAGAAAGCAGGACCCGCGGCAGGAAAATGGCACCAGATGCATAGCCAAGGAGCAGGCGTGGAGAGAGCAGCTTGAGGGACCGGGCACCTGCTGGCAAGTGGAAAGAGGTGGCGTGCTGCAGACTGGAGGCCGGGTACAGCGAGAAGAAACAAAGCAGGAACCAGGCACGAACGCCGGGGACCGAGGTGACCAGGGCAAGGCTGCAGAACAAGAGGGGTGTTGAAGTGCCGGAGTGCCCAGGAAGGGGCCCATTCGCCCGCCGGAGTGGAAAAGGAGGCAGTCCGCAGAGCAGCACAATGCTGCAGGTGGCCCAGCAGCCAACACTGCAGTGGGGAAAATTGCAGGAGAAGAGCCGGCTCCAGTGGTGAGCGGCAGTAAGAGAAACTAACAGCCCCGGGCAGCAGTGGCGAATGGAGGAGTGGCAGATGATTACAGTATCCATCTGAGAAGCAACATACTCCTGCCACGCAGTGGAGAGTGTGCTGACAGATGACAGAGCGGAGGCAAAGGGACACAGCCTGCTTCTATCTGTGTGTGAGGAGAAGCAGTAGTTCTCAGGCGAGGGCAGTGAGGTGCTTCAGGCAGGAGGAGACCTGAAGCAGGAGCAGGAAAACGTGGCCAGAGGGAGGGAGAAGGGGCATGGTTTGCTGAATGCCTGAGGGAGAGACCGCTGGTAGGACAGTGTACACCCAAGGCAGTGCAAGCAAAGGAGGCCAGCACCCAGGTGTAGGGGAGTAGCAGTGGCATATGAGCAACAGACTACAGCAAGGCGGAAAGCTCTGTTTGGACATTAAGTGAGAGGTGAAGGTGGCAGGAGGGCAAAGTTGCACGGCAGGGCAGATGGTGGCAGCCATCAAACAAGAGGCCTGCACCACTGGAAGTTCGGAGCGGCTGCAGGTTGAGGAGCCAGAGTAGCGACGCAGGAGATGACGAGGAGGCGTGCTGCAAGGGGACTCAACACCAAGCACACCAGGAGGGATGGAGGACCGCAGATGCAACTGGCTGCACAGGACAAGGCACCACCGCAGGAGCCACCAGGTAGAGCCCAGTGAGTTGCACTACGAGGTGAGGGTGAGCCCAGAGCAAGCCTCATGCAGAAAGGAAGGTACAGGCGAAATGAAAGACAGCAGAGTGGGAGCATTGACAAGGAGATTGCGCAAAGTGAGGAGGCAGTCCTCCCCAGGGAAGAAAGCAAGAACCATGGACACACACCCAGGCGCAAAGTGATGGACTGGGACAATGCCGCAGATTGGGCATTCTGCTCACATGACGGATAGACTGTATAAGGGAAGACCAGGCAGACCAGGATGGACGCCTTTGCAGGCAAGGGGGAGAGTGGTGGCAGACCATCGCAGGAGGGTTGCAATTAGCAAGCAGAAGCCAGAACAGAAGAGAATCAAATTGAAGGCTATAGCAGCGCTCCAAACCCTTCTGGAGAAGAAGATAGATGAGGTTATAACAGAGGTGGGGTTACTGAGGCAGGACGTCCATACACTGGCTAAGAAAGAGCAGACAGTGGAAACCCAAGCAGCAGAGAATAAGCAGCACATAGCGGGGACCATGACGGAGGTGAAAGAGCTTACACTTAAGGTGGCGTTGCTGGAAAGTAGGGCAAAGGACGCAGAAGGACGGTTGCGTCGGAGCAATATAAGGATTTTGGGCCTGCCGGAAGGAGAGAAGGGCAGAGACCCCAAGATATTTGTGGAAAATATGCTGCTACAAGAGGTTCTGCTGGGCAACCTGTGGCAAGGATTAACCTTAGAAAGAGCCCATCGGTCCCTCGCCAGAAAACCCCCGCCAGAGGCGTCACTGAGACCGGTCATAGCAAAAATCCTAAATTAGAGATAAAGAGACAATTCTTGTGTTTTCCAGACGAAGAGCAGTCACTGAAAGGTGGTCTTCCAAGATAGCTGCATGCCCAAACTACACACTGAAATTACAGAGGCAGAGGGCGGTGTCTGGCCCCACCAAGGAGAGACTGCAGAGACTCCGCTTCATGTTGACTTATCCTGTGAAGCTTAAGGTCATACACAATAGCACCTCTTATTTTTTCAACACCACGGAGGGAGCTCACACTTGGATGGACACTCTTGGAGTAGCACCTCTACCGAGACAACACGGCAAAGAGGCTTGAGGCACTATTGCGGTGAAGGAGACTAGCCTCGAAGAGACATGCAGGAGGGAATTAAGTGTTTTGAAAATGGCGGAAGGGGGAGCGAAGAAGCCAAAGGGGGAGGTTGAGGCAGTGACAGACCAACATTGCGCAAGGGGTCAAGTGGTTAAGCAGTAATCACCACATTTACACACTTTCACTGCTTTGAGTTCTTTAGGGTGCCAGTTGGAGACACCCAGCTGCTGCGCACAAGACCAGAGGGAGGGGGAGACAACTGGGAGTGAGAAGCTGCCGAATCTGAACGAGCGTAGTGCTGCTGGGCAATTGTTAGAATGTTGGAGGGGAGGTGGGGAGTTTGAACTTGGGGGTGCTGAAGACCGGCATGAGCAATGTTAAGGTCATTACCTGGAATGTCGAGGTGCCAAACAGTTTTGTGAAGAGGAATATGGTGCACACATAATGGAAACGGGCACACATAGCCCTCTTGCATGAGACGCATCTAACTGTGGCTAGAGAAGTGACGATCAGCAAGAAGTGGGGAGGGCAGATGTATACATACTCCACGTATGCCCAGGACACTCTTACGTGGGTGGCTCCCTCTGTACCTTTCGGGCTGCTGGAATGTAAGTGCGATAATGAGGGTAGGATGGTGGTTTCACATGGGTTTCTAGAGCAGAAGATCGGCATTATTAATACGTATGCCCCCCAACCATGACGCTACCGCTTTTTTCAAGGCACTGGGACCCAGATTGGCTCCATATAGAGGTGCAATGTGGATATGGGGGTGAGGGGGACTTCAACTGCACACCAGACCCTACCTTGGATAGATCTGATAGGCAGCACAAGAAACGGGCACCACCGGGCAAAACCGTTGAATGTCATGTTGAAGGAGCTCGGCCTGAGAGACACATGGAGGGAACTGCATGGGGAAGGGAGGGGCTCCTCCTATTAATTGAGCCTGCATGGAGTGCAAAGACACGCATAGATTATATGCTCATGGGCAACAAATCATTGGATGAATTTGTCGCAGACTAGTACAAAGCAAGGGTTCTATCTGACCATGCACCGATGGTCGTGATGTGGCAAAGGGCAGTTATCCCAACATGGAGGCCGAGAGGAGAGGCGTTGTTGGACAAGCAGTTCAGGGCCCACATGGGGGAGAAGATAAGTAGTTCTATGCCCAAAATATGGGGAGGGTAAACAGCACAGGGACCTTGTGGGAAGCCTTTAAGGTGGTGGTGGTGGTGGTGAAAGAGGAGGCAATTGGTAAATGGGGAGCATCCGAAGAGTGCTGCTGAGCAGTATCGCCAAAGGTACAGATGGCGGTGCTGATGGGGGTGCGAGGAGGAACTCGCTAAGCTCCGACAGACTTGTATAGCACACTGGGAGCAGTTGGACAAACACTATTACGTCTGATATCTAGAGAGACACAGGGGGGTATTGGCCTGGTTGTGTCATGCATAAGAGAAGACAGAAATGGTTAGCTGGATTAGAGATGAGTGCAGCGAGGAGTGGAGGGAAATTAACACAACCTCTGGCAGATTCTACCAGCAGATGTACAGCGCAGGCGGGGGAGGGGATGCCACAGAAATAGAGGAGACCCTGATGGTGTCACGCATGGAGCAGGGACAAGAGGAGATGCTAGATGCACCGCTAACGCAGGAGGAATTGAAGGCAACCATACTCTCGCTACCAGCTGGCAAAACACTGGGGGCGGTCAGCCTCCCGGCAGAATTTTACAAGGAATATGTGACTGAGAAGATGCTGCATCTCTTACTGATGCTGAAAGAGGCATTTGATGCAGGTTTGCTGCCTGCAAGTCTACAAGAGTCAACTATTGTGCCGATACTAAAATCGGGCAAATCGACGCTTGACTGCAGATCATAGGGACCGCTTTCTATGATAAATCAGGATTGCAAAGTTCTGGCTGCACTCTTAACAGACTCTGTGGGGTGATGGGAATTCAGGTACATCCAGACCAGACGGCATATGTCCCGGGGTGAAGGATGACTTGGAACCTGCGCAGACTAAACCATATTATTGACAAAACTAGGGGTGGGGGGCGGAGGAAGATTATGTGGTGGCTTCGCTAGATGCGATCAAAGCGGTTGATTCCGTGCAGTGGGAGTGGCTGCATTTGGTTTTGCAGCGCTTCAGGGCCAACCCAGGTTTCTTACGGTGGGTACAGCTGCTATACAGGAGGCCAATGGCCAGGGTGAAAACAGGCAATGGAGATCAAAGGAGCAAGAGTTTCTGCTGGATGCAGATATAACAGAAGAGTTACTCCTGCAAAATCCCAGCAAGGCAAAAGTAAAAATGTGGCGAAGGTACTGGATTTTGACCAGAGAATTGTGTAATAATTATAAAACCTTTAAAGAGAATCCATTTGCATTAAAATCATTTGGAAATCCCAAAGCTTAACTCTTGAAATCACCCAATCCTCTGCATCGTGCAGAACTATTACGCATGAGATTAAATTTGTGGAAAACCATAGAGGTTACATCTAAATGGGTCATCAATGGTCAAAAATTGAATATTTGTCGGTTTTGTCACACTGAAGTTGAATCTTTTGAGCACATTGTTACAGAATGCCCTGAGTTACAAAATGCAAGAGTTAAATACTTCAGGAAACAGTTTGATCATGTGTTATACATGGATGCAAAAGATTTGTGGAAATATGTATTCCACATATATTCTAAATCAATAGGTTATGCAACAATGAATTTCTTGTATGAATTGAAGCTAGAAAATGATTTCTCTGGAGAACCAAGGATCTAAAATGGCAAAATGACTAGAATGGATATTTTATTAGACTTGTTGTTAATTTTCAAATTTTAATGTGTAAAGAAACTAATTGCATGGTTAAACCAAACGAAAAGTATTTATTATATGTTTTTTTATTTTCTTATTGTTTATTTTAAAAATGTCAAGATGTGTGTCATGTTGAAAGGTTGATTGTTTCTGCCAAATCAATAATAAATAAAATAAACTGAAAACAGGAAGCAAATCACAGAGGCATGGACATTGGGCAGGGGGACCAAACAGGGGTATCTGCTTTCGCCAATTCTGGCACCTTGGCGCCGGAACCCTTGTCAGCTCTCCTCAGGGCGGATTCTAAGGAGGCGGTTATACCAGTAAGTGGCAAAATGCATGCGATTTTGCTGTATGTGGACGACATACTCCTGTACGTGAAGACCCTGAGATGAACCTACCGTACATGCTGGAGGTCTTGGACGGATCCGCTAGGTTGTCAGGCATAACCATCAGCAGGGAGAAGTCAAAGCTATTCAAATTGGCAGGTCTGGTAAGGTTGGACTAAAAGTGCTTACCGAATTTGGGTTTGAAGTAGGCGGTGGAGACCTTTCGGTATTTGGGAGTGGATGTTTATCATGATCCTAGGAAGGAACACGAAGTAAACACACTGAGGGTGCTCCATGGGGTTGAAAGATCCATGGAATTCTGGAGGTGACTGCCGTTGCCTATGATGAGCCGATCTGCGATATTAAAGATGGTGGTATTGCCGTGCCTTCTCTACCATTTTGTTAATACACCCTATGATATTCAGGCACAGTTCTTCCAGAAACTGAACTCGCTGGCTAGGATAATCATCCGGGAAGGTGAGAGGTGCAAGATATCATTGGGCATAGTGAGCAGAGATTATAGGGACGGAGGGATCATATTGCTGAATTTTTAAGTATATAAACTGGCAGGCCAACTGCAGTTTGTCATGACCTGGCAAGCGGATGAAGGCTCATTGGACACAGAGTTGCTGCATGGCGAGGTTGGAGCATGCTATTTGAGATAGGCGATCTGGGTAGGGGATACCTGGCTACAGGAGACATCAGCACTTATAACCCTGGGTAGGAGAATTTGGCGCAGACTGTGGAGGATGGTGGGTAAACAGGACCTGTACTCCGCTAATATGCCCTTGGCAGCAATTTGCTGGAGGAATAAAGGGGAGGTTCGCAGTAATTTGCTCCACTGGGAATCAAATGGGATAATCACTCTGGGAGACTTATACAAGGAGGGGGCATGGGTGGGATTCCCGGAACTGACGGAGCAATACGACATTCCTAAAGGCCAATTTTTATTGTACCATAGCCTGATTAAGACAGCTGAGGACAGATGGGCAGGGCTGAAAAAGGGTGAGAAGGGGGACGCTATGCTGGATGCTTTTTATGATGCAGCGGAAGGGGGGGCACACAATTTGGAGCTCTATGGGCTGGTACGGGATGCACTTGCTTAGAAAGAGCTCAGTGTGAGAATCAAGTGGGAGGGAGATCTTGGGCAACCTTTCACAGATGAGGAATGGGCCAGAGTGCTGGTAATATACGGACAGTGTCCAAGAACACCAGATTTAAGCATACCAGCTACAAGTCACTCATAGGGCATACATGACCCCATAAGCCATTTTAAAGTTCCCGGGAGCAGAGATGCCCCAGATGTGCAAGCGACTTGGCAGGGATGTTGCTCATGTTTTGCCCAGTGATCAGGGTTTTTAGGCATAAAATAGCGGGTAGAGTCATGGGAGGAAGGTCAGATATACTGGAGTGGTCACCTGCATCATGCCTATTGGGACTGTACCATGGCAACGCATCTAGCAAAGATGAAAGATCTCATTTGTGTCTTGGCCAAGCAATGGATCACGCTAGCATGGAAGTCAGCAGAGTGTCCCAGCATAGAGGCATGGTGTGAAGATTTAAAGAACAGGGCAGAAGCCGAGAAAGTGGTGTAGCATAGGCGGTGTACAGGGGACAACGGGGAAGTCAAGAATAATGCGACACGGTGGAACACACTAGTTCAGGAGATGTTCGCAACCCCAGACGAAAGGCCCCCCCTGAGAATATCAGGTAACAGTGGAGAGTGACTCGTGAGCTGGGCAGGAAGGGGTAGGTACAAACACAATCAGGGAATTTGATTGATAAACTATTGTCCTTAAGTGTTAAATAGGGAAAACCTTTTTAGCACACAAAAACACTTTTGGGAACAAACAATTCTTCAAGTACTATTTCTTGCACAATGAATGTGTAACCTATCTGGTTCCCCAAGTGGAAGAACACCCTTTCCAAGTGTGGGGTCCATGTCCCTATGAGCGAGGTGATGGAACACCTATCTAACAGGGAAAGAGGAGGAGGTTCTCCCTGTATCTACAATGTGTGTTTCTTAGTGGAAAAACAGACTATAGTAAAAAGGCAAACAAATTGCTCAACCATATCTATTTTTCCCAAGAACATTTCGAGAAGGAGCCATTTCCTCAGGGTGGGAGCCCCGTGTTAACTTTCTTGACCTTCCGGGAAGTGTGTAGACAGTATTTCTATAGATTCAATTTAGGATATGATGGCGAGTACAATTTATCTAAAATTTGGTTTAAAACTCAATTCAATCGATTGGTTTGATCACGAGCACTGATGTTTTTGCAATCTTCTAGGTGATTGCTTGAAAGGTTGTCTTAAATTATGATACCAATCCGGGGACAGGAGAGAGAATGTTCTCTACTCCAATGAAATCAGTTATTTTGTTCTGTATCCCGTAGCTTCTCGGGTCTATGTTCATCTTGTTTGGTCGACTGGTTTCAATGACTTTCTCTCGTTCACCATCTTCATCAGGACCGTGACTTTCCGACGTCAGTTCTGATTATCATTCGCATGTGATGCGACGATGGTCACCACATATACCAGGGGACAATATTAAACAGTATTTTTGCTTGAGTCCCATACGGTTATATTTCTTTCATAAATGCATGCTTGCGTTAATCTTAGTAATTACTTTTTGGGATGTCTCCCCTCTCTCTTTTCATGATACTCTGTCCGTGAGCCATGGGCTCTGTCCACCCCATTTCGGAACAAGTTCTGGTTATATTAACGATCACATTCGGTCATGCAAAATCTATCGGCTTCCTTGGTTCATGTCTGGGTATGCTTAATTTTTTCCTGGTCTCTGTGGTTTTCAGGAGATCTCATATGTGTCACTCGGTGGCTGGATCCCCTGTGGGGGAAAGGATGAAAATGGCCACCAGAGTTTCATTTGTTAGAGCTCAAGGGCACCTGCCCTATGTTGTTGCCCCCACTCTACAGGTATAAGTTTGCTGCCATGGGGGAATTCAGTTCTCAGGTGCTGTTTATACAATTGTGCCTCCATCCATGCATGCATATCCACTTCCTGCCTGCTGATTATTTTTGCCCAAAGCGCTGCACCTTAGAGATGCATGCTATTATGAGATCGCACGTGCCAGCCTCTCTGTTGGTAACAGATTGCGATATGCCCTGGTTCGCAGTGGTGCTCTGATGAACAATCAAAGCACTTGCATGGTTGTTCATCTGAATCGCATGTGCACACAAGACGCAAACACTGTCTCTGCGCCTCCAGGTATAATGCCTTACGATCAATGGATCGTCTACTATAGCGCGGGCTTTGACCTATTCGCACTCCCGTTTGTGAGCATGTCATTCTAGTTGTTTGCTGTGTATATTCTCATATACATTTGTTGGTATAGCATCTTAATTTTTGGGCATGCTGCTATCTTACCGCAAGTATTGGAAGTCCGCACTCAGAGCCGTGTTCGTAGTCGCGCCCGCGAGGTAGCAACAAAAGACGTTGCTGGGCAACCTGGGGCGTATTTATACATGCCGTCTTTTGTTTCCGTCATGTCTATTCCGGCGGCCATCTTTGCATATGTATGGGTCAATGGCAGTGGATGCTTTTCGGTCACTATCATGTGTTTCATCCTATCTGTGGCAAAATACACATGGAAGTACCTGCTTGGTTGTCAATCATCCGCAATGCAAGCAAGTGCGGTTTGTGCTCAACTATACATTATGTTCCATCCGTGATTGATGTATCCTGATGTACGCAATTACTGGGGGCATCTGTGATTCTCGATTCCATGCTCGTAGTGATTGCATTGAGGAGCATGTTTAACCTTCAATCATACGCCTATGATGGTGTCTTGCATGGTCGCCGGGATGCATCTACGGAGCCACGTCACTCTGGGTTAAATGTGTGCCCATTCCTACATCGGGGATGGTGTATAGAACAGCAGCCAAACCCAGTCCACCGTTGGATCTGAATTAGATTGTGACTTTAATTATATTATATCCATGAGTGATGTTACGTTGTATACGTGATTAATGTTCAGGAACATGTTTAATTTCCGGTTACATGTTTAAGGTGATTGCCTTAAGAGGTATATATAACATTCAATCACACAATTTTGGTGATCATGTGTTATGTATTCGGCGAAATGCACCTATTGGTGTCATCACTCTAGATTGCATGTATGCCCATTCCTACATTACGGATGGTGTATATTTCAGCAGCCCAGTCCAATCAAATACTGGATCTTAGTGTAAGCAGTGACAAGTGTAGGGTTGTGACAGGGGTTTTGGAGTAATTCGACAAATCTCCATCCCTGGTGCCTTTTACTTGCAATTTCACTTCATGAGGGCTAGTTCATGCCACTGAATTTCTTCGTTGAGGCCCTGAGGGACCGTGCTCAGTCGATATATCCAGTGTTGCTCACGTTTGAGCAACAATGCTGCAAAATCTTCACCTCTACGTGGTGGTCTCACTTTTTCTAGTATTGTCCACCTGAACTGGTCTTCAGTGTAGCCTTGTGTTTGGAAATGGCTGACCAGGGGTGCTGTGAGTCTATTCTTTCGAATACAGCACTTGTGTTCAAATAGCCTTTTTTTCTCACCTCTCTTATCGTCATGCCAACATATCTGAGTCCGCAAGGGCACGTGATCAAGTAAACAACTCCTTTGCTCCTGCAGATTGTCAAGTGTTTTTGTTCCCATGGGGTCTTCCACCGTATGTCGATGTTCTTGCTCCTGATGGTTTGGGCACACAAGGTACATCCTCTGCAGGGGGTGTGACCTATCGGTCAACTCATGCCCCAGATGGTCCTCTCTGGGGACTTTGTATTAGTTTCTTTCATGGTATGTACTAAACAATCTTGTATATTTCGTCTTCTTTTGATGGCAAATGAAGGGGGTGCCAGATTGCTGGTCCCGGTGTTCAGAATTGGCAAGGTTTTCTTATTACCCTCTTCAGAGAGTTAAAGAGTGGGGAATACCTCAAAATGGCTGTGATCTCTTTTCGATTTCCGATTTTCGGGTGTTGTTTTAATGTTATTTATCTCAGTATATTTCTGGCTCTTCTATAGGTGTTATTGATGATTTTCTTTGGATATCCTCTCTTGCAGAGTTGTTTCTTGTCTGCACCTGCCTGTGTTTGGTAGTCCTGGGTCAGTGTACAAGTCCTGCGGTACCGCAAAAACTGTCCAAACGGTAGGTTATCCCTTAAGGCCTTTGGGTGGTAGCTATTGTATTGTAGCAGAGAATTTCTGTCTGTGTCCTTTTTATAGATCTTAGAGGTTAGGGTATTGTCTTGTACCATTATGTGCAGGTCAAGGAAGTGCGTCTCCGTATTACTGGTATCCATGGTGAATTTCAGATGTACATTACAGTTATCAAGCCATTGATGAAAAGCATTAAGGTTGTTTGCTGTGCCTTGGAAGATCATGAGAACGTCATCGATGCATCTCTTCCATACAATGATTTGTTCAAGTTAACAGTTGGTTGTATTATAAATATGTTCCTTCTCAAAATGTTCCACGTACAGGTTTGCCAGGCTAGGGGCAAACGTCATCCCCATCGCCATACCAGACACTTGTTGAAAAAAAAAAATGTCACATAGAAAATAGTTTCTGGTAAGGGCAATTTCCGCCAGGTGTGTAATGAACCCTGCGTGGCTGATTGAGAATTCTGGATTGTTCAGCAGTTGTCTTCGGACTATCTCCACTGTCTCTATTTGTGGGATACTAGTGTATAACGCCTCTATAACCTTAGTGACAAGCCATTGGTTCTTCTTGTCGAACTTCAGAGTGGAGAGGAGGTTCAGGATGGCTGTGGAGTCCTTCACATACAATGTCATTTTTGATATTTCATCTTTCAGGAAGCAGTCTACGTATCGTGACAAGGGTTCCAAAATTGAATTGATCCCACAGATGACTGGACGTCCTGCCGGCGGTTGTTTACCCTTGAGTACTTTAGGAAGTGTGTAAAATGCAGGAAGCCTGGTTTGGCTTGGTGTAAGGAACACTCTGTCTTTTTCATTAATATATCTCTCCATCAAGGCTTCTTCCACAATGGGGGCTATCAGGGTTCTGAAGAGTGATGTTGGTTCCCCTGGTAGCGATCGGTAGCTTTTGGTGCCACCCACGAGGCGGTGTACCATTTGGTTGTAGTCACAGGTGTTCATGATGAGTGTCGCTGCCCCCTTATCCACAGGTTTTTTAGTAATGTCATTGTTGTTTGATAGTTTTTTTAGGTCCTCCAATTGTGCCTTGGAGCAATTGTGTACGAAAGGGGGTTGCTCTTCCAGTTCTTCTAGTGTTTTTCATAAGTTCCTGCTCAAAAGTAATACATTCTGCTGTATTGCATTTTGATGGTGGAAAGAAACGTGACAGAGGATATAGATCTGTGTGGTTTGAACTTCCTGTTCTGTCTTCTCTTGGAAGAATTGTTTTGGGTGATCTCGATCCGAGTTTGGAAGGGATCGTGCCTTGCTGTGGAACGAAAGAGACCCTTTCCCAGGATCTCCATTTCCGCTGTTGTTAAAGAATGTGTGGATGGATTCACAATCAGGGAAACATTGGTTGTTGAAAGTTCTGTCCCTGACTCTGGGTTATTCGTGGGGAGAAGGTTTGCCATCTCTGTCTGCCTTGCTGGTTTCCAGTTTCCACGTTGGCCTAAAAACATACCGTTGGTGTTTCCTGTTCCTTGGTTCCCCGGATGAGGAAGTTCAGTATTGAATCTTACTTGTTGAGGTTGTTGTGCTCTTGCGTCATCATCCGAACTAAAACTTGAGTTGTTCAATGAGCCTGATCCATAATTACGAGCTGGTCTTCCACCCCGCCTGGAGCTTCTGTATATAGGTGTATTTCCTTGCCTGTTTTGCTTCATCAGAGTAATATTCGTTGGTGGTGTATGGGTATACTTTCGGGTGGGTGAAGTCTGCCAGATCCTTTTTGAGCTTGTTGATCTTCTTGGTTAGATTCATGTTGTGAAATCCCTTAATTGAAGTCTCGAGGAGACCAGTTTTGCATTATAGGTTTCCAACGCTATGGTGACATTTGTGGCATCTAGTTTTTCTTGTATTTCCTTCATGAGTTTCTCAGAGACCTCTTTAGCTGTGTTGATGAGGACCAACCAATCCCTCGTACATTTGTTTGCAATGAAGGACCAGTCCTTCTTAAATTGCAAATTATAAAGATTCTCGGTTCTATGTGTATTATTAGTCTGTTCGGTGCGGCATGCGCCCTCACGTATTCTACCATGAGTGCACTGTGTAGTTCCGTGCGGATACATTTTTACGGAGAATCTCAATCTCATTCCACTCGTCGTTATTTGTGGCTGACTGTGCTACGGCATCAGCATAGTCTGTTTTTCCACTAAGAAACACATTATAGATACAGGGACAGCCTCCTCCACTTTCCCTGTTAGATAGGCATTCCATCACCTCACTCCTAGGGACAGGCACCACACACTTTGGTGTTCCTCCGCTTAGGGATCCAGTTAGGTTACACATCCATTGTGCAAGAAATAGTACTTGAAGAATTGTTTGTTCCCAAAAGTGTTTTTGTGTGCTAAACAGGATGTGATAGGGGCAGAAAGGTGGGTTTGGTGGCAGAATGGGTGGGACGGGAAGCATGTCGAGTTAGAGTCATGTTTTACTTACGAAATTGGAAATAGAAAATGCAATGTCGTTAAGGGCTAATGGGCAGTGGAGCAGGAGTTGGGACGCGGGTGGAGGGTAAAAGCACGGCAGGTGGAAGGCAACAGGTGCCGCCTGATTTCAACCAGAGGCACAGAGGTCGGACACTATAGAGCACAAGGGACAATGTGTTTTAATTTTCTGCTGTCCTTGTTGACTTCACTTACTGCTGGAAAGAGTTTACTTTCTGGTTGCCAAAAGGCAATAAAAAAAGCTTTTTAAAAGTAGTATTAGGATGCTAAGAGTGTATGCTTCTTTGACTTATGGGCAAGAAATATGTAAGCTAAGACAGTCGTATGAAAACTGGATGAAGTCTCACAAAACTCAAATGCACCATAGGGACTCAAACGATGCTTAGAGGATTAGCAAATAGGAAATTGGGTGTTTTTTGGTTCTTTATAAAAGATCCAGGCACACAAGTCTCATTACAGGCCCGGCCGATTGCTGAACATGTATGGGCTGATCATTTTGCAAAATCATATGATAGTAAGCGGGAATCGGCCCCAGTGTTGCTGTCTGACAAGCCTATTTCATGGCACCCGATAACCAATAAGAGGAGATCGTGGACATTAAGAAATGCAAACCGTCCAGGGCCCCCGGGCTTGCAAATGCTGGTTTTAAAATTGATCCACTGTTATGGGGAGGCATACTGCAGGGCTTGTTTAGCACTATTGTAACGCAGACTATGCCTTTATCGTGGCAGGGTACCATTATAATACTGATATTTAAAAAAGGAGACAGATTAGATCCAAGGATATCAAAAGGCTCAAAACCTGCCCCTCACTGGTCCAGAAATCCAAGACCAAATTCCTACTACTCACCAACACCGAACACCCATACTTGGGTATGAACCATTAACTCTTAAGGGCTTCATACCCGAGCTCACCTCCTGCGCCAAATCCCTCAGGAACCACATTGACAAACGCCTCTCCTTCAAGACACACATAGCTAGGTATCAGCTCTCCCTCCTGTGGAAAGTCCAGCCCTTCCTCCCTCCGGATAGCTTTAGATTCACTGTTCAAGCACTGGTCCAATCCCACATGGATGGGGGCAATGCACTCCTCAAAGGCCTCCCGTCATCCTCCCTTGTGCATCTGAGAAGTGTCCTACATGTCGCCAAACCTCTAATAAAGGGGCTACGCAAATATGACCACATCACCCCGGCCCTCATCGACCTTCACTGGTTCCCACTGCACGCACAAAACACCTTCAAGCCTTGCTGCATCATCTATAAGGCAGTTGCCCTCAAGTCACCAAGCTACCTCGCAGAGAAACTCAGCACCTCTGGCGGACAGCACACCACCTGAAGCCAGGACACATGCACACTTGAAATCTGGCGCTGCAAAAAGGAAAGTACCAAACAACAAGCCTCATCTGCCTATGCCCCAATACTATGGAATGTACTCCCCGTCAGCATCAGATTTGCTCCTACAATTCAGAAAAGAATTCAAGACCCACCTCTTCAATGAGTCTCTCTGCCACCTGACTCGCTAGATGCTATACAATCCCTCTCCTCCCCGCCACCTGGGACAGCTGTACCCTTCCTCTTTGCTCCTCTGTATCCTACCCCTCGGTGTATATCTGTTTTGATACCTCTGAAATGCACCTGGTTGTGCATCTGTACTGTTGTATACCTCTTAAGCGCTCTGTTCCTTCTTGTAGATAGGCCCGTGCTCAATAAATACAATAATAACAATGATAAAAAATCCAAGAAATTATCGCTAAATCTCATTATTGGATTGTAGCAGCAATCTTTTCGTGTTCCATCCAGAGCAAGCAAAGAAGAAAGTGTATATGATGGACTGGATTGACACTAGAGCTCAATGCTGAACTTACAAAGATTTTGACTCTGCAATATTTGGCCCTAAACGATACAGAGATACTGCTTCCTATTTACGTTTGGCTCCATCTGCTGCTATTAGAACTGCTACCCTACGGTTGCGACTCAACATCTGGCCCACTCGTGAGGTTAAAACAAGTAGGAAGCAAATTCCCTCGGACCTTAATTGGTGTAGGTTTTGTAAAAATTCCGCGATTGTCGAAACCCTGCAACATATAATATTGGACTGTCCGGCCCTCACGAGCTTGAGAAGTTCTCATTTTGTGAATCATTTTGCGTATTTTGCACAAATCAACCCGAGAAATAGATGGGCTGCCTCGGCAGCAACTGAATGCATGAGCATAAGAATTGCCACCTTTAACTTTTTAAAGGCCTTGAATATGGAATGAAATTGGTGTTACACTGTTAATCTTCATAATGATAAATTTGTCTGTAATCATTTTATTCTATCATGAAAATATTTTGTTAATTCATGAATTTATCTGAATGTTTTTTGTATCGTGAATATGAATTACCTTTTCTGGTTTATTTTAAAGACATTTTTAACTATGTATAAATTGAAAAAGTTGATGTAATTTCAACTATATTCAATAAAAAAAAAGATTGTAGCAGCAAGATCACTTCTGTTATCATTTTAAAGGAGCTGCAGGTCTCTATCAGGCCGATTGTATGTAGGAACTGCTCAGAATTCTTTTTGTTTGCAACTGCTTGCTGACCAAGTGAAAATCTCAGGTAGACCTCTTTTTGTAACCTTTCTCGATCTGTCACAAGCATTTGACTGTGTAAATCACTCATAATTATGGTGTAAATTAAACATGAAGGTTTGCCCATCGATACTCTTGAACATTTCAATTGCTGTGTATGCTATCGATAGGATTAAATTAGGCTAGATCAACAAGGAAATGTTTCCAGGCGGATCCGACACATTGTGGGCTTCGCCAGGAATGCGTTCTGGCGTCCTTCCAATTCAATTTGTATATTCATGATATGGGTACATGCCTGGTATAAGTTAATACAAATCCACCACGTTTATGTCTAATGCACTTACACTGCATGGCATATGCGGATGACAGGATCATTTGTGATCAGACACCACTGGGTCTCCAATGCTGCTTAGAAGCTATAAATTATTTACATACTATTAATTTAAAGGTTAACATGCAGAAAACTAAAATCATGATTTAAAAACCAAAACATCAATTGAGAAGGAAGGGCTGCACTGTCAACTGGGTCAGCTAAATAGAGAGGTAGTTCGAGAATAAAAGTGCTTGAGTGTGGTTTTTCAAGATAAGGTAAATAAGCAAGAAGTAGACGCATCAATTAAGTTTTGTGCTAAAATGGCAGCCTCAATTGCGATAACTGGTAATCTAAATCTAAGATGGGAGCAAGCTACGACCATCAAAAAATAATAAGGCAGTCCTAGTGGTGTCTGGTCAAATAAAAAAAGGCCTGTAAAAAAAATAAAACCTTTGACAATCCTTACAACTAAATACAAAAAGAGTGTGGGATAATGTTCACAAGAAACAAAGAAGTGCTCACAAATGATAAGTTAGGATATGGTAGCCGGGGGTCTCCCTTCCCCACGTTTTGAGCATGGGACTTGGTGGGACTCCTGAGCACAGCACAAACTCTAGCTTTCCCAGCACAAGACTACAACTCTGTTCTCAGGTATCAGGCATCGGGATCTTTGGTGGTTAAGTCGCTTTTCTACAAAATGTCTCTTGCCTCAGACCGGATGTGTTAAAAAAAAAAATAAACAAGAAGTTCCTTTTCTTCGGCTGGGGCCTCCCTCTGGAACAGGCTCCCTGCCACTCAAACTTGAGGAGAACCATCTCCGGTTCCGGAAGCACCTCAAGACCTTCCTCTTTTTTTCTGCATTCGCTCCCCCTCTCCCCTGCTGATCTGTTCTCTCTTGGCACAGTGCACCTGGCCACCCTCTATCCTACTGGCCCAGGTACCTGCTCACCCTCCCGCACTGCCTCCGGGCCACCCCTTGCACTGGGGTCTGTATCTGTACCCATACAGCCCCCCCTTTTTCTTCCTGCACTTATCAGACCTACCCTGTCTGCTGCCTTTATTATTTATTTGTTATTTATCGGTTTCTCCTCTGCTTCGCACTTTCCACTACTCCCCCCTTTCATGCACTTTTCCCCTCTCCTATGCACTTGCGCATTGTCAATGTCACTGGGCCTAGTAAGATCGCTGTTTTGTTCTCCCCTGTTCCCCTCCCTTGCCTTGTCGCACTCTGAAACACTTGTGTACGAGCGTGATAGAAATAAAATATCAATCAATCAATTTCCAATGTACGATGATGACTTGTCACCCATGAATCCACCTCTTCCGGGCTCAGATCCACAAAAGTTCCTTTCTTATTGCATTTACGGTGATGATTCTCCACCCCTGGATCCCCCTCTTCCGGGCTCAGACCCCTCTCGAATGTCAGCTTCCCTCGGTCAGGTTCACCACGGATACCTTAAAAAAAAAAAAAGATTTCATCTGCTTTATTCTCGTGTCATTGGGCGATGGCTTTTCACCCCTAGATTCCACTCTTCCGGGCTCAGACCCTTCTTGACTGTTTGCCTCCCTCTGTCGGGTTAACTACGGCTTGTATTTCAAACCAGGGTGATGGTTTTACAATCCAGGATCCCCCTTACTGTTTGCCTTCCTCCGTTGGGTTCACTGCAGCTTTTATTCCAAAACAATTTCACCTTTCGCATTCACAAGTCTTAATGGCTTTTTAAACAATCCACTGTGGACATACCTCTGTCGGGTTCACCACAATGTTCATTGGGGCATCATGCTTTGCCCCTTCCTGTTGGCATCCCTCCATCTGGTTCACTCTGACCAACCACACAGTTCCTTCTCCTTACTCACTATGCAGGATTCATCTCCTTTAGCTTTCTAATTATGTTCCGGTCAAAGACTTTCAACTGTACCAAGGATTTCGCTAGACCCCTGTATGACCACTTTGACTTTTTTCTTGTGGCTCTCCTAAGGCCTTCTGGTATCGGTAGTTCCATCAACAGGGAGATCAACCATAGTCTCTGGAGTAAGCACTCACATGGTGCCGGACCCCTGTGTAGCTGGTTTTCCCCCACGATGTTAACAGTTCTTTGAACTTTCCTTAATTTGCCATTTGCAACGTATGTTCAACACAGTTCAGTTTAACGGTTCTCCTCTCGACTCACCGGCTGTAATGAACTGCTTGGCTTTTCTGGTCTCTGCAGTCAAGGACGGTACCATGGTAGCAAGCGTCTTTTCCTGTCCTGATTATCAGTGTAGGAGGGCTCTGTGTACAGTTGACCTCTGCTGCAACACATGTTGGCTATTTTTCGCGGTCTTACAATTCCTTTCCCAGAGGTTTCACAGGTCTGAATTGTAAAGGGCAAGGTCACGTCTCTCCTTGTCGCCCCTTCGGGTCTCGACGCTTTTCTCCTCCTCTTGAACTGCTGTACTTAGATGGCTTGCTTGTCAGGGGGGGGGAGGGGGTCTGCCTTGCTCTTAGTGGGCTCTCATGCTCTGCCCTTTATCCCTGTGGGGAAGGGAAAAGGCTGTCAGGTGTGTGTGGTTAGCATTAATTGCCTGACCCTACCCTTGTGTTGAGACATGTCAGGTAAACTGCTCTATTAGTCAGTTGGTTTTCCCGGTGGGAGAAAATGTTTGTGTTGGGAAAGGGGGTGGGGGGGAGGGGGGGGCGGTTAGAGCTTCTGAGTATCCTACTGGGCAGGATGGGGAATAGGTTTAATGAGGAATGATATTCTTTGTCGTGGGGGGGGTAGGTGAATTCAGACAGGTGATTTTGGTAGGGTTTGTGAAATGAATAGGGGAGACAGTGGTGTTTTGTCAAAGTAGACTGTGAATTCCGAACATGATAATCAGATGGAAGAGGAGGAGAACGACTGGGAATATTCGGGTAGGACCTAGGAGAATAAGGATTCCGGGAGAGATAATTTCTAAGTGCAACAGGGTTTGGGTTCCTAGGGGATTTGTCACATACGGAGGTGTTGTTGGATTTGGGCAAGAGATTCATTGGGAGAAAGTGAGACAGAAGTGGAACAACCTACAAAGGTTTCAGGGATCTTGTCCTGCTCTCCTTCTCCCGTGTAATACTGTGTCTCACCTGGGGTATTTCCCCCAAGCACAACCTCAGGCTCCCCCACCCAAGTGATCCTCCCCCTCTCTCGTCCACCCCCAGGGCTGGGATCTGAGAGCACCAGCCCTTCCCTGGCCACCTGAATAAAGGATTCTTGAGATCTAATTGTTTCTTACAGAAGGTATATACAGGGTACTGCTGAAACCATATCAACCATCTGAAGGCTGGTTTCCAGCCCGGTATTGGAACAGTTGACCAGTGCCTCCGGCTGTATGCAGTACTGGCCAAATGTGTCCTTGCAACATCACAGGATTTATTCTGTCTTCGTAGACAGAGACTGCATTTGACAGTGTATCAAAATGTAAACTCTGGTCCGTTTTGAGAAATAAGGGTTACCAGATCCTTTGCGGTTTTGTATTATATTCCTTTACTTTAACAATGACGCCTCTGTAATGTGGGGATTGGGAGGGGAAACCACTGATACCTTTTTGGTAGAGAGGGGGGGTGCAGAAGGGGTGTGTGCTAGCCCACCTCCCATTTAGTCTGCACATAAATACAATACCAAAGAGATGTTGGCATGTGGCCTTGATAAGCCCAAACCTGGTACATGTACATTCCCATCACTCTTCTACGCAGACGATGCAGTATTGTTAGCCACCACTCCCATGGGTTTAAGACATAATTTGAAAGTTTTCATTGAAATACGTGAAGCTCGCTCAATGGAGCTTAATACTGAAAAAACCTAATGTTATCGGACCCCTGCCTACCCGGGATAAATCCTACTTGGTCGGCGTGTATTAATGAAGGAAGATGCTTGGCAAGCCTATTTGCGAGGAGCTTAGTTCGGACCTTGACGTCCGTATTAAGTAGGGAAATGGGACAGTAAGATTGGCAGTTCGTTGGGTTTTTCTCCTCTTTTGGGATAACCACAATGCGGGCTGATAACATGGACTGAGGAAGTGATCCGGAGTCCAGAGCCGCGTTTAACAGTTTCGACAGGAAGGGGGCCAGGGTGGAGCGGAAAGACTTGTAGAAGAAAATGGTAAAGCCATCATCTCCCGGGGTGGTACCCCCTTTCATGGATGGACCCAATAGGGTCCACTACTTCATGAGGCGTGATGAGCTGGGGCCCTCCTGCTGTTTCTAAATTCTTGTAACCTCCAGGCTGGGATCCCCTCAGCCTTCTCTCCCTTCTCCATATACCGCTGCTTAAGGAAGGATACATTTCTCTGTTTGCTCGACCTGGAGAGCGGCAAGTTTTGTGTTTAGCTGCTAGAGTTCTGCCCACTTCCCCGGGAACATCTGTGACCGAAGTCTGCCCCCCCAGTTGGATAGCTCTTACTTTGTCTCTAAGATTTCCCTCCTTACCCCTCTTCTGCTTCCTTGTTGCTCCCATTCCAATAAGGACACCCCTAATCGTGGCTTTAAGGGCTTTCCAGACTCCCGCCTCCCCACTTGGCGGTTGTCATTAATTGCAAAGTATTATGGCGGCGAGGAGAGACTGGGACAGTTCTTTGTCCTTCAACAGAAGGTCATTGCACGTCCACCTTGCGCTTCTGGGTTTACTAGGGGGGGGACTCCTATTTGGACCCAGTGTAGGTCGTGATCGGGTCAGCGCGACCTTAAATTCGGTTATTATCCCATGCAGCCGACTATCAAGTACAATGTAATCAATTCTGGAGAGCGAAGAGTGGGGACTACAGAAGAATGTGAATAGGGAGTTGCGCCCTTGTCGCGCCAACTGGGAGTCTGAAAGCCCCAGTTCATTGTTAATAGTCTGGAAAGAGGCGGCCATCCTCCTCTGGGTTTGTGAGTCTGTGTAATGGCGCTCTGATTTTCTGTCCTGCTGCGGGTGCAGGACCATATTGAAGTCCCCACCCACCAGGAGGGCTCTGTCTCTGAACGCTATGATTTTGGTCTTCACTTCCGCCCAATATTGGTCTGGGGCTTGGTTAGGGGCATAGACCGAGACCAATGCCACTTTGGTGCCTCTAATTTCCCCTTTAACCATTATGCAGCGGCCATATGGTGGGTCTTGGGTGTAAAATGCGCATTCAGCGATACTACTATGGCCACCACCTTTTTCTTAGCTTGACATGAAGCAAGAAAGACTGCCTGTATGGTTTTAGCCTTAAGTGACATTTCCCTGCCCCTAGCCCAATCAGTTTCCTGAAGGAAAAGAATGTGGAGTTTGAGCTTATTGAATTCCGTCACCACTAAAGATCTCTTTTGCGGGGAATTAAGTCCCCGACATTCACACGAACCCAGCGTCAGCAAGTGAATTGCATCAGCCATCAAGGGGGTACAGCTGTCACAAAAAAAGAAAAACCTCTAGGGGTGCAGCTGTGAACGACAAGCCCCCCCATCAGCTCAGCATTTTCAGGTCTGCCTCAAAACATGTAATTCTCAAAAGTGTTAAGTCCCCAGTCGTTTGACTCAACCAGACAGAACCCTTAAACATTTGAAAGAAACCCCCCCACTTATCCCCTCCCTGAGCACTTGGACTGCTGGCGACATAGGAGATGCCGTCCGACCAGGCCACCATCATCCGCCTCCACCAGGGCGGTAAAGAACAATAAACACCACATCTCTGAGCCTCCCCAACCCCAAAACTTAAAGCAATAAATTTTACAACCGCGTTCCTTCCTCACCTCCCCTCTCTGGATAGACCTTAATGCAAATTAACACCTTCACGAAGCAAGCTATCTTCTGTCAGAGGGTCAGGAGTCATCTCAGGAGTCCCGAGACAGTGAACAGGGACCAGACCCAACCACTCATCAGTAATGATAGAACAGAGTTAGTTTGTGGTAGGTCAGGGGGAGGTCTGTGCCAGCCTCCTGAATTCTTTTCTATTGCCTCAGACGCGACTTCTTTCGGAGAAACCGGTTGTCTTTTGGGGGTTCCGCCGGCTCACTTCCTCCTGCTTCCTGGTCCCCCACGGGGCTGGTTCTCCTAGTAGTTCACTGGTCATTCTTCGAATGTCATCCTCTGAGACCAATGAGTATTTATAACCATCACATTCAAAGGAGAGGGAGAATGGGTGACCCCATCTATGTCTCACGCCTTTGGGCTGAAGCCATTTCGTTAAAGGGCCACATAGTCAGCGGTGTGCCAATGTGAGGGCTGACAGGTCTTGGTAGATCGTGACGTTTGTGTCTGCCCAGTCGATGGGACCGTTTTTCCGTGCCAGCTCGAGAATCTTGTTCTATTCGTGGAATTTTACTAGAATGGACCTAGGGCCCCTTGAGGAGGCTCCCGCTCTGTGAGCCCTGTCAATGTTTGGCTCGTTGTTATTGCCCTCGTCAAACAACTTATCACCGCGTTCACAGTTCTTATGATGTCCGCCTGGGTTTCTCCTTCACGCTCCGAAACTCCCAGGAATCTCAGGTTGCTGCGGCATTCCCTGTTCTCTATGTCGTCGAGCTTAAGAGTACATTTCTCCTCCCACCTTTCCAACTCTGATAGGCACATATCGATCTGTGTTTCAAGGAGGTCCACCGAGGTCTAGTTGGCTTCCAGGGCTTGAACTCGGTCGTCCACTGAATCCACTTTTTTGTCCAAGGTATCAAGTTGTTTGCTGATGTCTGCCCTAAAACCACGGATCTCCTCCAGGAGGACTCCCATAGCCCTATGCGCATCCATGATTTCTGGTTGCTCGGTGGCGGGCACGGTGACCCGGTCCGGTGTCAAGGAAGGGGTCTGTCGGAACTTCTGAAGGGAGTTTGCCCAATCCATCAGGGTCCTCCTTATGAGTTTGCTTGTTTAACTAAATGGAGGCAATTCGGCTGCGGGGGATACGCAGCAGGTTCCTACCAAGGACCAAGAGAGAGAACAGAGGTCGGCTCGGGGTGGGTCCTCCCGAGGCCAAACTCCCGTGATAGACACACTGGACGCCAGACTTAACTGGTTGCTGTCCGACACGTTTGCCTCCCCAAAAAGTGGATATGCCAGCCGTCTCCCCCTTCACACAGGACAGTCAGGGTTGCTTTGTACTCTGGGGACCCACAAGCAGAGAGAGGGGCAGGGGGCAAGGAGCCTCACCTGTTGTCTACATCAACTGAATCCAGAACCCCTGTGTCGATGCGCAGCTAGTAGGGGACTCTGCTCTCTGTAAACCGCTATTCAGGGCTTGGCTCAGGAACTCATCAATCTCCCTTGCTCCATGCAGCCGCCAGTGTAGATGTAGCTTGAGGCGGGATGTGGCAGGGGCCCGCGGGGGAATTACTCAGTGCGTGAGACCCTAGGCCTGATGCATGAATCCTCTAATAATAACACCGAGGCCTATCTCCTTTCATTGGACTCCGAAAAGGCCTTCGACCGGGTCGAATGGCCGTACATGAGCAAGGTCTTTAGAAACCACCACAACTGTCTGTCCTGTGGACCCTATGGAAGCATGACAAAGCAAACCCTCTCCTCCTGCCCCCCCACCCTGTCCCTATGGGGTCCCCCCCCTTGACCTGGGTAAATGAGGGCTGCGACACACGCAAAAATGGTTGGATATGGGCTTGGAACGAGCTGCTCAGCTCTTCCACCAGGCCGCCTTCATCCAAAACGACAAATTAGCAGCAGCTATGGGGGGCAACCCGATGTCAATATTTGATTATCTACGTGTCAAAGGGATCCTGACCAATACCCAGTCGGTTGAAGCCCTAGCCCGTTCCCTCACGCCACTGGAAAAAGTCATTGTAGAATCTTCCTCGAGGAGGGGCTCTTTGTCCAGGATATACAAGGCCCTGATTACAGCAGACCGTTGAGGGTAGACAGGGTTTTAAGCGCTATTGGGAGGAAAAGTTGAGTAGGGTTCTGGAAGAGGCTACTTGCGCTAAACTCTTTGGGGCCCTTTTCTCGGGTTCCCTCTATACTTCGGCCATGGAACACAACTTCAAGATCCTCCATACGTGGCACCTCCCAGCGGAGAGACTGCCTAGAATGTTTCCGGGCTTGTCCCCTCTCTGCACTAGGGATTGTGGCCAACAAGGATCCTAATATCACCTTTGGTGAGAATGCCCAGCTGCCCAGATCTACTGGTCTGAGCTGGATTAAAGAGATTGTTGGCATCTCCCTTCCCTTGCGCCCCGTTGAACTTCTCTTTGGTAACCCGTCCCCAGAAGAGTATTCCCACGGCTTACCCAAAGTGATCCAAGCCATCTTGTGGGCAGAAAGGTTAGCCTTGGCACAAAAATGCAAAAACAAATTGGTGCCTTCCAAATTGTGGGCGATTTTCACTTATGAGAAGTTAGCAGTATCGACCCAAGATACCATGGAATCATTTCTGCTTGACTGGACACTGATGCTTCTCCACGAGGATTTTGGTGCAATGAGACTGATTCTGCTCACCTGAGATTGCCCCAACTTGCTATTATTGTTTAAATGATTCTCTGCCATCTACGTTCATTGTATTTGTTGAACCCACTAGGTCAGCCCACTTACACCGGTTGGTTCCAAATCAGTGATTTCTGGAGCTCCCAGTGCCCATACGGGCTTGGTTGTTTATATGCAGGTGGGCGGGAGACGGAGGGGGAGATTGGGTTAATTGTGATGATGCATATGTCTTTGGCAGAAATGTTCAATCAAAATGAAGTTGAAAAAAAATACTGAAAAAACCAAGGTGATGGGTGTTTGGTCGCAAAAACAGTAAGAAAATTAACCTGAGGATCCTAATAGAAGAGTATCTTGGAGCAGGTATGTCATTATGACTACTTGGTGGATCAGGTTCACAGAAGATGTAACATGGACAGCTCAATGTGCCAAGGCAGCAACCTCTCTAGAGAAGCACAGTAGTGGAATTCGGCATTTTATTGTACGCACGGAAAAGGTGCAATTTCCCCTGCTCTTAATACCTGTAGTGCCCAGGATTGGGCAGTGACCCTATATGGGGCAGAGCTATGGGGTTTCTGGGTCAGTGTACAAATCAATGTGGTGGATAACCACTTCTTAAGATCATTACTTATGCAACCGAAGGGCTCTCCAATTGCTAGCCCTATTGGAATGCAATATGAAGCCTCTATCTGACATTGCAGCAAGTAAGGCACTAAAATACTGGGTAAGATTGTGGAGCACCCCGGAGCTTGCTAAATACAGGGAAGCAATACTGAGCCTGCAGTGTGTCCCTGGGTTAGGGTCATGTCCATGGCTCGGGAGCATTCGTAAAGGCTTTGAGGCCCTTAATTTCAGTATAATGATGACCTAATGGGGAAAATGTACAGGGCATGTGCTTCACTAAAGACGGGCGAACCATATTTAAAGGTGAAAGATAATGCAGGCTTTTAGCCATATCTAGATTGGATAACGCCTGGGTACGCCTAAGCCCTGTTTTTTCCAACTACGTACTGACACTAAAAATAGCCTTCGTTACAGCAAGGTGGACCTGCTCCTCAGACACACAATGTAAAATCTGTGGTGATTCTGAGGAAACAACAAAGCCTTTTTTACTTCTGTGCCCTGGGTACCCGGACCTAAGGATATACTATCTTTCCCCTCTTTTTAGGCTAAAAGGTGCAATGCAAACTGAAACATTCTGTAAAAACACTACTTATATGAACGCTTTTTATTTTATTGCAAAATGTATTCATAGAGTATGACTAAGAAGAGCGAAATCTGTGCTGTAGGAATGAAAACTATAGATGTAACTAGGAATCTGATTTTTAAATACTGCCAGTCATGAACGGTTCTTAATTGTAATAATGTGCTTTGTTTTGTATGGATCCATATGAATTAAGTCCTCTAATAGTTTTAATTGTAATACTGCTTTTATGTTTAACCATGCCGAATAAAGCTTGTCTGAACACAAAATAAAACGTGTTTCCTGTTGTAGCATACAAAGTTATCTGTTGCCTCCTTGCTCCAGGGTATTGACGTTCTCAATGCTAAGAAATCTCAACCCCTCCCCATTAACCTTCGTGTAATGAGCTTTCCAATATGTGGGGCAGATAAAGGGTAGTGTTCCTCCTTTATCTTGTTCAAACAAATAGATTCTTGCACACAATTGTTTTCTTGTGCTGCCATCATATTAACATTCTCAATAGGTATACACTACAACTGTGCTCTTACAATTACTGAACCGTTTGATGATTTTATAACCAAAACTGTCTGATTTGTTATGAGACGCATACCGGCACACAGATCAAGTTCTGCAATCGCAAAAAGGCAGCTTCTTGTTATTTTATACCAAATCGTGCTAGATTGTGTCACAGTGCATAAACTGATTATGATAAAAGGGCAAAAAGCATATTCACTCTTTCATAAATTACTAGCAGATATGCCCAGCGTTGCCCGGGCTTTCATTTCCTCATAGGAACTATTTGTTAAAAATCCCTTAAGGTAGCCTTGTGCTTTTTTGGAAAGGCTCCATAAGAAAGGTGAAAAGAAAAATGCACATTTTTCAATTATTTGATATTTAATAGGTGATTTCTGTTTTTGATCTGCCAGACTAAACTGAATTTTGAAAATAAAAATCTCAAAATGTTCAAAATAAATCTAGGCGGCCATATCCAGCCCCTTGACTAATCATAAATATGTCATCAAGATAGAAAAACTGCTTGATAATTTAACAAATGTTATCAGTAAACGTTTGTTTGTAACCCCTATCCAATGAAGATATTTGCACCCATGACAACTCCTAGCATCCTCTTTTTCAAGAAATTGCCATTAAACAGGACAACATTTTAATCAGTGTAATGTCACACGTTTATATGGATACCTAAAATTAGCTACAGTATGAACATGTTCTTTGACTTTTGTAACCAATCTGTGGTCAACGAAAGTGTAAAGGGAAGATGCATGCAATGTGACCAAGCCAAACAGTAATGTTCTTGCTAATATATTTGTTGTAGCTGGTTTAGAACATCCATTGTGTCTTTAAAACGTGAATACTCTGCACTCTGGTAACTACCCTGTGATTGAACCTATGCAGGTGAACATAGAACTCACAGCTAGAAGAGCATTAAATGGCTTATGCACTTTAGGTAGGAAAGAGCTTGTGCGCATCACAGGCCTTTTACTGCGAGATAAATTCCTTTTTAGTCCGTACTAAGATTTTAAGAAATAGGATCTGTCTGAAGCAGTAGGATTATATGGCAATCCCATGTAGTAACCACATATATTAACATTTTCATATGCTATCTGAATATGGCGATGCCAGTTTAATAAGACCACATGTACCCGCTTGTCAGCCTGTGTGAAAGTTGAAATGTTTTGTTTTAAAGATGTTAATGCTTTTTTTCTGAGGTTCTGCTGGTGTAAGTGTTTTCTGATTTTGCCTCTAGCTTCGTTTTTATTGTCACAAGTTCAGAGAGAAAACTATGACAATTTCCAAAAGGAATTGTACAACAAAAGTGTATTTTTTTAATGGAGTGGACAATGCAATGCCCTCTTGATATGTTCTTCCAAAAATCAAGAATGTTTATTTCTTTTCCCTCTTCTAGTGAGGGCAATACTTGCCAATTGTTTAAACCTGATCATATTGCTGTGTGGAGAGCGGTTGTCTAACCAGCACACTTGGCTGCAATCATTTATTTCACCACAAAGAAAGATTTTCTACAAAATGTAAAGAAATCAATATAAGTATCTTCAAAGTTTAAAATGCTGTTAGGTGCAGCAGACACCTTTGTTTTCTGCATCAGTTAATACATGAGCAGAGAGAATTAATTTAACTTATTTATCCTGGGGTATCTGGTTTATTTCATGTGTGACCTTGCTGTCACTCCTGCATCCCTCTTTTTTCCATTTGTTTCCCTTTTCCTATTGTCTTGCATCCACTTCCTTTGCATTGATCTTTACATGTTCTTCAAATGTGGTTACTTACTACCTTCTCTGTTTTGCCTGTTTTGGATCCTTCTTCCTCGCATTCTGAACTCTTGATCCGAAACTACTGGAGATGTACCTGTGTATTGTCCCTCGAAATATATTTACAAGACAATGCTTCATATTTGAATATTTTACACATTATATGTACTCTATGCAGAGCAGACTAATGTGTGCGTTTTTATGATTTAACTGAAAAACCTCTGAACACATTGTGGATCAAATTTAATTATTAAAATACGTGATTAGTTCCATATCCAATGTAATATGATTTGTATCAACATCCAATAGAGGCAATGTTCCAGATAACATGTGGGAGTATTTTACTCCCTATTTTTTTTAAAGTTGGTAGTAAAATGGGTTTTAGGAGGTAAACACGGAAGTCCAATTCCCAATGGGAGTATTTTATAAGCGGGTAAAAAAAATTGGTTTTATCTGCAAAACTAAAATGTTTTTGTAATAATTATTTCTTTCCAACAAGTTATTCATGAACATTAAAAGACAAATGTTAGATTCCAAGTTGTCCGCCCGTAGGGACAGACTTGTTGAATGCAGCTCTTCTCTCCCCCCATGAAAAAAGCTAATCTTTAAGCAGAGATCATCACCCTCCGGCCGAGACAAGAGTCAGTGAATACACAGACCACCAAGCCAAGACATCAACAAGGCCCTGAGACTTAGGGAGCAGGAGATGGAGCACAGGATAAGGAGACGGCCGTAAAAGTGGTGCTGCAGTCAAACAGGACGTGTCCCTGTTGAACGGACACCAAGAGGAGTTCATCCATATTGAGGAGCAAAACGCTGCAACAAGGTGTGACCAGAGGGGTTGACAGTGGAGGCAGCGCGCAATGAGGCTTGACCAATGGTGGGGGCTGACAGCTACCCCACCTCCTACCCTCCGAGTGTAGTGTTCGAAAAAAAGGAGGAGAGCAACTGCAAGGGACATTTGCGAATCAATGCTTGAGAGCCAGTATAGTCCTTCCTGCCCTTGCAGAGGACACACTGAGGAAAGAACATCCTCCCCCCGTAAGACAAAGTAACTTTTTTGGACCTCTGTGTGGGGCATTAAAGCAACATCTGTTTTCTTTCAAGTTGTTTTCTCTTGCAGCTATTCTAGAACTGTGTTCCTATCGGCGTAAACCGGCACGGGGCAACAGTACCTCCTCAGGGACCCACTCCATTGAAGCAGCTTCATTTACCCCAAGAAGAGCGCTCCACAGGTGAAGATGCTGGAAGCAGGGCCCCAATCACGCACTGAAAGAACCCCTCAGGGATCTTTGAGGTACACACACTGTGGGCGATGAGATGTGATGGGATCTGCACCTAATGTGGAATTCTGACGATCTGGATAAAATAATATGAGGAACAATTAGCATCAAGGCTGGAGGGAGTCCAAGGAGGGGCCAGCTAAAGGAGACTTCCCTACACTGTTCCTGCCAGCAGCGTAGGAAGATCTACTTATAGCAAAGACCTCCCCAGACGTCAAAGATGAGGTGAAGGAGATTAGCCTATGGACAAGGAACTAGGTATTGGGGCTTTTCTCAATATCTAGACTTGGCAACTCAACAATACGATGGTGACAATTTACATTGGGCTGCACCACGTAGAATAAAAATAAATCCTGTGGGATACAGACTTTCTGGTAAGAGCCTGTGAACCGATTACAAATAGGTAGCATACTGAATAAGACATACCCATAGGCATCACAGTGCTGGTAATGTGTCTAAGGAGATAAAGACGTGTAGTGAGTCAATATGCTGTGGGGTACAGCACAACCCCTTTGAAGGAAAACTCGTAGCACGGACGGAGCAAGCTGACTACACAGGACTGGGAGGACTGTTGGCTGACAGCTTCAGAGGCAACACATGTCGCAAACCAAAATGTAAGGAAAGAATAAAAGGCACCCCAGCACACTCCACGTCGAAGGCCAGAGGGCAGAAGGTACCATTACCAGGTGTTAGCAGACAGAGGAGCAGGGAACCTCTAGTGAAATCCATTCAAAATACTCAGAACCACAGAATAAAAAGAGTCTCCAGAACACAGAGACACAATGGCGATCACTATGGAGGAGCTGATGCAATGCTTGGCAGATCAACAACAGCGTCTTAAGGAAACAATGATGGAATCTTTTCAGGAACAAATCGCTTCTGTAAAAACTAAAATTAAGAGTGCTGTGCAAGATATAAAAGGAGAAATAGCAAAAATGGGTGCATGAGTGGATATAAATGAGTGGGCATTGCACGAATTGGCAGGTGACACCAAGAAAAATGACGAGGCTCTGGAACGACCAGCAAGGACGTCTTATAATTTGGAGCTTCAAGCCGAAGATTTGGAGAACAGATCATGGCGAATGAACATTCGCATTAAGAATGTCCCGGCAGAGTTTGCGGATAAAGACCTCAAGCAATCAATACAAACCTTCTGCGCTGAACTACTCCAAGAGATTACGTCGGATAAGATTCTCAATGACAGAAGTCAGAGTGATTCCTGTAAGAAAAGAACTTGGGGCCAGAACAAGGGCAGTGTTGGTAGCATTTACATCCTAAGCACAGAAAGAAGAAATCCTGAGGGGGGCTCGGGCTGGTATGTCACGGTCTCTTAATGGCTCAGAGATAAATCTTTCAGGACTTGCCGTTCTCAATGCTACTAAAAAGGAGACTAATGGGACCAGTTACAAAGATTTGCACGCAAGAAAAGGTAAGCTACAGGTGAACTTTTCCTTTTGGCCTGCTATTCTCTTGGAAGGGTCAGCAAATCAGAGTAACTACATGCAAAGAGGGGGTGGCAGTACTATCACCAGAGTTTGTGGAACCGCAAAGCACACCAGAGAATGGAAACCAATCTACCAAGACGAGAAGACAATGGGAATGGTCTACGATGGATAGAGCTATTCGAAATCCATGGGCCTCGAGAGGCTGGAAGAAGCCAATGGACACGCTGCAGCCAGAGTGGTGATAGACTGGGGAAGCACAGAATACCGATAAGAGCTGGCTGATACAACTTACTTGTGAGGGGGGAGTGCTAGGAGATAACCTGGGGGCTACCTATAATCTGGGGAGGACCATCAAAAGTTCAGGACAGAGTGGGGAGCCCTATTGGATTACTTATAAAATGATTATCTGATTCAACTATGATCGCAGAACATTTGGATTTTGGACATTGCGACCACCTGCCTAAGGGACAAGATCCCTAGAACTCAACAGCACCATCGTGCAACATATGGCACTTCAGCTCAGGGGGTAGGTTGGTTGGCACAGGGTGGGGGGGGTTACTCAATGTTGTTTTCTCTTGTTTTTCTCCTTTTTTTGTAAAACCTTGCAAAGCCATAATTAAAAATATTTGACCAAAAGAAAAAGAAAAAAAAAAGAAATGACAAATGTACTTCTTCCGATAAGGCAGTAACAGTAGTAGTTTCTTTCTGTGGTACTACATGCACTAATGGTCCAAACATATCTATTTTTGTTGGGAGTATTTTTACTCCCCATTTAAATTTCTGGGCAGTATTTGACAATTTTTAGGGCGTAAAAGTGGCCGATACACCCCTTATCTGAGGGGCTGGACAGAGGAAAGCAGATTATTTAGCCTGTAGGCCTGGTGAATTAAAGTTGGGAGTGCTGCCGTCTCCTAATAACAGGAGCGGTAGGGTTGTTATGTCCCCGTGGCGAAGGTACGGATCCTATTGTCCCTTGTCTGAGTGCCAAGGTAAGGTGGGTCTGCAGAGCTGCAGTACCGTACATCGAGAAGGGAGGCAGTGAAGAGGGAACTGCGAGAGGGTGGGCTATGCATAAGGCCGGTTACCAGGTGGTGGAAGGGTGTGAGCCCATCACTACTAGATGTTACAGGGTGATGATGGGGGGTTGGGAAGTTAGACATTGCTACGCACATCTGAGTTCCTGAAGTCCCTGATGCAGAGACCACCTGTGGCATGTAGCCTTTATGAAAACATGTGTTGATTGTTCGAAACTTCATTGTGCACCTCAAGAACCGATCCACTACTATACACCTCTGAACAATGGATTACATAATTGCATAAGGGATAGGCAGGGTAAGAAGTAAGTGTTTTGATTTTATTGGTTTTGATGTGGCAGTGACTTTTTAACATTAACACATGTGATTCTAAATTCAGTACATTTTCCAGCTATAGAAACCCAGCTACGAGTTAACAATGTATACAGAAAAAAAAGAATAAAGAGGGCTATACAAGTTCATATTCAATAGCAGACTAGATACTAACTCAAATAGACACAAATGAAACAATCCATACAAATGTACATCAACTGAGATCATCCAAGGCTTTGGTTTTGGATTAAAGAGTGAAATCACTTTAACCCCAATAGAACTATGTAGGTTTACTGACAGCATGAAATGAAGATCTACTCAAAATAGCACAATTATTCAGGTTGTAAAAAAAGATTATGCAATCATTCTGCAATATTCTAAGTTGTCCCCAGTTAAAAGAATGTGTTAACAGTTCAAATGGAAAATACTTATTGTAATATACATTATGATCATTGCTTATTATCCACTTTGCTTTAGAATAATAAACTAGCAGTCAATCATCTAACAGCATTTCTCACAAAAGAACAAAATACAAAAACATTTAAAGAAACCATCATTTTTGGAAAAGACGACATCTACACCAAATTATCAAATTCCACATTGTCATCAAATACATCCACTACTGGATACCAACCTGTTTGTGGGTTGATCAGAATACTGCCAGGTGGTATACCTGCAGCTTCCAATGGAAGCAAAAAGAAGCTAGTGCTAGAAGGTGCCACTTGACCACAGTCAAAGGAAAGAGAGTTACTAGTGCTGACAGTTGGATAGACAGCAGGTGTGCCATGAGAAGGCTGGCTTATAGCGGACACTGGAAGAGGCTGCTGCGTGTGAGAGAGAGAACCCGTGGACGACCCTACACTACTAGAAGATTCTGAACCTAGGAAAGGAGCAATGAAAAAGGGTTTTACCTAAAGATACAAACATCATAATTATCACAACATAATACAAATAACTGCAAATTATTTTAAGCATAACATGCAGCTGTTACACAGATTTTCTTTTTCATATGGAAAATAGTGGAGAAACAAATGAGAAACCATATATTGTTGCATGGCAGTAGCACAAACAGCCCAAGCAAGCAACGACAAGCAATTTTCCAGTAACAGAACTATGATGCTTTGCAACACTTACAGGAGAATGCACATGTACATGCTACGCTGTACATTTACATCAGCAGCAACAGTGCTTCCTTTACCAAATACAATCACTTCACCTAAGCAGGTATGGGTGTCTTGCACATATGAAATGCTCAAGCACAAAGAAAATTGTCATTCCATATCTGTGAACCCAACGATTTGAGAAAAAAAAGGAGGACTCAAAATAATCTGGGCAATGCAGCCATGACCAGGCTAGCACCATTCAGAATTAATCACAAAAAAGGTTTATATGCAAGTTTTAAGTAAATATTACACGATTCAGATGAAGGAACGAATTTGCTGGAAACACAGGGACTGAAAAATAGGAAGTACATATATCTATATTTGTAGGCCCACATTTTTAGAGACAGTGATAAACCATGTAAAGCAGTGAAGCAAGATGATAATACTTTTAATGAATAAAACACACGAGGACTGTGGTGTGACTTCAATTAAACAGTAACACTTTGTGAGAATCCCCGATTTTTAAACAGTTTTTAAACCTATTTCAGTACTGGAGAACAATAGGTTTTGAGCCCATTTTCCATAATTTTTCTAGAGGACAGGATTAAATGCCAGAGCAGAGGAACACTGGGCACTTTTGCTGTGAAAAAGTAAACCAGGGTGTCAGGGAAGGGTCTGTGAGTTTACAAGATAAAACTAGACCCACTTGTTTCACTCATCCAAGAAGGTTCACTTATCAGAGAAAAATCAAAACGGGGCATTTTGGGATTCTAACTTTTCTCTAAATCTCCACCCGTTTACAACCTTAAAATAAAGTAGAAAATATTTCTTTTGTCATTGTTAAACTGACAGACCCTAATCGCTAGAAAAATGGAAACAATCCACAAGTCTTATTGTCAGGGCTTTTGTTTTTTTTTCACTTCTGGATTCTATACATCTATATGGGCTGGCCACCAACACTGCTCCAAGCAAATAAATAATGAGTACATGCATAAAACGGCGGGCAATGCACTATAATCAGATTAAAAACTTTATACAGAACAAAGAAAAATAAATTGCTGTCGGACTGCATGATTGCCATTTCACACTATAAGTCCATACTGTTTGAGATTTCTTTTTTGGTTCCATGTCATTGCGCTGAACCCCTTTTTTCCGACGGGTGCTTTGCCGTGGGAGTTTTGCCTTAAAACGTAATTGAAATTTTGTTTACATAATTTTTTTTGGGTGGTCGGTGGGGGGGTTTCTCCCCCAAATCCCCTTAATTTAATGTTTTTTTTTTTATTTGCCTCACCCCCCAACTCTTAATTTACCCTTTCCCAACCCCCCCACCCCCAATAAAATTCAGATTGGAATTTTTTTGCAAAACACCCGTTGGAAAAACGCGTGAAGGCAAAGGACGCGATTCCCCTTTTTTTGACAGTGAAAGTATTTTTGTAAATGATACAAATATTGAAATCAAATTGCAAATGCAGTGCATAGAACAGCAGGTTACCCATTAAGTTTCTCAAACCACAAGATCCTAGAGACTATCAGCTCACTGGAAAACACAAATTCCCAGAGCATTTCCCAAGGAGCTTGCAGTCCGATGGAATCGGGATAAATGTAAGATTTATTGGGAGAATCCACCAAGACATTTACATTTTTCATATACATAAACTTTACTACAGACCCATGTACAATAATACAAATGCAACAACTTTGCAAAGGCCTTTTATACACCGCTAGTTTGTCATTATGTTGTGTAATACAAATGTTTATGCCATTTTAGGTTTTAAGTAATGTGCATGTGTAAAGAGGAAGCCATCAAAAAAAAAGATTACCTGTCTTTGTATACTACTTAATCTGCTGGTCTGAATGTCTGGTTTTATTTCACATGAAACACGTCTACTGCATTACAAAGGTAATTTTACAGGAAAAGGACTACTCTGTAGGGGTTCACACTTATTCCTACACATTTGAGTAACCTTACCAACAAACGTAGGGCCTTCGAGGTAGATGTAACGAGGTAATAAAATGCAGTCATGGTATTACAGCAGATTTTGACAAATATACAAGTCACTGAATTTCCTGGTCAGTAATAGTGTGAAATGCATTCAAGTTTGCGATAACACCGTATTCCACATTTTTAAAGCATTTCATCCAACTCTAAGCAAAGGCTTTAGTGGCTGGAAACAAATAGACTTTCAGTATACACAGTGGTTGTGAGAAGAGGAATGCAGTATGTTCGGACAGTTTTTCTGAAGTTCAACTGAGACATTGCAAGACTCCACTCTTAGTATAGGCTGTTCCACCTGAGTATATGGTAGCCTAGACAGAGCAGCCAGGCTCATTTTAGGAGGGAGAGAGGGCTGTAGGAAAGTACAAAGAACATGTAGTATAACTAGGATTCAATACAAACACTTACAATCAGAAGTATTATAAAATAAAGATGTATAATAAATACAAGTAGCCAGACCGCTAGGGCGTGGAGAAAGATGGTGGCCTAAGACCGGAGCTCAGCACTCCACCAACCAAACCGACACTGCCCTGATCCCACCCAGGGAATGGTGCTGAATGAGGGTGCAAAGCAGGCAGACTCCCGCTGTGTCAGGCGTCACCGGGCCCGCCAAACACTGAGGCGGAGCAAGGAGGGTAGGAGGCCGTGCTATACTGGAAGGAGCAGGAGCCTTGCAGCTCCTTAGTGACCGATTGCCACACAGCCCTGAAGGCAGTGATAGCACTATTAATCAGACTTGTAGTGGGGGCTGCAGGCTGTGAGGGTGACTTGGAGAGCCTGAGCCATGGCACAGCGGAGTGGACAGGAGACCGGGGAGACCGGCAGGCTAAGGGACAGCAGGCAGGCCCTAGTTTAATAGCTGGCACCCAATTCACCAATGTAGCCTCCCATTGCTGTGGAGTGGGCCCAACAGTTGAACCCCAGAAGGGGGAGGGACATTTTAATAGTGGTGGAGGACACTGGCAACCAGGGGGTGATCAGGACCACCGGACGGAGACACCTGAGCAGTGGTGGAGTACCGAAGGACAGGCACTTTAAGTGGGAAGACAAGTGGTGGTGAGTGCCGGAGGGGACCGGACCAACGGCACGTGGCAAAGATTCCGGATTGATCTACCATGAGGGGCCCAACCTTAGCAGGAGAGATTATAAAGAGGGAGAGCTGCGCCTGGGGAATAGTTTGAGAGGTACACCGCTAAAGGGACTGTGCTCCTGTGAGCTGAGGTGGCGAGAGCAAAGCAGGGCCACTTGGAGGGGTCCTAGTATTGCAGTCCTGAGGACAGAAGAGCCTGGGTGCGGCACCCAGTGGTAGTAGGTGCCATGGTGGCAGGCGGACTGGGGACCCTGCAGCAGGATGTGCAGATGATCCTGATGCAGTTGAAGGCGTTTAGGGCAGCAGTACAGATCTTGATGGGTGCCCTCAAAGAGAGGGTCTCGAAGGTGGAAGAGAAAGTGGAGGCCCTGGAGCACAATCAAAGGGCCACATACCTAGCAGATGTGGGTCTGGAGGTCCGGGTCGAGGAAATGCAGGCTAAGGTGAGTGAGCTACGAAGTAAGCTGGATGATGTTGAAAACCGAGAGAAGGAACAATTTGCGGAGATGGGGCCTTCCGGGCAAAGGTGCTGAGACACCCAGGCACTTGGAAGCTTTACTATCTGGAGTGATGAAGAAACTTATGGGCGAGGCATCGGATAAGGAGATCCACTTTGGCTGGGTCCACCGTGGCGCAGGGGGAGCAAAGGGGCCGGCCTCTGTGGTGGCCAAATGCCACAACTATAGGGACAAGGAGGACATCCTGCGGAAGGCCGTAGAGGTGGGTGATCTCAAATGGGAAGGGGCTACAGTGAGAATTTACCAAGGCCTGTCGAATCACACACTGGAGCAAAGGAAAAAGTGCAGACCCCCCCAACCCCCCAAACAAAATGGTTGCAGGAAGACAGTGTGTGCTACCATTTTACCTTTGCCCTCTCTTCTGAATATGGGGACAAGCACTATGAGCTCAAGCACAGTGAGGAAGCAACGCAGCTGCTAACGGAACTACAAAAGGACAGTACTTTCCAGGAGAAGGATGGACAGAGCAGGTTGCGAGAGTTTAACAGTGCCTTTGTGCAACCAAAAATCCACCTGAAGGAGTCGGTCTCCAGAAAATCTAAGAAGAGGAGGGCTTGTGACGGAACTGTTGATTACCTTATAATAAGAGGCGTGGTTGTGTGGTTTATGAAGTTGATGTTGGGGGGGAGGGGGACGGCGGGCTTGTCGTCACCCTAGTGACTTGGGGATTCCCAGGTGTCTCAGAGGAGTGGGGTTGAACACTGTGGATGGGCTTTGTTGCCCAAACAAGTTAGGTAGAGTTTACTGAGTGACAGGGGGGGGAAATTGAGGGGGAGGGGTAACATTCATAACTCAGTTGTGGTTTGGAGTTGGTTTTATCATGGGGGAGTTATGGAGGATTCAATTGAAGCCTGATAATGGTTAATTGGAAGGCAGCCACACAATGTAAAGGGGCTGAACGCCCCAAACTAGCTGTCATTAACGGCAGGGTTGTTTCGCAAAGGTCCAGCTAGAGGTACTCTTCTGACAGGAAACCCACTACAGGCATGGGGCGGAGCGGGCATTGAAGGGGGTGAACATTGGGCAGACAGAATGGGCCTCTCATAGAGCCAGCAAGAAGGAGGATGTGGGTACTGTCCTAGCGCACTCTGTACGGTTGACGGAGGTACAGGTGCTGGGGACGTTTTGTAGCAGTAAATGGTCAGTTGAATGGGACCATGATCACACTGGCGTCTTTGTATGCCCCAAACATGCACCAACTGGCCTTTCTCAGAAATAATTTCTTGTTGTTGCCATCGTGGACCCGGCTGTGGACTGGTGGTCAGAACGGGGGGACCAAGTCAAAGCACGGGGGAGGGAACACAGGGTGCTTGCACAGCTGCTTTAGGACCATTTATGGGAGGATATGTGGAGGTCTATATACCCTCAAGCGGGTGGTTATACTTTCTTCTCGCCCCCACATAAAACCTATATGAAAATTGACTTTTTGTTGGTCCCCAGGGAGCAGGTGGCCATGGAAGAGTCCCCGAAAGCGGAATCAGTGACCTGGTCAGATCATGAGATGGTAGTAGTGTATAGGACGGTGTGGGACCCCAAGGTGGCGGTGTAACAAAGGACTCTTTGTAGACAAGGTCTTCTGGGACGATTTGCAAAAAGAGATTGGGCACTTCTTTGAAACCAACGCTACAAGGCGGTGCAGTGGAAAATTGTCTGGGCGTCGGCCAAGGCCACGTTCAGGGGCCTCCTGATAAAGGAAGGCGCCCGGAATAAACAAGAGAGAGGGCTGATTGAGGAGAGGTTGCAGGGGGACCTAAGTGGGATGCGGGTGCAGCTCACATGACCAGGGGTAGACAGGGAGAGGTTGTTGGTCAAGATGCAGGATAAGAGACAGGAGTTGCATTTGCTCTTGATTGGGGAAGTGCTGAAAGAATTGTGCTATGCCAAATAGTGGTATTATGAAAAGGAGGACCGGGTGGGGACCCTACTGGCCAATAGAATAAAGGAACGAAGGGTGGAGAGGAGAGCGGCACGCATACATGGGAAGGAAGGGGACCTTCTTAGAAGTCAGGGTGACATTCCCAAATGTTTTGCACAGTTCTATGAGACCCGGTACAAGCGGCTCCCGGAAGAAAGGGCGGGGGCTATATAGGAATATCTGGGGAGGCTCCAGATACCAAGACTGAAGGAGGGTGAAAGGGCCATACTAGAGGCGGTACTCACAAGGATCTTTGGAGCTGGTGATTCTTTGCTTGCAAACAGAGGGCTATCCTTTGTTTCTATTGTTGGAGGTCGGAGCAGTTGACATTTAACCTACACACCGGAGCGTGCGCAGTGTGCGAGGTGTGTGTTAGGTGTTGGGAGTTGGGCAGAGGACCAGCATATCCGGCATTCCACCTCCCTGCAACCCTACACAGAGTTAGAACATTGGACGAGGAAGAAAGCAGTTCGTGAATTACCCCTTCCTGAAAAAGCACAAAACTAGTAATATGAGGGAAATGGTATACGATCAGCGTAGTGGAGCTACTGCTAACAACTTGACTTCCTGTCTGCTAACAAGCGAGGAGATATTAGCAGAGGCAGGCATTCCACTCCCAGCCTCCCCTCAAGAGAGTTGTTTATCAAGGGATGCTGCCCCGTCAAAGGCGACCAGAAACAAAAAAATACTGAAGAGTAAAACAGTGCGAAAAGTACACCCCCCCTTTCTGAAATAGTGGCGTCAAACAAAGGCTGCTCAAAATAATTATTTTGTACACCCCAAAGACAGACTAACATTTGCCAGCATGTCCGGTTAACTGAAGCACATTAAATGGTCAGGCCACAGAGGCTAAATATATTAACAGCGTGTTCTTCAATGGCAAACAATCCTGCGGATATGATGGAAAAGTACTGGCCTTGAGCAACAGAACAGCCAGTCTGCCTGCGGTGCTGCCTTTTTTTGTATTATCTCCTGCCCCACTCCCGGCAAGGCGCTTCTGAGCAGCATTTAGGAAAGTGGAGGGTGGGCTAGGAGGCGTAAACAGGGATCAATTTGCAGAAATGTATCAAGTGCTGTGTATTCTGGTGTCTCTATATGAGGACATTCTGAGAGAAACAAAAGCCAACACAACACTGAGTCCGTGCTGCTCAATCTTTTTTTTAAACTCTCTTTATTAGCATTTTAAACAGCAACTCCAAAGACAATTCCAAAATGTACCCCCCTTACCACGCCGATATCCCTCTCCCTGCCCTTCCCCACTCCTCTCTTAACACTTTATTCCCAACAACGATAGCAATATTCTACCCCCAAACCACCCACCCACCTACCCTCCCCCATCGAATGTCCAGAATCAACTACCCAGCTTCCATTCAGTCCCCTGGTCACAGCATGCAGTCCAAGTCCAACCATGAGTCCTGTGTAGGTTAGACCGGCCTACCACCCATCCCCAAGTTCATATCATCCCCATTCCACCCAATCCTCCCAACCCTTCTCTGCCCACCCACCCTTCACGGCGGCCGTAGATCATTGTCCTTCGATAGGTCATTTAACAATTGGGACCAGTGAATTGTCACTGTTCTGCTCAAATTTGATCACATTAATTTACACGCAGCTGCCAGAGAACTTTGCCCGGAATCATGGCCCTGCAAAAATCTATTAAGGGAGTCGCAAGCACCACAGATCCAACCTACGGAATCAATAAGAGCAGAGAGAGGGCTATTGGGGAAAACAGTTCTAACTGACCTCAAGAGTTATACAGTGGCGGAATCTCAGGCTGTTGAGCAACACATAACTGATGGTCAGACTCTAAGGGGTGGAAAAGTGACAGAGGTAGAGAGGGCATTTGTTCCTACCCAAGAACGTGTAGAGTCATCTAAAAGAAAGATGAAGCAAGCCAACATTACATCAACAATAGTAGAGGATGATCATTAGGCGACTCAATACAAGTAGTCATGAGTCTGGGCCCTCTAATAGAAGCCTATCAAATGGTGCATCTACGTCCAGCCAAAGGTGCACTGGTCCTACAGAGGAAGATGTCCAAAAACCTGCCAATACAGTTTTTTTAAAGCACAGTGCTTGCAATTTCATTAACTCACTATTCACCCAGTCAACAGTGAAGGCTGCTCTATCACAGTTTGTAATGGGAAATGGGGGTGGATGGGAGCAAATTACAGCAATACAACAACCATAACTTCATCTGTGGTAGCGGTACAAGACCGGCCAAGCATTGGAACCAGTGAAAAATCCCTAAGGGTCCCACGACTACATAAGTAGGCATAACACCTAAAGTGCTCTCTAAGGTCTTACCCGCTACTCAGAGTAATCTGAAGATGCCAGCACCACAGAATACTCCATTACAGACTCAAATAACAGAGCAAGATCGAGAATAATATACTTTACTAGGGTATCCCACACAAGGGGGCCTACCCAAATACATGAATAGCTTGCAGGACAGATGTCTTCCAAGGCTCGTGGGGAGAGCAGAACTTCCAAAACACAAGACAGCAAAAATTGTTGGAGGACACATTAACTGGAATTGGAAAGTGTGAACCCTAAAATGCGCATTTCAGTCTCGAATCGAAATATCTTGTCTCTCCAAGAAATTCCTGCACTGGGAGGGATAAAAACTGGTGAAATAGCTAGAGGTTTTTTTCCAGACATATCCAGACTTGAGGATCTACCTAAAATCTGAACTGGTCATGAATACCATGCTCAAGGAGCGAAACAACTTAAGACGTCTGGGATATGGCCTGACACCCCAGAATATCCACAAGAGGAAGCCCAACACCCAGCTTGGGGGAATTTCTAAAGATGTTGGTTTCAAGCCCTTGTTACAAGGGGGGCAAAGAGAATCCATGGAAGACCAGGGTATGATCCTAAAAAGAAAGATATTAGCCTCTGCGGAAACGGATTGGTCCTGGCTTCTGTCCACAGCTGCAAATTAGACGGAGGGGGCTAAGCATCATGAGAAAGGAGGAGGCGTTCTTTGTAGACAGGAAAATACAGAATTTTTCTCAGTTGCCTCTTAACTCTCGAGGTCATGCACACTTATTTAGTAACGCTACACTAGCTCGTAAACTTAGGGAATATACAGTTCTCAACTTGCAAGAAACCTGGCTTAAAACACAGCTGGCCTTTGTTGGCTACAGAGTGGTACAACAGGTTATCTGACAGGGTGAAAATGGCTGTCCATATGGTGGTCTTCTAACTTTCGTAAAATAACTCCCCTAGTATCAAGGTAGCGACCTCTATATAGAAGTGCATTTTGGAATATTGGCCTCCCATATTAGCCTTGTACTAGAAATGGTTATAAACATCCTTGTTGTGGACATCTACTGGCACTGAGGTATGACCTCCCTTGGCAAATGTAGTTGAATTGATTTCCAATTGTGTTGCTGACTGGAATAACAAGGAGCCCCTTGGCCATGTTTTCCTAACAGGAGACCAGAACTCAGTCTGAATTTCTGCTACAGAATTGTCAGAACCACGCTTGAGAAATGAAAGCCTGAAGATCACGAATGGTAAAGCCTGGGTGGACTGCCTTACAGGGCTGGGTCTCTCCGCTCAATGAATCGACTGAAGAGGACTCTCTGCCTTTGGCGACCTGGTCAAATGGCCTCAGCTCCTCGATCATTGACTATATCTCTGTGGGCCCATTGCTAATGGATCACTGGTCTCATTTTGAAGTGCAGAGGACAGATATTAGTGATCACTAATTTTTGTTGGTCCTATTTGAGCGCTTGGTTATCACTCCTGGGACTGCCTCTGCAAATCTGCGATGGTGGTCAGTTATCCCCAACACACAAAGAAATCACACAAGTTGGACACTGCACATGCTAATAAAAGTAAACCGTGCTCTAACAGACCATTTACTTGACATCTAGTTAAGAGATGTTAACAGAAAGGCGGCTCGAAGAGGAAGTCGAGACGGCAAGGAGAAGGGCGGGGGTAACTCCAACAAGGTCCTCTATGAGGGAGTATCGTGGAGCGCTAGGACAGCTGGAAATCCTCCGCACTAAAAAGGCTGAGGCGGCCCTGTTGGGGGTCCGTCAGCAATTCTACGCTAAGGCGAATAAGGCAGGTACCCTCCTTGCGCGCTTATTAAAGGGAGCGAAATCCAGAAACGCGATTACGGCCATACGATTAGAGTCCGGGGTAAGGGTAACTGAGGCAGGGGAGATACGGGAGTCCATGGTGGCTTTCTACGAATCCCTATAAAAGTCGCAGGGCCCCCAGGAATGTACCCAATTAGAGTTCCTAGATAAGGTAGAGTTGGGAAAAATCGGGAAAGAGGCGTCAGATTTACTAAATGAGGAGATCAGTGAAGACGAGGTGAGGAAGGTGATCAAGGGGTTGCCCCTGAACAAGGCTCCAGGCCCTGATGGCTACTCAGCGGCCTTCTATAAAACCTTTGCGACTGTGCTGGTCCCACACCTAGCCTACCTTTTTAATGTCTTTAGGAGTACGGGGAAACTATCGCCGTCCATGGAAGAAGCTAGACTGACCCTAGTTTTGAAGCCAGGTAAAAACCCAGTAGAGAGGTCTTCATATAGACCAATAGCATTAATCAACATTGATGCCAAGCTCTTTACTAAGATATTGGCGAGTAGGCTGGAGGGGCTTCTCCCGGATCTGGTACACCCAAATCAAGTGGGATTTATAAAGGGCCGACAGACAGCTGACAATATACCAAGGGTGGCCCACCTGGTGGAGAAATCTCATAGAACGAACACTCCCGCGGTCCTTCTGTCGTTGGACGCAGAAAAAGCGTTTGACCATGTGGAGTGGTCGTTTCTCTTTAAGGTAATGCATAAAATGGGCATTGGCGAGACCTTCCTGCGTATGGTGCAGGCCAACTATCAGAAGCCAGTCATGAGAATAGCTGTAAATGGAACCATGTCTAGATCCTTCGAAGTGAGTAGGGGCACTAAACAGGGATGTCCCCTGTCTCCTATGCTTTACGCTATTTACCTGGAACCTTTGTTGCAGGCGATCAGGGAGGCAGAGGGGATAAAGGGGATTCCTTTCGGAGGTGAGGAACAAAAAGTAGCTGCCTTTGCCGATGATATGCTCTTGACCCTTACGGCGCCATTAGAGTCTATTCGCCTAAGTAGGAAGCTATTGGGAGAATTTGGGGAGGCCTCGGGGCTTAGGATTAACTTTGGCAAATCGGAGCTCCTAAACTTGACCCTTGGTGGGAAGGATCGGGAATCCTTGCAGACAGCCACCCCATTTAAGTGGAGTCCGGGGGGAATTAGATACCTCGGCGTGACAATTACCCCGACCTTAGCAGGTTGGTACCGAGCTAACTACCCACCTTTGTTGAAGGACATCAAGCGGGATTTCTGCAGGTGGAGGGGGCTTCGGATCTCGTGGCTAGGCAGGATATCCGCAGTTAAAATGATAACCCTCCCGCGGCTGTTGTACTTTTTCCAGGCAATACCTCAGGCTCTCCCTAAGACCTTTTTCAAGGAGTTGGGATCCTTGACCGGAGATTTCATTTGGGGTGGGAAAAAAGCCTGGGTCGGCAGGCAGCTCTTGATGGCTCCTAGGAGGGAGAGGGGTCTGGCATTACCGAATTTACAACAGTATTATGAGGCAACGCAGTTACGGGTCATTAGAGATTGGCTCCGGGAAAGAGAGGCCTCACAAGATAAGCAATGGGTGGCAATGGATAGAGCAGTTGCGCATCAGAGTTTAGCGGAAATTTTATGGCTTCCGAGGCAGCATAGGCCCAAGCATGTATACGAGAGCACCATCACGAAACTGATGGCTGAGAACTGGGATAAATTGGTGAGGAGTAAGGGAATAACAACCTTTCCCTCCCCCTTTACGCCCCTGTTTTATAATGGAGATTTCACCCCGGGGATGGAAGAGGGAGCATTTAGGCAATGGAAAGAGGGGGGTTGTAGGTTGCTGGGAGATATGTTTCGAGGGGGGCGAATTCTATCCTTTGAGGAATGTAAGAGGGAGTACGGGGTGGAGGAGGGAGAAAGACTCATGTATGCACAGCTGCGTCCCTGGGTTTTGAACCCCGTGAACAAGCAGGCTGCAACAAGAGAGAAAACACGCTTTGAGAAGTTCCTTCTGTCTAATGATGGATCCACGGGTCTAATCTCTAATCTTTATAAGATTCTGGATGATGCAACTGTCAGGCCTCCCTGGGCGTATATGGGCAGATGGGCAGATGGGAACAGCTCCTGGGGAGGGCAATTACGCGAGATGAATGGGAAAGATTATGGAGGAAAATTCCCAGGCTGGTTAAAGCATCTCAGTTGCAGGAAACGTGGTACAAGCTTTTGTTTGGATGGCACTACACACCGGTTCGTCTTCGGGAGATATACCCTGCTACTTCCGGGGTCTGCTGGCGGGGATGTAGGTCACGGTGCAGCACATTTGGTGGTCGTGTCCAGCGATCAGGCCCTTTTGATTAGAAGTGCAGAGGGCTCAGGAGCAGGCCTTTGGGTGAGGAGGAAGCGAGCCGCCTGTGGAGGTCCTTTTGGGAATTAGGTGGGCAGGTGGTGTGGGAGAACCTAAATCCCGGGGTAAAGCAAGGGCGGTACTTACAATTGCAGCTATGACAGTAATAGCGCTTAGGTGGAAAAGCAAGGAGGTCCCTCAGATACAGGATTTGTTGCGAAAACTCTGGGAAATTGTGGCACTTGAATGAGCAACATATGCCAAGGATAGCAACTTACAGTCCTTTGCAGGGGATTGGGAAGAAACTCTGGCCTTTCTTAAAGATGACTTTCGAATTGGGTGGCGTCCTCAGCGCCTGCGGTTATTGGATTTATGCTGAGCGATGGCAAACGGTCCATGGAGGTAATGGATCTGGGGTGGGGAGGAGGATTCCCAGAGGGAAGGGAAGAGGGGGGGGTGGGGGAATTGACAGGGGACTTTGTTTGGCAGGTTTATCTTTACTAACTTCAAGTGACTGCCCATGATGTCAATGGGCTATGGACGCAATGCAACAGCCTCGGGGGAGAGGGAGGGAGGGGAGGGTTTGGGGATTGCATTCTTTTTTCTGTTTTGTAAAATTAATAAAAAAGTTACAAAAAAAAAATGAGATGTTAACAGACTTAACCGATTCCCTGTCAGATGGGATACAGCACACATCATTCGGATATATAAGCGAGGGGACAGAGCCCAGCCAGGAAATTGTCCTATAGCCATCCTAGACGCGGATTCTAAAACAAATTCCTGTATCCTACTAGAACATCTTGAAACCTGGGTATGTAGCCAAAACTTAATATCTATGTGGCAAACAGGTTTCAGACAGGGGATGGGTACCCGGATAAATGGAGTGTTGTTCCAGTCACACGCGTGGACCATGGGGAACAACCAGTATTCTTGGCATCAATTGATATTGCAGCAGCATTTAAAAGTGTAGATGGGTCACTGCTATGGCAAACATTACAACAATGGGGCATTCCACCGGCCCTATTGAGACTAATAAGTGCCCAACACTCCCATTCTAACATTCAAGTCAGTCTAAATAAACAAGTTGTATTATCCCGTCTGATAAAAACTTAAGAGTAGTAAGGCTGATCTGGACAAATGCCTCAGATGGAAGCAAGGATTTGGATAGGGTCTTGTCCCTACTGTCATCTATACCCCATTCCACTATTCGCTACGAACTAGGTATCATTTCATTGAAAGCCAGAGCCCTCTGGCAATACTTCATTCTACATGAAAATGTTAGATGCACCAGCAAATTCCCTGATGGTAGACTTTGGGAGAGCTTGTGAAATTGGAGGCTAGAAAGCATTGTCAGAAATTAGGGGGATTGATTGACTGCTTGTCAGAGACAGGGTGTGCAGTTCAGGATCTTATAGGCAATCCGGATAAGGTTAGAAAAGAACAAGTTACTTTCTTACCTGGTAACGTTCTTTCGATGGGATGGTCCGACGACATATTCCATATCTATGACAGGTAATGTCCACAGCTGTGCTGCTTCGGAAAATCTTTGGCGTCTGCGTCGATGACGTCGATGCGCCGTCCCCGAGGACCTCCTCCGACGGCCGACGTCACCCGATGTGATGAGTAGGACGCACGACGCCCATAGCCTCAGTTATAGTTTTTTCCCAGAACGTGTGCCACCAGTTTTCTGCCAGTCAGACACACAAGGCCTTGCGGAACGCAAGCTGCAAATCGCAAAAGAAATTCTGCAGGGAGGGAGTGATACGGAAGACGTCATCGGACCATCCCATCGAAAGAACGTTACCAGGTAAGAAAGTAACTTGTTCTTTGAGGGGATTGGGCCCTCCGACGTATTCCATATCTATGACAGACTCCCAAAGCAGTAGAAAGCAAGGAGGTGGGAAAAAATGTATAATACAAATTTAGCATGCCCAATCAAATTGCGGAATAGAGAACTGCCTTGCCAAAGGCCAGATCTTGCCCTCTGATGGAATCGAGGGAGTAGTGACGTACAAAAGTATGTACCGAAGCCCAGGTGGCTGCATGACAGATGTGACGAATAGGAACTCCCCTCTCCAGGGCAGTAGACGCAGCCACTCCCCTGGTAGAATGGGCCCGCAAGCCAGCCGGAGGATCCTTACCCGCCAAGCGGTAACACTCGGAGATAGCTAAAATAATCCAACGAGACAAAGTGTTTCGTCACAGCTTGTCCCAAACGCTTTCCCGCGTAACCAATGAAAAGTTCATCGTCCACTCTGACCCGGGACATGCGCGAAATATAAAAGCTCAATGCTCTCCTAGGATCAAGCCTATGGAGCCTCTCCTCTTCCTTACCAGGATGTGGAGGAGGATAGAACACCGGAAGAACCACCTTCTGGCTCAAATGAAATTCCGAAACCACCTTCGGAAGAAAAGAAGGACGAACTCTAAGGACAACCCTGTCCTTATGAAACACAGTGAAGGGTGGCTTAACTGAAAGTGCCTGTAACTCACTCACTCTGCGAGCGGAAGTAACCGCAACCAAAAACACAGTTTTCAGAGTTAACCTCAAAGGGCAAGAATGTAAAGGCTCAAACGGAGCACCCATAAGAAACTTAAGAACAGGGTTCAAATCCCAACCTGGCACCAAAAACAGTGACGGAGGGAACACATTAGTGAGCTCTTTCAAAAACTGCGAAATTAAAGGAATCTTAAAATAGGAAGACTCTTCAGACGAGCGCTTAAATATGGACAGCACCGCCAGGTAACCTTTAATGGTCCCCATTTGCAATCCCCTGTGAGCCAAAGAAAGCAAAAAAGACAGAACCATGGGTATGTCACATTCAAAAGGATCCACATTCTAAACTCTGCACGAGTCGCAGAACTTTCTCCAATGGCAACGGTACAGAGACTTTGTTGCCGGCCACCTGGCCGAGAGAAACACCTCCATCACGTCTTCAGGGAGGTCCCAATCCTTACACCTCAACCTTTCAGAAGCCAAGCGTGAAGATTGAGGGATCTGACATCTGGATGGAGAACCTGACCCCCCTCCCGTGAGAGCAGATCGTCTCGGTAGGGAAGACGACGTGGAGGGCAGATGGACAAGTCTAGAAGGTCCGGGTACCACGTCCTCCGGGCCCACGCCGGAGCAATGAGGATCATCCGGGAACACAACCTCCGTAACCTCCGCAGCACTTGCGGGATGACAGGGACTGGAGGAAACGCGTACAGCTGTGGGAATGACCACTCCACCACGAACGCGTCTCCTAAGGCTCCTTTTGGAGGAAATTCCCGCGAGCAAAACCTTTCGCACTTCCGGTTGACACTGGAGGCGAAGAGATCCACTTGAGGGGTCCCCCAAAGGGTGAAGATCTCCAGGAGAATCTCCTGAGCCAGCTCCCACTCGTGAGAGATCGTGCTCTACCTGCTCAGAGCGTCCGCCGTCTCGTTGTCGTCTCCGGCCAGATGAAACGCAGAGATAGAAACTTCCTGCTGGATGGCCCAGAACTCTAGCTGCACCGCCTCCCTGCACAGCGGAAGTGACCCTGCCCCCCCCCCTTTTTGTTGAGGTAGTGCATGGCCACCGTGTTCTCCGTTAGAATCAGGACACTCTTTCCACGCAGTCAGCAGAAAAGCCTTCAGGGCTAGCCTGACAGCCCTCAGTTCCAACAGACTGATATGGAGTCTGGACTCCGACGGAGACCAACGACCGCTGACTGTCTACTCGTTGGCATGAGCTCCCCATCCCATGAGGGATGCGTCCGTCACGATCATCACCTCTGGCCTGAGGAGGAAAACACTGCCCCAGGGACGTGTCGAGCACTGCTCCGATGTACTGGAGCCGCTGCGTTGGTGTCAAATGGGACTTCTTTAAATTGAGGGAGAAGCCCAGCCTGTGAAGGGAGTGGCAGGTGACGGACAGATGATCCAGGACTTGCTCGGGAGAGCTCCCCCTGATCAACCAATCGTCTAGGTAGGGTTACACGTGAATCCCCCCTTTCCTGAGATGCGCTGCCACCACCACCATGAGATTGGTGAAAACCCTCGGGGCGGAGGTCAATCCGAACGGCAGGACCCGAAACTGAAAGTGCGAGTCGCCAACCGCGAACCTCAGGTACTTCTTGTGCTTGGGATGGATCGGCACATGGAAGCAAGCATCCTTGAGGTCAAGAGACAACAACCAGTCCTGAAGTTGAAGGGCCTGGAGGACTTGAGATAGAGTCACCATCTTGAACTTGTCCTTCCTGAGGAATTTGTTCAAACCGCGCAAGTCCATGATGGGTCTCAATCCCCCGTCTTTCTTTAAAATCAAAAAATAAGGGGAATACCATCCCTTGTTCCTCTCCGCTACAGGCACCAGTTCTATGGCGCCTTTCTCCAGCAGGGCTTGAATTTCATGCGCAAGGAGCGGATCCGGACACTTCAAAGAGAGGTTCCCTGGTGGATTGTCATGAGGCCTCTGCCGAAAAGGAAGATAGTAGCCGTGGGTTATGATCTCCTGAACCCACACATCCGAAGTAATGGCTTGCCACTCTACAAGATGCTGCGCCAGCCTTCCCCCCAACCGGCGAACCATGGGACCTGGCCTCATGACTGAGTGGTAGCGGCTGCGGTGTTGCCTGAGTGCAAAGAGGCAACTGCCTGAGCGGCCTTGGCACCTCGAGTACCTTTGTTTCCACCTCTGGCACTCTTACGATGGCCTCTTTGACTGCTAGCTCCCCTCGCTTTACTGAAGGATGAGTAATAGCGAAAGGAACCTCCCCTCCATTGCTGTCCCCTAGGACGAAAAGGCGGAGGTTGGCGAACTACAGCACCCAACAACTTTGCTGCAGCTTTGGAGGTCAGCAACCTCTCAAGGCTCTCGTCAGCCTTGCTGCCAAAAAGGTGTTCACCGTCAAAGGGCATGTTGAGGAGCCGGGACTGCACATAAGGAGCAAACCTAGACTTCCGCAACCACGCAAACCTGCGCATTATGGTGCTCGCCGCCATGGACCGGCTGACACAATCTGCCAAGTCCAAACCTGACTGAACGGCCTCACACATGGCATCCTTGCCATCCTGAACCATAGCAAGAAAACCATCCCGTTCCTCCCCTTCGGGAATATGTTCAGCCGCTAATGCAACACAGTTCCACAGAGTGAGTGTGAAACGAGACAAAGCACATATGGAGTTGGCCGCCTGAAGCGCCACACCCCCTGAAGAAAACACTTTCTCCGCCCAGCCGTCAAAACGTTTGTCGTCCCTATCCAAAGCGATGGTAGGATACGACGCCTGCTTTGCCGGGGCCATAGCCGCCTGCACCACCAAACTCTCCAGAGTGGGGTGCCTGGACAAGTAGCAGGGGTCGCTACTGGCTGGACGGTATTTTCGCAACAAAGACTTGCCCACTGGCGGGAGACTCTCCGGAGCAGTCCAAGCGGCCGCCACCCTTCTCTGCAGAGCCATATGAAACAGCAAAACCGGGTCAGTGGGGGGACCGAGATCAAGGATGTCTGTGAGATCATCCTGAACGAACTCCCCTGGGGGAGCTGACCAACCCAAATACTCGGTGACCCGAGACATAAGGCACCGATATGAAGAATCGGCATGAGTGCCAGGCTCCGGCCTACAAAACTCCACCTCCGGAGAGGTGTCCAGTCCACTGGCATCATGCAGTGACTGCCTCAGGTCATCAAACTGGCTATGGCCGGAGATAAGCTCATCTGGAACCGGAACCAAGCTGTCATCAGAGCCTTCATCACCCTCTGAAATGTACTCCAGGCGGGGAGAGGAAGACCTCTGGGGAACAAAGCAGTGCCTGACCTTAGCCAGAGCCTTTCTAGGGGCAAACCCCGTGCCACGGGGCCCCTCCGACACCACCGCCTCGAAAGGCGTCGGGGGCGCCGAACGAGTCGGCGCCGACCGAATCGGCGTCATCGGCGGTGCCGACACAGGCCTCGAAGCCGGAGCTCCGAGCGTGTCTCTCGACGACCTAGGCGCCGACGGCGTCAACGACCCCCTCGAAGGCGGAGCCTCGAGAGAAATCATCGACAACCTTGGTGCCACAGACATCGACGTCTTCTTCGAAGACGGCACAGGATCACACGGTGTCGAGCGCGTCGAGGACCGGGACCTGGAACGGGCATGGCGAGAACGGCTACCCTTGTCCGAGTGGGACCTCTCCCGCGAGCCGTGCCAACCACCCGAGCCCGAAGGCGTACGAGCGGTGTCTCTCGACCGGTGCCGACCGACCCCACTCGGAGGCGCGGACGGACCGGTGCCCTGCGATTCTAGAATCGCTAGCATCTGCTTCCCGAAGGAAGCCCATTCCTCCGGTGTCGCTTGCATGGAGGGATAAGCGACCCCGCCGATGGGCGGAGTCCTCGGAAGAGGACGGGGAAGGCGACCTATGCCGGCGCTTCCGGGAATGCCTCGAAGAGACGGAGGAGTGGCGAGACCGACTCCTGGAAGGAGACCCACTGGACTTCCGACGATGACATGGAGGGTCGCCCCTCGAGTCATCCGTCGAAAGCCCCGCAGACCTCGACTTCCGGGGCTTAGACACCCGGCCTACCGACAGATTCTTCTTGCGTTCCCGAAAGGCCTTTGCCGTGAGCGACTGGCAGTCGACAGTCGTCCGTATCGAGGGCTTCCCCAAGGCACCAGAAGCAGGCATCGTGCGAGTCCGTGACCGACATCTTGGACCCACAGTCCCGCATTTCTTGAAGCCCGGACGCGGGGTTGAAGACGAAGTAGACATCGCCACGAACAGTTCTTCACAAAAAAAAACGAACAGGTTCAAAGAACCGAGAATTCGAAAACAGCAAACTCCAACGAGTCAAGGCGTACCGAGATTCACGAAGCGAACACGTTCGCGGAAAAAACAGAACTGAGGCTATGGGCGTCGTGCGTCCTACTTATCACATCGAGTGACGTCGGCCGTCGGAGGAGGTCCTCGGGGATGGCGCATCGACGCAGGACGCAGACGCCAAAGATTTTCCGAAGCAGCAGAGCTGTGGACATTACCTGTCATAGATATGGAATACGTCGGAGGACCCAATCCCCTCGAAGCAATATTTGCAGCAGATTGGGCGAATACAGTAATATAATTCCAAGCTTTCCTCTCTTTTGCAAACCTAAATGAAGACCACAAAAAACAAGGTATTTTGGCCCCTTAACTGTCAATTTACCCTAGTAGAGCAGTTCGGATTAGCTTTTTGCATTTTCGTTTAAACCTGCTTCGCACAAAGGAGACTCTGCTTAGGTATAGACAGGTTACAGAAGATAGTGTCTCCTGCAGATACTGTAATGCTGAAGCTGAGAAAGAAAACGCAAAGCACATATTGTTAACATGCGTAGCGTTGAAGCCTTTAAGAGAACGAGTGTTCCATATGAAAACAATTCTTGAATAAATATGCTGCTGTATCGACAGACCAAACGTGGAAATGCTGTCTCTTCAGACAGAACATTACTGTAAATACAGTTGTGTCCTTTTGTTCATTAGTTCCTGCCTTGTATAATTAGTCTGTTGACAATTGACATCTCCTTCCTTTTCCTTTGTTAAACCTTTACACTGGAGACTGAAATGATGGAATTAGTTATTTTAATATGTTTTTCGGTACTCTGTTTTTATTTGTCTGCCGATTCTTTTGTGTTTATCTTTTTTTCATGATGATCATTATTTTAAGTCCTTGTTCACGTTTAGTGTCTAGTCTGTTTAAAGGTTGAATACATTTTTAACCAAAAAAAAAAGGCGGCGGGTGGAGTGTGGGGGGCGGGGGGGCTGGTGGGTGGAGTTACAGGAAAGCAAGTGCTGCAAGCCATAGTCCACCTTAAGTCGGGTAAGGCGCTGTGTGAGGACGGCTATACCTCAGCCTTTTAGAAACAGTTTTAGGAACTGCTAGTGTGCCCCATGACTAGTCTCTAACTCGATCTGGGGTGCAGTGGATATCCCTCCTTCCTTCTTGGAAGCAATTTATAGCAGTTATACCTTAACATGGTAAGGACCCCCACATACTGTGGTTCATACCGTCCCATTTCTTTATTAAACACTGATGGCAAAATATTTGCCAGGATATTGGCATCACGACTGGAGTTGTTCCTGCCACGTTAGTTGCACGCCGACCAGACCGGATATATTCGGAACAGGCAGGGTTCGGACATTCTACACAAGACCTTACACATACTACATGCCCTGGAAGTGTGGAGAGAAGGGGCGTGGTCCTCTCTATAGATGCCGAAAGAGGCTTTTGACAGGTTGAACTAGTCATTTTTGATGGGAGTCTTGGGAAGGATTGGTATGGGGGCCCGAAGGATGGGATGGGTTGGGTAAACAAAGTCTACCGCTGTGTAGCTTTCCCTTCATTAGTGCCGGGACTCGGAGGACGCGGACCGGAGACCAGAGCAGGAAAGCTGCAGCTGAATCTCGGTAAGTGCTATTTATTTTTTTTTACAAAAAATAAGCACTAGCTGCGTTTTTTTTTCTAAGTTTTCCGGGCTGGAGGAGCCCGGAAAACTTAGAAATAAAACCGCAGCTTTAAAAATGTTGTATTTATGTTTGCGGTCGCTTTTGAAGCGACCGCAAACATAAATACAACGTTATTGTGTTGGAAAACGCTGCAGTTTTATTTCTACAACGTTTTTAAAGCTGCGGTTTTATTTCTAAGTTTTCCGGGCTCCTCCAGCCCGGAAAACTTAGAAAAGAAACCACAGCTAGTGCTTATTTTTTGTAAAAAAAATAAATGGCACTTACCGAGATTCAGCTGCAGCTTTCCTGCTCTGGTCTCCGGTCCGCGTCCTCCGAGTCCCGGCACTAATGAAGGGAAAGCCACCCAGCGGTAGACTTTGTTTACTACAGCTGGCTGGCTTTTCCTTCATTAGTGCCGCAAAAGCAAAAGCCAGCACAGGAGGGCCTCCATTTCACAAAATGGAGGCGCCCCTGTGCTTGCTTTTTCGAATTTTGAGCTTGAATAGCTCAAAATTTTACATAGGAAGTTTTAAAACGGAGGATGCTAGTATATTTTTTTTCATGTGGCCTATCTATTTTTTAAATAAAAATTTTTACTAGACCATCCCTTTAAGGATGGCTTGCTGATTCATGGGCAGCCCGCCTCAACTGTATTAAAATTACAGTCCTTCCTAAGTTCTTGTTTCTGTTCCAGATAGTGATCCTGGCCCCCTTCTTGGGTAGTATTCAGAATACTTTTCTATGTTTCTTGTGGGTGGGTTCCACACCCAGGGTGGCTTATAGAACACTGGTTCTGCCGGGGTATGAAGGAGGGGTGAGTTTACCCGACCTGGTAGCATACTATAGGGCACTGCAATTACAGATTATGATGGGCCACTTGGGGCAGAGTGTGGAGAAGCAATGGGTCCGTAGCCCCCGGTTCTGCTAGTATATCCCCTGAAGAGTGCTGACGCACCAAATCTTAGCAGTTTTCTGATCAGTGTGGTGGGAGGGGGGAGTTGCTCGTTGTCTGTTGACGTGGCCATCGCCAGTCAGCACCGCCCCTGCAGGACTGGATCGAGAAACCGGTGCGCTATCAGGTTTTGTACGAGGCAGGTCTGTCAAGGGCGGGGCAGCTGTTGGAGGGCGGTACATTTGTACCCCTTGGCCAGATTGGAGGAATGCCGGGCATAAGAAAACTCTCAGTCTTCCGCTATCTGCAACTGAAGGGGGCAATGACGAGTTCTAGATAGGGAGAGAATGTTCGGTGAGACTATACTTGCTTCAAAGGGATCCTACTGCGGGACAGTGGCACCAAGGGACCAATATCAAGGTTCTACACCGAACTGGGGGTGGGCTGGGGGGGGGACCTCACTGACAGTATACCGGCGAGGGAGAGGTGGGCCAGGAATATGGCAATAGACCTCACTGATCAGAAGTAGATGGCCATTTGTAGGGGGGCTAGGAAATCCATGCGGTCCTTGCAAAACAGAATGCAGGCCTACAAGATAATTCACTGTTGGCAACAGGGGCGTTGCTAGGGGGGGCTAAGGGGCCTATAGCCCCTGATCTTTTGGTTGTAGCCCCGGATAGCATCTCAGGAGCTACAGCCAAAAGACTAGCTAGCCCCCAGTCCAAACAGTTCCAACATCAGTGTAGCCCCGGATCTTTTCCAGACCTAGCAACTCCCCTGGTTGGCAATACACGCCGGCAAGGCTTGCTAGGATGAACACAGGGACAGATTAAAGATGCTGGCAATGTAGACAGCTGCAGGTCGACTTTTACAATATGTGGTGGGGGTGTTCCCTCATACAAAGATACTGGACCGAAGTGCTGTCTTGGCTTAAGTACCTGGATAGGATACAACAGGGGGCGATCGCCGAGTTTAATGTTGTTTGGGGTAGAGGTGGAAAATTAGGATGCAGTGGCAGAGAGCCATATGGTGCATACTCTGCTAGTGGCAGTGCAAAGTTATGTGGCTCAACAAGGAAAAAGAGGGGCCGCTCCCTTGGAGCAGGAGTGGGTGCAGAAAGCACTGACAATATATGATATGGAATATCTTAGACATCTGCTTGATGACTCACATGAACATAGAGGGCGAGTGGATCCCCTGCTTTACTAAATACGGGCGTTGGCATGTTGGGGAAGGGCTAGGGGTCAAGAGAGGTAGGAGGCGGCTGCGACTGGTTCTTTTCTTTATTCTCTATTTTAGATTATGCATGGGGAAGAGAAGGGGGAGAAATTTCAAACACTAATATGAGCCAGATGTTTCTTGAAGGGCAGTAGACTACTGGTGATTTGATGTGTTACGAAATGATAATAAAACTTGATTTTCTAATAAATACAAGTAGGCCAAGTTAAGTCTTGGGGTAAGTACTGATCATAGAGTCATAAACACAAATACACAACACAATGCTTGAAGGTACGCAGATCAAAGCATAAACCACCTTTAGAATACCTAAACAGTAATTCTAGGGAAGTCGGGACCTTGTCATTCACATTTAGTATAGGCCACACCTATTAATGGGGAGTAAAACCACAAGTTACTTTTAAGATTACTTTATAGTAAGTCAAAGGTAGTATACTGTCAGTTAGGCAGTGACACTATGCAAATAAATCACTATCAACCAACCCTGTTACCAGGATACATTTCTGAATAGTGGAACAGAGTCAAGGAAATTATAAGTTACTCACCATAGTGACCAACATACTCTTAGTCCTTCGTCCCCTTTCCTCCATACTGCATGGGCGTCCCTTCCTAAGGATGGGAGACAGAACCTTTTTCACCAGAAAAAACCTTCCCCTTTAAATTTAGAGGCGTTCAGGGGTGAGGCTCTGGGAGCATGCACTACCCTGACTCCCCCCACCGGTGCCACATCAGTCCCCATCAACGTGTCGACAATACTTAGCATTGCCAGTATTATTAGGGGGAGGATGGTGGGATGTATGGAGGAAAGGGGACTAAGGAATAAGAGTACGTTAGTCACTACAGTGAGTAATTTATAATTACTCTTACGTCCCGTCCCCTTTCCTCCATACTGCATGGGCGATTACAAATGAATGTATCCCCAGGGTGGAGAGGAGACCCTACTTAAGCAAATAAGTTCCTTGGAACATACTGTCTGAAGGCCGCATCTGACTTCGAGCCGGCGTCCAAACAGTAATGCTTACAGAAAGCTGAAGGAGTGGCCCAGGTGGCCGCTGTACTTATGACTTGCTGCAGATCCTGCTTCTGGAATGCAACATGAGTCCACCTGCACGCCTGAGTGCGCAAGGTGTGCCGAAAAGGAGAGCACATCATCCAGCATGCACCTAAGGGGGTGTCCACCCAATGACAGAACCTAGTCCATTTACTCCTGTATTGGCTCCTGGTAGCCTTGCTCCTGGTGCCCTGAATGATCTCCAGGCTAGATTGCGATAAGCTCAGGTGCCTGAGTGAGACCTGCTCAGGAACCGCACTGCGAGGGCTAACTTCTGTGCAGTGGGGTGACTGACCCTGCCCCCCTGTTGGGACAAGAGATGGGCTGGACCCAGCAGAAGGTGAATGGGTGGTCTGTCCGCGAGGCTGAGAAGTTCAGAGAACCACTGTCTCGCCAGCCACCATGGAACTATCAGAATGATGCTGAGGTGACAAGCTTCCTTTAGCTTGCGGATCACCCTGTGGACCAGGGGCGTGGGCGGAAAGGCATAAGCAGTCATGTCGTCCCACTGTATCTAATGCATCACCCAGGGAGCCGGGGCCCTGCCCCTGACAAGACGCAAATTGAAGCCACTTCCTGTTCGTCCAGGAGGAAAACAGATCCACCTGAGGGTGCCCCCATCTGCTGAAGACCTCTAGCAGCACCTGGTTGTACAATTGCCATTGGTAATTGTCCGCTCCCAGTCTACTGAGCCTGTCCGCTTCCAAGTGGGCCTCCCCAGGGAGGTGGACGGCCGTGAGGTAGATGTTCTCCAGGGCCCATTCACATATGCTGACCGCTACACTGCACAGCGGAGGGGACCTGGTACCCCCTGCTTGCTGACATAGTACATGCTGGTAGAGTTGTCGGTCATGATAAGGAAAGACTAGCCCCAATGAGCGGAAGGAAAGCTCAGAGAGCTAGCCAGATGGCCCCGAGTTCCAGCCAGTTGATGTGCGACTCCTGCTCCTACCAGTTCTAGACTTCATGGAAGTTGTAGCTGTCCAGAGTGGCTCCCCAGCCTTCTAGGGAGTAGTCCGTAGTGATGGTGACCACCCTTAGCATCGCCCAAGATCTTTCATGCACTCCTCACATCCTTACTTCTGAGGGCATTAATAAAATTCTGCCAACAGCTTTTATTTATCTAGACTCTCCAGTGTTTAAGCCACACCCTGTACTCAGCCTTGATTTTCTTCGATTTAGAGGCTAGCTCCAAAGCCGACTCCCGCCCACTCAAATAATATTAGCCTCCTTCTCATCAATCTTTTAGAGTCCCGTTTGTGAACATCAAATTCATTTACATGTTTGTCCGTGGCCATCAAATGCCCATTCACTGTACCTGCTTCTGTAGTAAGGGCCTTTAAATGGGCTTCAAATTCATGCACCGCAAGAGCCCGTAAAACACACCTTCTACCGAGGAATGACTGACGGGAGAAGATAAGCATTTTTTGTCTAACTGACCAGGAAATGCGATTACCTGCACTATTTGTGTTAACCTCTCTCGTACCTAGGGAGTGTTCAGGAAGGTTTAGTTCAGATAAGGTCAAAGCAAGTAATGCATGATCAGTGAAGGCATTAGTTATCACCTTTAGGTTCCAAGTTTTCTCAAGGCAGGTATTATTTCCTAAGAAGTAATCAAGGGTGGCTCGCTTATTTCCCAGACCCCATGTGTATTGCCCAGGGCATTCACCCTTAGTTCTCCCATTCAATAAAATTAAAACCCAATCTCTCTGGAAATCCAACCACAGGTTCCCTCTAACATTGCTAGCTAACTGTACCATAATGCATTTACCTGACACTGCAATAAGTAGCACACACGTCTTTATCTAGGAAACGCACATTTAGGTCCCTCCACCAATATTATCTGTTTCTCTGCCCCCTCCACCTATTCCCCCCAAGCTCCCCCAACAGCTCTTCAATCAGGGCCTGCGTATCTTCAAGACATAGGGTTTCTTGGGGAATATAAATATTAAATGATTAACATACTGATTTTTGCATTAATACCACCCAAGCGAAGTTTCACAGCCTGGACATTATTACTTAGTTTTAAAGGGCGATCTCATGTGAGACCAGGCTTTGACTGATCCCTATAATCAAGCCTCCATACGGACGACCCCGGGGGTCTTTATTTGCTATCTTTTGATGGATATGGTTTCCCTGCACTTGCGGGATCTCAATGTTACTTGGCCTAAGATGGTGGTCTCTGTCCTCCCTCTGTTCCCCATTACTTGCTCAGTCGCGCCTTGAAACACTTGTGTATAGGCACGTTACAAAGGCCATATCAAATCATCGAAATAAATAAATAGCTGAGTCCAGCAATCCACTGCTATCCAGGAGATGGCTAAAACCCCTAGTATTCCAACTTACAATGCTAAAGTTTCAATTAGATTCAAAAACCTGTTCATGGAATGCTCCCACAGGCCTGATTACAGGAGCCCACTGTATCCTGTCATAATCACCCACCACCTTCGCTGATATTCGGTGTGGGGTTATATCCATTGTAACCGGCTGGTAGTGCCAATACCGGGTTACAGGGCATAGTTATACCCATGGCACGAAGGGCACAATTTTCTTTAAGGGAGTCAGACCATTCACCACAGCAGACAACTTGTAGCCAATATTTAGTAGCGTCCCAGGACAAGTACATAGTAATTAAACCACCGAAGTTGTAACAAATTCAATCAAGACAAATTATCAATGCTGTCCCATTTCTTTACTTCAAAACATAGTAAATCTTTAGTGTCGATCTTAGTTAGCCATGGGATTATTTTCCATATTGCTAGCAAAGTAGTACGATTTAAGAAAGGGCTTGTTGCCGTAGGGTAGATTTCTTTTAGTTTAACCAAGGATGCCCAACTTTGACACAACCAAATTGTCGACAATACCATATGGATCATCCTAGCTACATTTCTCAGGAGGACACCAGACCCGTGGGTGACGGCTATTGTCAAAGGTCTCACCTCGGTCACTACTGTAAAAGTTATCATCCCTTACCTGCATTTCCCCCAGGGCCTGGTAAACCAGAAGCCACAACTTTATTGTGTGCAAGTACCACACTAGTTTTTAGGGCTAACAAGTTTGGGACTTCCCTATGTGCCCCCAGCCTGAGAGCACCATCTACCAAAGCCTTCCTGGGGAAGTGGACAAAGTCCACACTAGGGAGGCTTAGGTTGGTCTCAAAGTCAAGAGGGGTCACCGCCTCTTCAAAGTGACCGCCATTCATAGCGGCCAGCCACTTATCTAAGGGGCCTCTCAAGGCCACTTGCCTCACTAAACCGTCAGCCTGAGCTTTAGTGATAGTTGTTATGGGGGTTGAAAGGGCTGGTTTATAACTCTTACTCTTTGGAGCTGGGAGTCCCCTCCCCCACAAATGTTCACTTTAAAGCATGTACATCGTTTTACCTCAACCATCTTATATTTTACCACTAGAGGACGACTCCTCATCATGCTGCCTCACCAGAGTGCTGGACCAGTTTGCAGCACCGCAAAATCACAGCATGGTGTGGGGTGGCTCAAAATGCAGGTCCTCTCGAGTCCAGTGGATCTCATCAGGCTCTGGGTCGGGGTCGTTGTTTTAGGAGTACCCAGATTGCTTAGAAGGAAGGTTAACAGCAGGCTCTGTTTCCACATCAGGCTCTCCAGTCGCTGGAAATAATCTCAGCCGCAGTTTTCTTCATCTTCCTCTACAGATTCAGGTCCAGTGATCTACTACCTCTTCAGCGTCCAGGATCAGACTTTTATGCAGGAACCCAGCCAATAAAACAGACGTGTAACTTTCAAACTTGTGTGGCGGGCAGCGAGCTGGCAGTCCTTTCAGGACAGCCAGACTCCTAGTTTGAACTGGATTCTGGCAGTCAGGCTGGAAGACAAAGGGCTGCAGAGTTTTGGACTCCTCCCTCGCATCCTGCCTTCACAGACACTCTGGAGCGAGGGCGGACTTGACCGAGGTCTCCCAGAAAAGATAAAAATCACACAAAGGAATTCCCACCCCTGGAGGTCAGGGGAAGAAACAAGAAGCCAAAAATGCCCCAAAAAAAGAAGACAGGGGCCATTTCGCTAAAGGTGCACTGAAATTGCAAAAAGGTTCACTGCCACCAGCCATTTAAGGTAAGCTTGTCCCTGTAACAGAATTGTTACAGTGCTAGTGAGAAAGGGGACACATTGTTTCTCCCTAGCACTCCACATAAGGTGGGGTGTGCTGGTTTCACCAACAAGATGCAGAAAGGATAGAAGAACAAGTTACTTACCAACTGATAATGTTCCTTCGACTGGATGTTCCTCCCACATATTCCTCATTTTTCATATTCGTATCATCAGCTTTGCTGCTTCGGAAAAATGTTTTCCACCAGAAGGCGCTGTGCTCGATGGCATGGCGTGGATGTCCCTCGAAGCTTGCTGTAGAGCGTCAACGTCATCCGTAGTACAAATCGCTCGAGCCGCGACCCATTGGCTTCAGTTCTGTTTTTTCGATATTCTCAACTGAGGAGTTGACCAGGCATACCCCTAGACCGTAAGCTCTCAAGGAACACAAAGTGTAATTCACGTAATTTGTACAGTGGGGTAGGCTGGGAGGGTCGATGAGGTATACGTGGGAGGAACATCCAGTCGAAAGAACGTTACCAGTTGGTAAGTAACTTGTTCATCGAATGGATTGTGTTCTCCCACATATTCCTCACCTTTGATAGACTCCCAAAGCAGTGAGAATGTGGAGGAGGGGGGACCAATTAACTCTAATAATGGACCGTATGAAGAATGGCCTTGGCAAAGAGACCTTCTTGGGACGAGGTTGAATCTAAACAATGTTTCACAAATGTATGCGTAGACGACCAAGTGGCCGCTGCACAGAGATCCTTCACCGGGACACCCCTTTGAGGAGCTGTCGGAGTTGCCATCCCCCTGGTGGAATGAGCTCTTGGCACATCTGGAGGCGCTTTACCCGCCAGTCTGTAGCATTCTCAGTTTGCCAAAATTATCCACCTGGATAAGGTTTGTTTTGTTACTGCTAGGACCAATTTGTGGCCTGTATATCCAATAAAAAGTTGGTCACTTTGCCTAAATGTTGCCAATCTAGAAATATAAAATCTGAGAGCCCTCTTTGGGTCCAGCCTGTGAAGTCTTTCTTCCTCTTTTGGAAGGGGGAGGATAGTAAGATGGCAAAATTATCTTTTCAGACAAGTGAAAATCAGAGACTACTTTGTGTAGAAATGAAGGTTTGACCTTGAGTATTACTTTATTTTATGGAAAATATTGTGAGGAGGCTTACAAGAGAGAACCTGTAACTCACTTACCCTGCAAATGATGTGATAGCCACTAGTAGGATGGTTTTCAGTGTGAGGTGCCTTAAAGGACAAGAATACAAAGGCTCAAAAGGAATGCATGTAAGGAATTGTAATACTAGATTTAAATCCCAAACAGGGACATGAAATGGGACTGGAGGGTACATGTTAGTGAGATCCTTCAAGAATTGTACAATTAGAGGTATCTTGAAAAAAGACTTCTTCAAACAAGCGCTTAAAGATAGAAAGCGCAGCCAAGTATCCTTTTATTGTACCAATCTGGAGCCCAGATTGGCTAAATTTAACAGGAAAGAAAGCACCATAAGTGTGCCACATAGGAATGGATCCACATTCTTATCCTTGCACCAGTTACTGAACTTATTCCAATGACACCAGTACACGGATTTTGTTGCTGGCCTTCTGGCCGAAAGCAAAATCTCAGTTACGTTGTCTGGGAGGTCCCCATCCTTATATCTCAGCCTCTCAGAAACCATGCCTGAAGGCTGAATGTATTCACCCCTGAATGGAGAACCCAACCTTCCTCTTGTGAGAGAAGAGCCTCTCTTTGTGGAAGATGTATTTGAGGGCAGATGGACATGTCCAGAAGGTCCGGGTACCACGTCCTCCTGGGCCAATTCGAGACAATTAGGATGATGGTTTTCCTGAACTTTCTCAACTTCCTGATTACGTGAGGAATCACTGGGACTGGAGGAAACATGTACAGGAGTGGAAACTCCCAGTCCACTACAAACACGTCCCTAGAGCTCCTCGGAGGAAATTCCCTTGAGCAATACTGATCGCACTTCCGATTGACCACAGTCGCGAACAGATCCACTTGAGTGGTTCCCCAAAGGGTGAAGATCTCTTGAAGGACTTCCTGAGCTAGTTTCCACTCGTGGGATACTGTGCTCTGCCTGCTCAGAGCGTCCGCGGCCGTGTTCTGCTCTCTGGCTAGATGAACTGCCAACAGAGATTCCCTCTTGTATTGCTCAGAAACTGAGCTGCATTGCCTCTCTGCACAGTGTTAGTGACCCTACGCCTCCTCTCTTGTTGAGGTAGTACATGGCCAATGCGTTGTCTGTCATTATCAGGACATTCTTTCCCCGAACAGAGGGCAGAAAGGCCTTTAACGATAGCCCGATTAACCTCAGCTCCAAAAGGTTGATGTGTAGTTTGGACTCCGATGTAGACCAACTACCGCTGATTGTCAGATCGTTGGTGTGGGCTGCCCACCCCGTGATTGAGGGGTCGGTCACTACTTTTATCTCTGGCCATGGTTGCCAAAAAGACTCTTCCCTGAGAATATTGTCTTCGCAAGCCCACCAAACCGGGTCTTAAGCAACTCTGCTCGGAACTTGCAGGAGATCCGACATATTCCCCGAAAATTGGGACCATTGATTCCTGGGAGCCCATTGAAGGGATCTCATTCTCAATCAGGCTTCTGGCGGTGTCCAGTCATTTGGTCGACTGCAAACTGGTCGACTGCAATTTGGTCGACACCATTTGGTCGAAAACCAAATGGTCGAAATTTTTTTTTTTATTATTTATATGTTTTTTGTGGGTTTTCGTGTGGGAAAAAAAAAAAAAAGAAAAAAAAGGGGGTTGGGTGGGGGGGACCCCCCCCCCCCAAAAAAAAAGGGGTAAAAATAAAAAAAAATAAAAATTCGACCATTTGGTTTTCGACCAAATTGATTCGACCAGTTGTCCAGTCAACCAATTGTTTTCGACCAAATGACCTATAACCGCTTCTGGCACCAGGAAAATGCAGGCTGCCATAAAGTCGAGCAACCTCAAAAAATCGAAGGCCGGAAGATGTTGGGCATTCTGAAATTATTTAACCATCTGCTGAATGTGTTGAGTGCTCACCTTGGGAGGGGAGGCTTTCCCCGAGGAAGTATCCAAGACCGATCCGATGAATTGGAGTCTTTGGAATGGTATCATATGGGACTTCTTGTAATTGAGGGAGAAGCACAGTCTGTGTAGTGGGTGGCAAGTGATTCTGAGATGTTCCTGGGCTTGTTCGGGGGAACAAGCCCTGATTAATCAATTGTCCAGGTAGGGGTAGACGTGAATCCCCGCTCTCCTGAGACTCGCTGCCACTACCGCCATCAGCTCGGGGAAAAGCATTGGGGCGGAGGTCAGCCCAGAACTGCAAACCGTTAACGTCAGGTACTTTCTGTGCTTGAAATGGATTGGCGTATGAATCTAAGTATCCTGAAGGTCCAATTATACCAACATGTCTTGGAGTTGGAGAGCCTGAAGGATCTGAGAAAGGGTAACCATCTTTAACTTGTCCTTCCTGAGGAATTTGTTCAAATTTTTTAAGTCCAAGAGGGTCTCAATCCTCCGTCCTTCTTGGGAATGAGAAAGTAGGGGGAAAACCAACCCTTGTTCCTCTCCGCTACAGGTACATGTTCTATTGCACCTTTCTCTAACAGGGTTAAAATTTCCTACAGCAGGAACACATCCGGAATTTTGACACAGTAGGATCCCGGTGGATGGTCCTGAGGTCTTTTCTGACAAGGAAGGCAATAACCTTGGGCTACTGTTTCCAGTGCCCAAGCATCTGAAGTAATGTCTCGCCATTCTTTCAGATGCTGAGAGATTCTGCCTCCCACCGGGGTCTTGTGGGTCAAGACCTCAAAGTGGCTTAGAAGCAGCTGCAGTAGCGGCTGAGGGGACAGTTGCTGTTGGGGCTGATCTAGCACACTTTCTCCTCCACCACAAGGAAATCTCTTTTGTCCTCTTTGACTAGCCTGTCCTCTTCCTCTTCCAAATGAGGAATAAAAAAGAAAAGGACAACCGCTCCAGGAACATGAGCCTGAGTAGGAGTGTTGTTGAGGTTGACCTATGGAGGCGCTAAGTGATTTAGCCGCCGCCTTAGAGGTCTGCAGCTTCTCCAGACTCATCTGCCTTGCTGCCAAACAAGCTCAAGCCGTCAAAGGGCATATTGAGTAGTCTAGCCTGCACATCCCGTGCAAAGCCCGACTTTCTCAGCCACGCAAATCTGCGTAGCATGGTGCTACAAGCCATGGACCTGCTGATGCTGTTAGCAGTGTCCAAACCTGACTGGAGACATTCCCCCATTGCCTCCTTTCAGTCTTTCACAATAGTCAGGAAGCCATCACTTTCCTCGCCTTCCGGAATGTGCTGAGCCGCCATACTAATACATTCCCACAGGGTGTAGGTGAATCTGGAAAGGGTGCAAGTAATGTTGGTTGACTTTAAAGCCATACTGCTTGAAGAAAAAATCTTGCGAGACCATGCATCATTCTTTTATCATCCCTATCAGGGGGAATTGATGGGTAAGCATATTGCCTTGTGGATGTAGTTGCTTGGACCACTAAGCTTTCAGGTGTCGGATGCTTAGTTAAATAGTCTGGACCAGATGATGATGGTCTATATTATTTTGCAAAATTTTGATTTACCGCAGGTCCAGATTCTGGGGTCTACCAATTAGCTATGACCTTCTTTTGAAGGGCTGTGTGAAAAGGTAATATTGGATCTTTGAGGACCCAGGCTCAGAATATCGGTCAGATCATCTTGTTCGTATATGGGTGAATTTCTGTTCCAGCCCATGAACTCTACAACCCTATTCATAATGTTCCTGTATGCTGAATCAGCATGATCACTTGGGTCAGGTCTGTTGAACTCCAATTCAGGCGAAGTGTCTATGCCACTAACTGTTTGGAGACAGTCAGAGATCAGCAGACATTTTTAATTCCCCAGGAGCGTGTTTTGTTCCATACTTCACTCCAAATGGGGAAGAATCCTCTTCAGAGGATAGTTACTCTTCATAAATGGAATCCATAGACTTCAAAAAGTATTTTTTTGGTAAATGGGTATAAACCTTAGCCGAGGGTTGAGGACATGAAGGCGTTGGCATAGATTTCACTAATGGCGTCGATGACGCTATAGGAATCGATTTTGTACTCGAAAAATTCGTCGATGGCATCGATATTGTCGACGCTGGCTTCAATAAACTCGAAGGTGCCTTTGACAAAGGCGTTGAGAATGGAGTCGACGGAACCTTCGACAGTCGTGTCGACAAAACCTTCGACACATGTGTCGAAGGTTTGGAACCCGATGCCATTTTGTCTGGCACCTCTTTCGATTCATGCACCGATTGCGACTTGCTCTTTTTCTTAGATACCGGAGAAGGTTCTCTAGACTGTACCCTCGACGATTTCTCGCCGGGTTTTGAGCGTTTAGTAGTCTTTGACCTTCCTCTGTCATCTGAGGGAAGAGCTGGGGCATGGCCTTTGCGCAACTTCTTTTTCGGGGGTCATGGCCGCATTCTCAAAGATTTGCATCATTGAGGTTTTGAAGGCTTCACATTTTTTAAGGGATTCATATTTAGTTGAACAAGCAATAAACCCTGTGATGTCAGAACACAAAAAAGAGGTGACGTCTCTTCTTCGCATTCTTCGAAGACAATGAAGATTTTCTCGACCAACTCCTCGATCAAGACTTCTTGGACTTCCGGGATGAGCCCTTAGACCCCCCCCGAAGTCTCTAATTCTCTTTGAAGAGGTCTTCGAAGTTTCCCTCCCCACCGCCAATTTACCTTACAGTTCCTTGAGAGCTGTAGACATCATGGCCTGACAGGACCCTCATTCATCGATCCGATGTTCAGGACTCCGACACCAAAGGCAAACTCGATGGGGATCAGTGACCGACATCTTCCCGCAATCGTCAGTTCTTGGGGTAGAAGGATTCGAAGATGAAGACATCTTGACGAAAGAATGAAACACCGTTTTCAAACACGCAAAGCGAAATCTTACGGACAAACCGAACTGAAGCCAACGGGGGCGGCTCAAGCTATTTGTACTACGGATGATGTTGACGCTCTACGGCAACCTTCCAGAGACATCGACGGCACACCATAGAGCACAGTGCCCTCTGGTGTGGAAGTATTTTCCGAAGCAGCAAAGTTAATAATATGAATATCAAAGATGAGGAATATGTGGGGGGACACAATCTATACAAAATATCCTTTCTACCCATGAGAACTGTAGTTCTCACAAGGTTAGCCAGAGGAAGTAAAAGGGGAGCACAAAGGGCAACCCTGTAACAATAAAAGGGGTATATATCAAAAGTTGTTAAAGAGGATAAAATTAAACGGACACTATGGATAGTCTTAGAAATGACAACGATAAAAAGAGTAAAAGGATCTGCGAGTGTGGAAAAAGGTTCCCACTCACTGAGGCATAGGGAAAACGAATCTACCAGTACTGCAAAAAGCACTGGGCTTCTCACAAGTGAGGTAGATTTAGCTCTCAAGTTAAAATCTTACCCAACATAGCAGAATTACGATTGTTTACCTAAGAATGTATTCCAGCTGGGGGGCGTGGCCAGCAACTCCCGCGGCTGCCGCACAAATCCTGCAAAAAAAAAAAAAAAAAAGCCCGTCCTCCATAATGGATCGAGACATAAAATAGCTCTGTTGGGAGAAGAACTGCTGCCGCATACACTGGTGAAATACCACCGTGTATAGTGAAAGAACAAAGCTGCAGGCGACCACGGAAAGTTCCCTGCGCGTATCTGAGGAAGGAAATCCAAGATGGCGGCGTGCTACGCGTTGCAGTGGTGAGCCCTCCGGTGCAAGGAAAAACCCGATCGGGAAACTGCTGGGGCGCCCGAGTGCATTTCAGAAGACTGGCTGTGCAGGAGGGATGTCAAACAACATACAGCCTGAGAGGAGTGTGTGCAGGTGAGGCGCTACCCGGAGGGCTGACCCTGAGAGGCTGTGCCGCTCGGTGCTGCGGGGGAGAGGGACCGTAGCATCGATCCATTAGCACTGTGACCAGCGTTGCGGTTGTGGACGGCGGTCCCCCCCCCCGGCGCTGTGCGGCATGTGGCCTGCCGTGTCGGGAGCGGGGCCCAGGACAAACATTCCAGCACAACTGCAAATGAGAACGGTGCTGGGCAGCGCCACACCATAGAAGGAGGGGCGCCCACACCTGATACACGCGCGCCGGCCATAATATTCAGCTGCGCAGGTGACCCAGAGAGCCAACCGGAGGCAAAGCACCAGCCGGCGCAGGCACCCTGGGATCTGGAATACAAGCCAGCATTGCGCTGGTGGGGGCCGGGAGCTGCCACTCTGGGGCAACAAGGTGTGGTCCGATCCTACGAGACCAACAGGACTCCGTGAATTAGACAGTCCGGGGCCACACGGAGACAGGGCTTCACCTTAGGTCAAGGAAAGAAACCTGACCACAGGCTCCAATCACCCAACGTACAAAAGAGCAAAGTTGATAAGCCTTATAAGACACGGCAAGCCTACCCCATAACTGAAGGCGTGTAACAAACTTTACTACAGAGGGCGAACAAAAGACCACGAACACCTCAGATCGGCACAAAACTTGTCAGTACCCAGCAACAAGAAGGTGCGGTGATAAACCTAACTGCTCCGCCCCTGTACACAATGAAGAGCGCACCAAGCCAGAAGTCACAAACACCCTGCAGAAGCAGTGGTAGTGGCCCCATCAGTCCAGCGAGAACAGCTGACCCAGACTAGGGGATGCAGGTCAAAGGCATGTGAAAATTCCCGGGAAGTAACCCCATAAGTAACACCAAACTGACAACCGACGGTGAAAGTTGGCAGCAAAACAGGCATTTCTTCAACATGCCCAGACACTAGATGGGCAAGAACCCGCTGCCCATCATCACGCGGTTCTAATATGGGCAAAGACAGAGCTAAAACGCCAGGAAATCAAAGCAGAATTGATCAATTCACCACACCCGCGGCAAACATGCTGGCAGGACAAAATCATCTGGAAACAAAGGCAGGGAACGGGGACGCAATATCCTTGAAGGACATCATGGCTGCAATCGCGGATTCACGTGCCTCCATGGAGCAGAAAATGGACGGCATTAGTGTAGATGTCTCACTTCTGCGCAATGATCTTCAGAAACTGACATCCCACACTGGGGAGGCAGAACAGCGCATCTTCAGAACGGAAGATGGACTGAGAAACCTGAAACAGCAGCTAAACAGGGCCACAACCCACCTAAAAGTACTGGAAGGAAGGGTGGATGAGGGGGAAGGCAGGTCAAGACTGAACAATGTAAGGATTCTAGGACTGCCAGAGAAAACTGAAGGACCAAATATGGAGTTGTTCCTGGAACAACATAGCAGAATTACGATTGTTTACCTAAGAATGTATTCCATCTGGGGGGCGTGGCCAGCAACTCCCGCGGCCGCCGCACAAATCCTGCAAAAAAAAAAAAAAAAGCCTGTCCTCCATAATGGATCGAGACATAAAATAGCTCTGTTGGGAGAAGAACTGCTGCCGCATACACTGGTGAAATACCACCGTGTATAGTGAAAGAACAAAGCTGCAGGCGACCACGGAAAGTTCCCTGCGCGTATCTGAGGAAGGAAATCCAAGATGGCGGCGTGCTACGCGTTGCAGTGGTGAGCCCTCCGGTGCAAGGAAAAACCCGATCGGGAAACTGCTGGGGCGCCCGAGTGCATTTCAGAAGACTGGCTGTGCAGGAGGGATGACAAACAACATACAGCCTGAGAGGAGTGTGTGCAGGTGAGGCGCTACCCGGAGGGCTGACCCTGAGAGGCTGTGCCGCTCGGTGCTGCGGGGGAGAGGGACCGTAGCATAGATCCATTAGCACTGTGACCAGCGTTGCGGTTGTGGACGGCGGTCCCCCCCCCGGCGCTGTGCGGCATGTGGCCTGCCGTGTCGGGAGCGGGGCCCAGGACAAACATTCCAGCACAACTGCAAATGAGAACGGTGCTGGGCCGCGCCACACCATAGAAGGAGGGGCGCCCACACCTGATACACGCGCGCCGGCCATAATATTCAGCTGCGCAGGTGACCCAGAGAGCCAACCGGAGGCAAAGCACCAGCCGGCGCAGGCACCCTGGGATCTGGAATACAAGCCAGCATTGCGCTGGTGGGGGCCGGGAGCTGCCACTCTGGGGCAACAAGGTGTGGTCCGATCCTACGAGACCAACAGGACTCCGTGAATTAGACAGTCCGGGGCCACACGGAGACAGGGCTTCACCTTAGGTCAAGGAAAGAAACCTGACCACAGGCTCCAATCACCCAACGTACAAAAGAGCAAAGTTGATAAGCCTTATAAAACACGGCAAGCCTACCCCATAACTGAAGGCGTGTAACAAACTTTACTACAGAGGGCGAACAAAAGACCACGAACACCTCAGATCGGCACAAACCTTGTCAGTACCCAGCAACAAGAAGGTGCGGTGATAAACCTAACTGCTCCGCCCCTGTACACAATGAAGAGCGCACCAAGCCAGAAGTCACAGACACCCTGCAGAAGCAGTGGTAGTGGCCCCATCAGTCCAGCGAGAACAGCTGACCCAGACTAGGGGATGCAGGTCAAAGGCATGTGAAAATTCCCGGGAAGTAACCCATATAAGTAACACCAAACTGACAACCAACGGTGAAAGTTGGCAGCAAAACAGGCATTTCTTCAACATGCCCAGACACTAGATGGGCAAGAACCCGCTGCCCATCATCACGCGGTTCTAATATGGGCAAAGACAGAGCTAAAACGCCAGGAAATCAAAGCAGAATTGATCAATTCACCACACCCGCGGCAAACATGCTGGCAGGACAAAATCATCTGGAAACAAAGGCAGGGAACGGGGACGCAATATCCTTGAAGGACATCATGGCTGCAATCGCGGATTCACGTGCCTCCATGGAGCAGAAAATGGACGGCATTAGTGTAGATGTCTCACTTCTGCGCAATGATCTTCAGAAACTGACATCCCACACTGGGGAGGCAGAACAGCGCATCTTCGGAACGGAAGATGGACTGAGAAACCTGAAACAGCAGCTAAACAGGGCCACAACCCACCTAAAAGTACTGGAAGGAAGGGTGGATGAGGGGGAAGGCAGGTCAAGACTGAACAATGTAAGGATTCTAGGACTGCCAGAGAAAACTGAAGGACCAAATATGGAGTTGTTCCTGGAACAATGGCTGGCGGACTTATTCGACCCAAAGGTGTTCTCCAAATTTTTCTCGATAGAAAGAGCTCACTGAGTACCTACTGGACGACCAAGACCCGGTGCCCCACCACGCAATGTGGTGGCTAAATTCCTAAATTACAGAGATCGGGACGAGCTGCTGCAAATGGCACGCACAAACGGTACAATAACCCACAACGGCTGGAGGATAGCATTTTTTCCAGACTACACAAGAGAGGTGCAAAAGACAAGGCAGTCGTTTGACCAATTTAAAAAACAATGGCACTCCCTGAATGTAAAATACGGCCTAGTGTTTCCAGCACAACTGAAGATCTACCATAAGGGAATGACGGTCCACTTCACGGACCCGAAAGAAGCCTGGAGGTAGGCGGAACTGCACATTGAAGGCGACTGGAGAGACACTCGGAGAAACAGAAACGGGAACCCTGGAGCCCTGCGGGTTAGAGAGCCCCCCCCCTTTTGAACATCTGCCAGGACAGGAACTAATATTACCACTACACGAAGGGGAAGACTGACACGTGGAGTGGTGCCATGCAACACAATCTAAACCCGTTGCCGGAGCGGCGGGGATAACCCAACACACGTAAGAAACTCAGTGGAATGCTCATTATTGATGAATACAAATAAGCGGCCATCTGGAACGGACGCAGACCCCCAGCCCACCGGGACTTGTGGGTGTTGTAAGTGTTGTTAATTGCAGTCAGGAGTAGGTTCTAGTTAAACTCCGACTGACGTTCGGGCGATAGGTACTTCGAATTGGGGCGGAGTATGGGGTGGGGGGAGGGGGGTTCGGATCTGTTTAGTTTATTGTTCTAAGAATGCTTTGTTAATATCTGGGTCTGGAAATCAATGCATACATATCCCGTAAATGCCCTGCGCACCACAAACCAACCGACACTACACCCGCGAGTAAGACCGGACAACATGAGCACCAACCCAGCTTCCACACTAAAAGCCCCCACCCCGTGAAGTAGACTGTAAAACCCTACGTCTCCTGACCTGGAACGTTAACGGGCTGGGCGGAGGGATCAAAAGACGGCTGGTCACTCAGTTTTTGAACAGGCACACACCAGATGTAGTCTTCCTAACTGAAACACACCTGGCAGGGACCACATGCACCTTCTTCAGGCGCACCAACTACAGGCTGGCTATACATGCTGGCTTTACCATGGGCTCTCGAGGCGTGCTCATATTAGTACACAAAAAACTGCCATTCACCCTTACAAATGTGACACAAGTGGCTGATTTGCGTATGTCACTGGGTCATTATGGAATCAGTCCATTACTATGCTGGTGGTGTACTCACCCCCAGCGCTGCTGCCCGCACTGATAGATGACATCACGTCCATAATCTCTAGGGATGGATCTGATCTCATGATAATAGGCGGGGACTTCAATGAAGTTATGGATGTGGAGGTGGACCGTGCACACCTGAGAGGGAGAGATCCAGCCACTCGCACTAAACTTGCTACATTCACTATGGCATTAGGGCTGCGCGATGTGTGGCGGGATCTTCACCTGGATGAGAGGGAACACACTTTCCACTCTGGCGCTCACGCCTCATTGTCACGACTGGACTATTTCTTCCACCCGGCACCAGACATACATAGGGCAGCCACAGCAACCTTACTACCCCGAGGCATATCAGACCCCCCCTACTGACTGAACTGAATACAAACAGATCACGCCCCCCACCCACATGGCGCTTGAACAACTATTATTCGGGCTTCCCAGAGCTATTAGAACAGGCACGCCTAGCAACAACAACGTACTTTGAGATTAACACCGGGTCAGTGGACGACCCGGGATTGCTGTGGGAGGCGTACACGCCAGTGCTGCGGGCCGAGATCATTTCTTGGACTGCAGCACACATGAAAGGGCACCAACGAGATTTGATTGAGGCAGAACAGCAAGTCTTAAAAGCCGAAGCAAACCATTTGTCCCTTGACCAGCCCAAAACCCATCGCTCGCTGATACTGGCTCAATAACGCCTCCAAAACGTGGCGCTAGACTGTGCCAAACAGGCCCACAGAACGATGCAGGCTAGAATTTATGAGACTGGAGACAAGGCGGGCAAAATGTTGGCATGGTTGGAAAAAAGGGGAAGGTAGTCGCCAAGTTTGGCCGATCAGAACAGAAAGTTCAGAATCCCTGCTAACTGATCAGGACATAGCTGAAGGCTTTGCCTCCTACAATGCAGATCTGTATAAATCTCCCCACAACCCCGATTGATATCTCCATACTAGATGAGATCACCTTTCCCTCCCTCAAACCCTTTTAGATAAAGACCTAACGGAGGAAGAACTGGCAGCAGCCATGTCGGAACTCCAAGCAGGGAAAACACCTGGGCCAAACAGCTTCCCGATAGAACTGTGGGGGAGCTGGGAATAAACAAAATTGCCCCGCACCTACTGCGAATGATCTTACACTTCACAGCTCAGGGCCGTCTCCCTGCGGATCTCCGGAGGGCCACAATAATAGTGATCCCCAAAGCGGACAAACCATAAGACCGCTGCGGTTCTTATAGACCAATTTCACTCATGAACAGCGAGACCAAAATCCTGGCAAAAGTGCTTGCCAACCGACTACAACACGTGATAACAATGCTGATACACCCGGACCAAGGCGGCTTTATGCTGCAGAGGTCCTCCCGCATGAAAATCCACAGGCTCTATTCAGCATTGGAAAGAACACCCACTACCGACTATACGGGGCTTGCTATTGATTTTGAAAAAGCATTTGAGGCAATATGGGAATTAATGCACCATATGGGTTTCGGTCCGCAGTACATGAGCTGGGTGCAACTCCTGTATGAATCAACTGAAGCGGAAATGCGAGTGAATGGGTGGCTCTCGAGACCCTTTAAGTTGGGGAAAGGGACAAGACAAGGATGCCCTCTGTCCGCAATGATCTTTGCCTCAGCCATAGAACCAATGGCGATACTGCTACAAACATCAACGTCTTTGAGCGGTTTTCGCTTGGCGGAGGACTGGGAAGATAAAGTCTCTCTATATGCGGATTATCTGCTAATCTACTTGGAAGACCCGCAATCCTCCTGCGCCATGGTAACAGACCTATTGAGTAGTTATGGCTCATTTAGTGGACGAGTGAACTGGGCAAAATCACCTCTTTTTCCTATAGACAGGGCAAACTTTGCGAGGCCAGAGAACTGATCGTACCGAATCGAGCTGGATCAGTTTCGGTACTTCAGAATACAAATCACAAACAAGTTCAGCAACTACGTGGTTAAAAATCTCCACCCAATCATGGCAAGGTTTACAGAGGATGTCCGACACTGGACCCTGCTCCCATTGACCCTACTAGGTAGAGCGGCCCTTTTTAAAATGATGGCCCTTCCCCGCTTCCTATATGTATTGCAAAACGCCCCGCTACACGTTCCACCGAAGGAATTCCAAAAAATGGATTGCATACTTAGAAAACTGCTGTGGTGCTGTGGACACTCCAACATTGCACTATGGAGCCTGCAACTCTCCATATGGGAGGGTGGAATCGGACTGCCACGCCTACAGTCCTACTATTGGGCCGCCCAGATGGCAAGGGTAAATGACCTGCTGCATGGAGAACAATCACTGCCACACATTAGAGCAGCAAACATAGATGAACAAAGCGGGTCCCAACTTGAACAGCTTTATAAGGCGACACACCGAGCATCCCCCCCGAACCATGCCGACACATATCGCACTGATGTGGAGGGGAGCACACAAACATGGGCTGGGACACAAAAATTACCCCACTACAACCACTATGGCAAAACAGAAATCTCCCATAAGTAAACAAACTCCAGAGCTGGCATACTTGGAGGGTCCATGGGATCAAAACAATTGGAGACATCATCACAGATGGCACACTGGTACCATTTGAATCCCTGGTGTCCCGCTTCAACCTTCCACTCACCGAACACTATCACTATACACAATTACATCACGCACTACAACTCCCACCTCCCGGAGCTAGCACCCCTTTGGAAAGGAACATAGTCCAGGCAAGGATTGACACTAATACAACATCGATAATGTACAAAGTCATAACATCCTTTGCCACCATGGAACTCCTGAGTTTAAAATCGAAATGGGGAAGAGATGTCGGGGTAATACAAATGGAAGACTGGGTGAGGGCCCTGATGTTTCCCCGTGAAATAGCAATCTCTGCCACACTCCGACTTATATAGCTTAAAATACTCCATAGAATATACTACCCGGGAGTGGCACTATATAGATGGAGGAAGTGTGATAGCCCACTTTGCCTTCGCTGCAAAAGAGAAGAAGACACTTTCTTCCACATACTATGGGAATGCACTAACATCCAACAGTACTGGCAGCAGTGCTGTGACGAACTCTCACGTGTGCTGGGGAAGGAAATGCACAGGGGTCCGAAGCTGCTGCTTCTTGGAATAGAGGAGGAGGGGGAACTGTCCAGACATGAGAAACTGTTTGTCTCAACAACCACAGCTCTAATCAAACGAAATATTGCAAACCTGTGGGGCTCAGCAACAAGCCCACTACATGAACAATGGGTCACCGACGTAAACATATGTCTGATAATGGAACGCAGAGTGCACACAGCGAGAGGATGTCCGAGGAAAGCGGACAGAATATGGCAAAAATGGGAAGATGCGCAACGAACAATGCAACTGTCTGTGTACCGGCTGTCGGATGGGGGCGAAACAGGGACACTCTATACTCTCTGTGTAAGCGGCAAAAGACTTTTCATGACCCACTTTGTTGTATGTGTGAGATTTTATAAAAGGTCTCTAGAGACCAGGTTTGACCGTAAGGTCTTGTAACGTTTAATGTTTTTAAATGTGTGATGTAACATTTTCCTCTAGCACTATAAAATCAATAAACTGTTAAAAAATAAAATATAGAATGTATTCCAGCTAAGGTAATCACGGACACTCAACTCCCCATGTGTTCACTGACCCTCTTGTTTAGGGATGTACGAGCGGATGGCACACTTCCAATGGCGGGCCCCAAGGCAGATCTGCTATCTCAATTATTGATGGCAGCACAAACCACCTGTGCACACTTTTGAAAAACAACAGTAGAGGGACCATACACCTCTTACAGGTGTGGGTGAACATATGGGAGATGCTGGGGATGAAGAAAATGTCAGCAATCCTTTTAGGCTGAATGCTAAAGTTCTCTCGTACCTCCCCTGCTTGGCAACAGCTTCTTTTGCTTCTCACTTTAAGGTCGGGCGAGTTCTCATATTGCAATTCACTTGTCTCAGTGAATTGGATACTTCGGCTTAAAGAGACTGTTTTTTTTCTTCCAGATAATAGCATCGGTTAGCTTCTTCCTCATCCCAGTTTTTATAGATGCTCTGGTTTGACAGTACCATATATGCCATCATGTTTTCTGTTGTAGGGAGTTTCTCACAGGAGCGGGAGTCTCTCCCAGTGAGGTCACACTTGCTGCAACCACTTAGGGATGGTGTTGCAGAGTGGGCTCACCTCCCTAGCCTCACAGTGTGGTTCTCTCTATGGGGAGAATGGACGAATTCCCTCAATTAGTCCCAATACCAAAGAATATATATTTGTAATACTTTATAAGGTTGGCAACCAGTGTGCAACAGTTTTTCCACACAGGCAAGCACCGTTATTTCCAAAGATCCTCTCTCCTCTGCGGGTGCCTCCCTCTGGAATAGTCTCCCTACCCCTCCCAAACTTGAGCCAGACAACCTGAAGTTCCAGAAGCAGCTCAAGACCTTCCTTTTCTATTCTGCTTTCTCCCTCCTCTGCTGACCTACTGGTCTGCTGTGCCAACTGGTTGCCTGGCTACCCTCAGAGCCTCACTGGGTACCAGGCTCCTCCATGATCAGTCTCCACTGCACTGCCTCCGGGCCTACCTCGCACTTAGGGGCTGTAACTGTAACCTCTACAGTCCGCTGCTACTTGCACTTACCCAGAGCCATGCTGCACTCACTCAGAGCAATTGCTGCCCTGATTGCACTTCCCACCTCCCGGTGCATGGCACTTACCCCCTTAACCCCCCCCTACACTTTGAGCTGTCACACTTGCATGATCTGAATGACAAGGCCTAGTAAGATAGTTTGTCTTTTCCTCCCTCGGTCTTCCCTACCTTGTCTTGTTGCACCTCAAAGAACAAGTTACTCTGGTAACGTTCTTTGTAACGTTCTTTCCATGGGATGGTCCGACGACGTATTCCATATCTATGACAGGTAATGTCCACAGCTGTGCTGCTTCGGAAAATCTTCGGCGTCTGCGTCCTGCGTCGATGACGTTGATGCGCCGTCCCCGAGGACCTCCTTCGACGGCCGACGTCACCCGATGTGATAAGTAGGACGCACAACGCCCATAGCCTCAGTTCCGTTTTTTCCGCGAACGTGTTCGCTTCGTGAATCTCGGTACGCCTCGACTTGTTGGAGTGTGCGGTTTTCGAATTCTCGGTTCGTTGAACCTGTTCGTTTTTTTTTTTGTGAAGAACTGTTCGTGGCGATGTGATAAGTAGGACGCACGACGCCCGTAGCTTCAGTTGTAGTTTTTTCCCCCAGAACGTGAGACACCAGTTTTCTGCCAGTCAGACACACAAGGCCTTGCGGAACGCAAGCTGCAATCACAAAAGGAATTCTGAAGGTAGGGAGGGAGCGATATGGAATACGTCGTTGGACCATCCCATCGAAAGAACGTTACCAGGTAAGAGAGTAACTTGTTCTTCGAGGGGATTGGGTCCTCCGACGTATTCCATATCTATGACAGACTCCCAAAGCAGTACCAAGCAAGGAGGTGGGAAAATAATTTAGAACACAAATTTAGCATGCCCAATCAAATTGCAGAATAAAGGACTGCCTTGCCAAAGGCCAGATCCTGCCCTCGGATGGAATCGAGGGAGTATTGACGTACAAAAGTATGTACCGAAGGCCAGGTGGCTGCATCACAGATGTGACGGATAGGAACACCCCTCTGCAGGGCAGTAGACGCAGCCACTCCCCTGGTAGAATGGGCCCGCAAGCCAGCCGGAGGGTCCTTACCCGCCAAGCGGTAACACTCGGAGATAGCTAAAATAATCAGAGACAAAGTCTGTTTCATCACAGCTTGTACCAAACGCTTTCCAGCGTAACCAACGAAAAGTTGATCGTCCACTCTGACCCGGGAGATGCACGAAATATAAAAGCTCAACGCTCTCCTAGGATCAAGCCTATGGACCCTCTCCTCTTCCTTACCAGGCTCAAATGAAATTCCGAAACCACCTTCGGAAGAAAGGAAGGACGAACTCTAAGGACAACCCTGTCCTTATGAAACACAGTGAAGGGTGGCTTAACTGAAAGTGCCTGTAACTCACTCTGCGAGCGGAAGTAACCGCAACCAAAAACACAGTCTCAAAGGGCAAGAATGCAAAGGCTCAAACGGAACACCCATAAGAACCTTAAGAACAAGGTTCAAATCCCAACCCGGGCACCAGAAAAGGTGACGGAGGGAACACATTAGTGAGCCCTTTCAAAAACTGAGAAATTAAAGGAATCTTAAAATAGGAACATTCTTCAGACGAGCGCTTAAATACGGGCAGCGCCGCCAGGTAACCTTTAATGGTCCCCACTTGCAAGCCCCTGTGGGCCAAGGAAAGCAAAAAAGACACAACCATGGGAATGTCACACTCAAAAGGATCCACATTCTTAACTCTGCACCAGTCGCAGAACTTTCTCCAACGGCAACGGTACAGAGACTTTGTTGCCGGCCGCCTGGCCGAGAGCAACACCTCCATCACGTCTTCAGGGAGGTCACAATCTTTATACCTCAACCTTTCAGAAGCCAAGCGTGAAGGTTGAGGGATCTGACCTCTGGATGGAGAACCTGACCCCCCCCCTCCCGTGAGAGCAGATCGTCTCAGTAGGGAAGACGACGTGGAGAGCAGATGGACAAATCGAGAAGGTCCGGGTACCACGTCCTCCGGGCCCACGCCGGAGCAATGAGGCTCATCTGGGAACCGAACCTCCGTAACCTCCGCAGTACTTGCGGCATGATGGGGACTGGAGGAAACGCGTACATCAGTGGGAATGACCACTCCACCACGAACACGTCTCTTAAGGCTCCTTTTGGAGGAAATTCCCCCCGCAAGCAGAACCTCTCGCACTTCCGGTTGACACTGGAGGCAAATAGATCCACTTGAGGGGTCCCCCAAAGGGCGAAGATCTCCAGGAGAATCTCCTGAGCCAGCTCCCACTCGTGAGAGATAGCACTCTGCCTGCTCAGAGCGTCCGCCGTCTCGTTGTCGTCTCCGGCCAGATGAACAGCCGAGATCGAAACTTCCTGCTGGATGGCCCAGAACTCGAGCTGCATCGCCTCCCTGCACAGAGAAAGTGACCATGCCCCCCCCTTTTTGTTGAGGTAGTGCATGGCCACCGTATTGTCCGTTAGAATCAGGACACTCTTTCCTCGCACAGTCGGCAGAAAAGCCTTCAGGGCAAGCCTGACGGCCCTCAGCTCCAACAGATTAATATGCAGTCTGAACTCTGACGGAGACCAACGACCGCTGACTGTCAACTCGTTGGCATGAGCTCCCCATCCCGTGAGGGATGCGTCAGTCACGATCGTCACCTACGGCCAGGACAGCCAAAATGGGACCCCCTTCATCAGATTGCCTTCGACGGCCCACCACAGAAGATCCTGGGCGACCGAGGGTGGCACCTGAACAGGGTCCGACAGCCTGCCGGATGACTGGGACCATTGGAGCTTGAGTGCCCACAGCAAAGATCTCATCCGCAGACGCGCCTCTGGCACCAGAAGAATGCAGGATGCCATGAGGCAGAGCAGTCTCAAGAACTAGAACGCTGGGAGATTCTGGGCAAGTTGAAACTTGTGCACCATCTGCTGAATGTGAAGAGCCCTCACCTGGGGAGGAAAACACTGCCCCAGGGATGTGTCGAGCACTGCTCCGATGTACTGGAGCCGCTGTGTTGGCATCAAATGGGACTTCTTTAAATTGAGGGAGAAGCCCAGCTTGTGAAGGGAGTGGCAGGAGACGGACAGATGATCCAGGACTTGTTTGGGAGAGCTCCCCCTGATCAACCAATCGTCCAGGTAGGGGTAGACGTGAATCCCCCCTTTCCTGAGATGCGGTGCCACCACCACCATGAGCTTGGTAAAAACCCTCAGGGCAGAGGTCACTCAGAACGGCAGGACCGGAAACTGAAAGTGAGAGTCGCCAACCGCGAACCTCAGGTACTTCTTGTGCTTGGGATGGATCGGCACACGGAAGTAAGCGTCCTGGAGGTTGAGAGACCCCAACCAGTCCTGAAGTTGAAGGGCCTGGAAGATTTGAGAGAGAATAACCATCTTGAACTTGTCCTTCCTGAGGAGTTTGTTCAAATCCGCGCAAGTCCATGATGGGTCTCAATCCCCCTTCTTTCTTCGAAATTAAAAAATAAGGGGAATATCATCCGTTGTTCCTCTCCGCTACAGGCACCAGTTCTATGGCGCCTTTCTCCAGCAGGGCTTGAATTTCCTGTGCAAGGAGCGGATCCGGACTCTTCAAAGAGAGGTTCCCAGGTGGATTGTCGTGAGGCCTCTGCCGAAAGGGAAGACAGTAGCCATGGGTTATGATCTCCAGAACCCACACATCTGAAGTAATGGCATGCCACTCTACAAGATGCTGTGCCAGCCTTCCCCCAACCGGCAAACCATGGGACCTGGCCTCATGACTGAGTGGTAGCGGCTGAGGCGTTGCCTGAGGGCAAAGAGGCAACTGCCCGAGCGACCTTGGCACCTCGAGTACCCTGTTTTCCACCTCTGGCAATCTTACGGTGGCCTCTTTGACTGATAGCTCCTCTCGCTTTACTGAAGGACGAGTAATAGCGAAAGGAACCTCCCCTCCATTGTTGTCCCCTAGGACGAAAAGGCGGAGGTTGTCGAACTGCAGCACCCAACGACTTTGCTGCAGCTTTGGAGGTCTGCAACCTTTCAAGGCTCTCGTCAGCCTTGCGGCCAAAAAGATGTTCACCGTCAAAGGGCATGTTGAGGAGCCGGGACTGCACATCAGGAGCGAACCCAGACTTCCGCAACCACGCAAACCTGCGTATTACGGTGCTCGCCGCCATGGACTGGCTGACACAATCTGCCATGTCCAAACCCGACTGAACAGCCTCACACATAGCATCTTTGCCATCCTGAACCATAGCAAGGAAACCATCCCGTTCGTCCCCTTCGGGAATATGTTCAGCCACTAAAGCAACACAGTTCCACAGAGTGTTTGTGAAACGAGACAAGGCACATACGGAGTTGGCCGCCTGAAGCGCCATACCCCCTGAAGAAAACACTTTCTTCGCCCAGCCTTCAAAACGTTTGTCGTCCCTATCCGGAGGGATGTTAGGGTACGACGCCTGCTTTGCCAGGGCCGTAGCCACCTGCACCACAAAACTCTCCGGAGTGGGGTGCCTGGACAAGTAGCAGGGGTCGCTACTGGCTGGACGGTATTTTCGCGACAAAGACTTGCCCACTGCCGGGAGACTCTCCGGAGCAGTCCAAGCCGCTGCCACCCTTCTCTGCAGAGCCATATGAAAAGGCAGTGCCGGGTCAGTGGGGGGACCAAGATCAAGGATGTCCATGAGATCATCCTGAACAAACTCCCCTGGGGGAGCGGACCATCCCAAGTACTCGGTGACCCGAGACATAAGGCGCCGGTACGAAGAATCGGCATGAGTGCCAGGTTCCGGCCTACAAAACTCCACCTCTGGAGAGGTGTCCAGTCCACTGGCATCATGCAGTGACTGCCTCAGGACATCAAACTGGCTATGGCCCGAGAGAAGCTCATCTGGCACCGTAACCGGAACCAAGCCTTCACCAGAGCCTTCATCACCCTCTGAAATGTACTCCAGGCGGTGAGAGGAAGACACCTGGGGACCAAAGCTATGCCTGACCTTAGCCAGAGCCTTTCTAGGGGCTAACCCCGTACCACGGGGCCCCTCTGACACCACTGCCTCGAAAGGCGTTGAGGGCGCCGAACGAGTCGGCGCCGAGAGAATCGCCGTCGACATCAAGAGAATCGCCGTCGACGTCAGCTGCAGCGGCGCCAGCATCGACGGCGTCGACACAGGCCTCGAAGCCGGAGCTCCGAGCGTGTCTCTCGACGACCTAGGTGCCGACAGCATCGACGACCCCCTCAGAGGCGGAGCCTCGAGAGAAATCATCGACGACCTCGGCGCCACAGGCGTCGACGTCTTCCTCGAAGATGGCGCAGGATCACACGGTCGCGAGCGCGTCGAGGACCGGGACCTGGAACAGGCATAGCGAGAACGGCTACCCTTGTCCGAGCGGGACCTCTCCCACGAGCCGTGCCGACCACCCGAGCCCGAAGGCGTACGAGCGGTGACTCTCGACCGGTGCCGACCGACCCCCACTCGGAGGCGCAGACGGACCGGTGCCCTGCGATTCAAGAATCGCTAACATCTGCTTCCCGAAGGAAGCCCATTCCTCCGGTGTTGTTTACATGGTGGGGATAAGCGACCCGCCAACGGGCGGAGTCCTCGAAGAGGACGGGGAAGGTGACCGATGCCAGCGCTTCTGGGAATGCCTCGAAGCGGCAGAGGAGTGGCGAGACCGACTCCTGGAAGGAGACCCTCTGGACTTCAGACGATGACGTGGAGAACCGCCTCTCGAGTCATCCGTCGAAAGCCCCGTAGACCTCGACTTCCGGGGCATAGACACCCGACCTACCGACAACTTCTTCTTGCGCTCCCGCAAGGCCTTGGCCGTGAGCGACTGGCAGTCGACACAGTCGTCCGTATCGTGGGCCTCCCCGAGGCACCAGAGGCAGGCGTCGTGCGAGTCCGTGACCAACATCTTGGACCCACAGTCCCCGCATTTCTTGAAGCCCAGACACAGGGTTGAAGACGAAGTAGACATCGTCACGAACAGGTTTTCACAAAAACCTAACAGGTTCAACGAACCGAGAAGAATACAGCAAACTCCAAAGAGTCTAGGCGTACTGAGATTCGCGAAGCGAACACGTTCACGGACAAAATGGAACTGAGGCTACAGGCATCCTACTTATCACATCAGGTGACGTCAGCTGTCGAGGAGGTCCTCGGGGACGGCGCATCGATGTCATCGACACAGGACGCAGAAGATTTTCCGAAGCAGCACAGCTTTGGACATTACCGGTCATAGATATGGAATACGTCGGAGGACCCAATCCCCTCGAAACACTTGTATCTAGGCGCGTTATAAATGACATACCATACATACAGTCACATAAATTCATCTCTACCATAGCAATCTTCCAAAGCTAGCCTTTTAATCATGTGTTAGTCTCTCGGTCGCTACCAGAGTCTTCTCTACATATCGGGTACGTCTGAAAATATGCACAGATGTCTTTTAGCCTGGACACTTCAGGCTGTAAAGTTACAGTTATTTGCAGTTATTGGCCCACGATACTGCCCTTAACCACTCCTCCCCCTGACGGAGCAGTTTGGTTCCTCCATTTCCTTAGGATACATGGCTTAGCTAGCAGGCATCCTAGATTTAAAAACCTTCTGTCATTCTGGCATAGCTCCTGCAGCGCCCACACATGCTAAGGAGTAGCCTGAACTGGTGCAACCACTAAAACTACCAGTCTGCGACACACTTGTATCCAAAACCCAGTTAGTCTGGGCCATTCCATAGCATACGCATGTGACCTGCTTCTGTAGCCGCACATCGGGGGCAATGGCTACCATTATTCAAGTAGATCTTACTAAGCTTCACTGGGGTATAATGTAGTCGGTTCAGTATCTACCTTAAATCTAGTGTTCAGGGAAACCTGGCGTGTGAGGGTACACATCTTGTTCCATTCGCCATCTGTAATCTCAATTACATGTCAAGACCGGAGGCTCCCATTATGCTTCTCTTTCTTTTATTAATTTATAAATAGAAAGCTCAGCAGCAAGTGTTTATGCACCTTACTGAGAGCACAGGTATGCGTGACAAGCAAAAGGAGCATTAAAACACACAAACTTAGAAAACATGAAAATATAACTGTCAAATGCAAGAAAACTCCATTTCCCATGAGACTTCAATAAAGGTTGAGCAAAAGGTCACCAACATGTGACCTCAGTCCACCAATGAATATACAGCTGTCCATTTAAACAATCCTGGATATGAGGTCACTTCCTATTTCTTGCTGCTCACAGCAAAGATAAGTACATTCATATATCATGGTCTATGAATTTCATAATTGTATATTTAAATCATGTTTGAATATTAATTTGCATATTTATAATACATCATTTGGGAAGGTACATTCCGCGTCTAGCCTTTGGTTTTATTTGTTTATTCAAGCTTATTTGTGTAATACGCACGTAGATCGCGTTCTTTTTCTCACTCGTTTCAGTGATCATCCGCGTAAACTGCTTAGCTGACGTCGGAAGACCTCTGTTGACAGACAGGAGCCCTCGTGCTCGAGAGCAGCCCCGTTTTTTTTTTCTATTTATATTCACAAGTCGCATTCCGACGTTTGCGGCTCCCCGGCTCGCCTCTTTACTTCTTTCCGAGTCCAGAGAGGCCACGCACGGAGAACCTTTTGACCGTGGTTGCGCCCCGTGACCGCTAGAGGGCGCTCCTGCGTCTTTTCCTCAAATGCTGGCGCTCGCACTTTCATTTCTGTTGCTTTTTACAACGGATTTTGAAAGCAAGCGCCAGCTGCAGCATACAAGGCCCTTTCTCCAGTATTTAAAAGCATTAAAAAAAATGTTTTTAAAAGAAAGAAAACGAAACAGAAAGGAAGCCTCAGAGGACAACCTCCACAGAGGGAGGATTCATTCTTCCAAAAGACCGCAAAGCAACGTGTTCCACACACCTTCCTTTGCTGATATTTAAGTGGGCTGAGAGTGTCATGAACCATCGAACTCGCCCCTTCTGGGCTTCCTGGTCCCTGTCACGTCGGGCCTTACACTCCATAATACTACCAACATGGCGGCAAGCTCAGCACGCTGCTCGCCAGTCTTCACGTTCTACGCAGCGTCCTCTATAAAGAAGCCACACCCCCGCGGCCCTGCACGTCTCAACGCTGCTACTAGCTGTGATCGGACGTGTGTTTCGAACTTTCTCTAGTGCTACTTGCTATCACCTGCCCCCTGGATTCCCTTCTTTCAACTTCTTCCCTCTTTTCTACTTCCCGGAATCTCTGTGCCGCTTCTGCGCGCCCCCAACACCTTCTTGAATACTCCTGAAGTTTCACGTGATCCTGGACATCGAAGCTGAACATAATCTGGAAGCCGAGGACGGCCCAGCGGGCTTATTTAAGTCCCGAACCATACGAAAGAAGACTCCACCAAAGGAGGACATCAGGCAACATAGACAGGTGAGAAGGGGGGAAACCTGTGACAGAGAGAAGGCGGTCTGTTGCCCACAAGAGACATTTATATTTATAAAAAATGTAAAAAAAAGTGCTATCAGAATATATTATGGCAGCTCAATACTTCCCTCAGACAAACCAAGACTGGTCTGATAATTAAAGGAAGAATATCAGATCGATGAGGTGGCAATGGCAGACAGCCTCAAAAAGGTGTTGGGATCTTCAGTGTAGGCCAGCATTAAGAAGACAGTATCCGAGATGCTCCTGCCTATCCAGCAGCGCCTAGACGGTATAGAGGAGCATCTGCAGCAGACCTCACCGCTGGGGAGAAAGAAGACACATAAAAGGAAGCACCTTTCAAATGGGGGATGTACTCCGGCTCGTAGGAGCAAAGGCTCCATGACCCCCCTCCCTCCCCCGAGCCAGCCTATACCTGCTACTGCTGCAGTCTCAGACACCTTCTCCAGGCTGAAAAAAGCCTTTATGAACAGAAAGGACACCCCTTCCCTTGAAGGACCCTCTTACCCAGAGGAAGACAACAGGGGTACTAGACCCTCAAGCCCGGAGGGATACCAACAGGGCCTGATGACGAAGCTAGAGGGGTCTATGATATCGATCATCCCCTTTCATCCTCTGAAGAGGAGACCCAAACCATAGGGTCGTGACCCTCAACCTTGGGGATTGCGGCAGTCCCCACCCCCAAGAAGGTAACCGAGGAACAGTCCCCTTCCAGGGGAATGTTTACGCTGGAAGAGCTTGTGCACCCCAGATCCAACGACTGGGAACCTTCGTCCAGAAAAACTAATTACATCATGAGCAGGCTTCGCAAGCCCCTGGATAAGGAAGTAAGGGCCAGACTAAAAGCAGAATGCCCCCGTCATGAAATTCCTGGGAAAGTAGCCCTCACTCCGGAGTTAGACTCCAAGATGATTACATTTATGGGAAAGAATGTAAAGGACCCGAGAAAGGGCATTGACTGTGCCTGAAAGTCCTGCCAGGACAGAGTCCTGGACGTTACCGGTCCTCTAGCTAAGATTATGGACCTGGCCGAGGCAGCCATTGATTCCAGTGATCCCATCGACCCAGCGATCCTTTCAGGTTGGGCGCAAAGAGCACCTCTGTCTACTGGGTAATGCCAGTTGCGCCATCTCGGCTGAGCGCCGTAAGGGCATCCTATTTAAAATTGACGCCAAGCTAGCCAAGCTAGCAGATACCGAATCAGGAGCAGCAACCCAAGGTCTGCTTTTCGGAGACCCATTCATGAAAGAAATGTCGAAGTTTGGCGGCACCTTTACAGCCTTAGATAAGGTTCAAGCATCCATAAGAAGAGTTTTTGCCACTAAGGTTTTCTCCAGGACCGGACGAGGCAGAGGTCGCTCTGGCCGCTTCGCATTTGATCGAAGACCTCAGCAGGCCAGGGACCAACACAACTCTTGGCAAGCCTGCTCAGACACTTTTCGTCTCCTCAAGAGGGCGGGGGGGAAGAGATTGTGGATGGAGAAGAGGCACAAGATATCCAGCCCAACAGCAAACTACAAGTCAGTGTACCCATAGCAGCGCCTGCACCACATACACCCATAGGGGGGAGATTAGCTCTTTTTGCGCAAGCATGGGACTCCTTATCAGGAGATGCATGGGTCAGGGATGCAGCGCGCGGTCTGCGCTTAAAGTTTTTCGCTCAACCTCATAAGACCGCTCGCCCCGCTCCACAAGTAATGTCAATAGCAGACGAGGAAGCGTTAGACAGCGAGATACGCAGCTTACATGTAAAACAGGCGATTCACCCCTGCTCGAGCCAAGGCGGCTTCTTCAGCCCTATATGTTTGGTTTGCAGGAAGCAGAAAGTACGCCTAGCGATAAATTTGAGGGCCCTCAACGACTTCATTGTCTACCATCACTTCAAGATGGAAGGAATACACATGCTCAGGGACATCCTGAGGCCAAACGACTGGCTTGTGCGCCTGGATTTGAAGGACGCTTACCTAGCAGTTCCCATACACCAGGCCCACGAAAGCCAGCTCAGGTTTTCCTGGAGAAACCAAGACTGGGAGTGCACGAGTTTACCTTTCGGGCTCTCCTCAGCGCCTTGGGCCTTTACCAAACTCCTACGGCCGTAGTAGCCCGCTCGAGAGAACCGGGAGTCAGATTGATCGTCTATCTAGAGGACATCTTCATGGCACATTCTCAAGCCCTAGTAAAGCATCAAGCCAAACTGGCCATCGATCTGCTACACAGTCTTGGTTTCCTCATAAATTGGGAAAAATCAATACTCAGTCCATCCCAGAATCTAGAATTTCTCGGGTTCCTAGTAGACACCATGAACTTGCAACTTCATCTTCCCGTGGCCAAGATACATGCGACATGGAGGGAGATCTGCAGACTCTTGCAGAGGGACCTCATATCTCTTTGAGAGTTAGCAAGAGTAATCAGTCTCCTATCTTCTTCCATTCAGGCAATATTTCCTGGTCCTCTTCATTACAGAGAATTGCAAAGGCTCAAGGGTCAGCACCTGAGACGGAGCCTCTCTTACTCTCAGTACTCTCAGCGTCTGACACTGTCGCCCTCCGCGAGAACAGAGCTCAACTGGTGGCTCACTCACATGGAAGCCTGGAACGGCAGAGCTATTTTCGGATCCACCGCTGATATTATCATAGAATCAGACGCCAGTCGCTCCGGTTGGGGAGCGAGTGTAACGCTCACCTGATTCCCGTAGAGGCGCCGGTCTTGACTGGGCGTATACGGTATCTTCAAAGGTGATGTGTAACACACGGCTGGCTCTTTCGGCTGGACCTCTGTGCACTGTATGTCTGACTCGAAGGGTAAGATGTCTGCAGATAGAAAATATGGGATTAATGAACTGGGTTATTGAATGTCTCTCTCTTCTTCCCTTTCTCTTCTCCTGTAGAACCCCAAAGATTAACGCTCTCACCTTACGTAAGTGAACGCTGTGCTCTCCATCTGCCTCGGGGCAGGGTGCTGTAACCAGTTTCTTCACTGGATAAGGGGAGCAGGCCTCTTGACTTCAGAGGACTGCTGTCCGTCGTTTACTGCACGAACGGTAAGTTTCGAGTAATTCTAATGTCTTTAAAGTCTTTAGTAATGATGTCTCTTGTTTTGCAGGGTTCCGGTGATGGCGGATGACGGGCTGAAGTGAGTTGAAGATGGAACCCGTGTGATGAATAGAAGCGCCTGGAAGCACGTAAGTAAGCGCTTGTTGCCTGCTTCACGATGCGCTCTAACTGTCTTTTTATTTTGCAGGTACAAGTTCGGAGCGGCTGCAGGGTGCCGGAATACCCACTGGGTTAGATGTGGAAAGGAGTAATGGCACGTGAGTATTAAAGTTCCCCAATGTCTTTAAACGCACCTTGTTTTGTCTTTCAGATGCGGAATGCAGCGCCGAAGGCCTCCGGAGTGTGCGAAGAGTTGGTAAGCTTTTGTCTTTCAGATGCCGGAATGCAGTGTGAAGACCTCCGGAGCGCACGAAGAGTAGGTAAGCCTTTGTCTTTCAGATGCCGGAATGCAGCGCGAGGCGTTGGTGACAGCCGATGGACCAGGTAAGTGAAGAGCTGTCACTGAAGACCGTAATGCTAACCTGTTCTTTCTTGTCTTTATAGGTGTTGCTGAAGACTGGATGCAGGATGGTAAGCCTTTTTCCTTAGGCCCAGGATCAGATGCCGAAGACACGATGAGCGTTCTGCTGCAGAGGATGCAGAATAACGCAAAGCAAGATTCATCCATCGGGTGTGGTTTAAATAGCCTCCTGTAGTGCTTAGGTTTCTCCTTCCACAGCCACGCCTAGGTAAGAAAAGAGTTCCTGCTTTCCAGAAGAGTTCCAGTGTTCTGAAACTAGGGAGTGGCTCCTGCCCCACCCAACAGGAAAAGTAGTTCCAAACAGAAGAGGATCAGAGGCTCAACTGGCAGGCAAGTAAGCAGCATGGTCTGCTGCAGGTAAGTCCACCCAAGCATTATGAGCCCGGCACTTCCAGCGCTGGGACTGGGCATATTTATGTGCCTGGTGCCACTGGCGCCAGGACTGGGTCCAAAAGGTCCCAATTGGGACTGGTTGGCACTCGGAACCTGGGTTATGGATCTGCTTCCAAGGGAGTTGGGAAAACCCTGACCTTTTGGAAGCAGAGATCATGACAGCGAGATGCGGCTCTGTCGCCACAGGAGGGACTTAAAAAATTCATATAAACTGCCTGGAGCTCTTCGCAGGCTCCTTCGCTGTGCGCTCTTTTGCCAGAGGCAAAGCGAGTTGTTGTATCTTGCTGCAAATGGACAACATTTACGCAGTACGGTACATCAATCATCTGGGGAGGGGACCAAATCGAGACCTCTAGCGGAGTTAGCCAAGGACTTTTGGCATTTCTGTTTGGAGCATCGGATCTCAGTCACAGCGGAATATCTCCCAGGGCTCACAAACGTAGTGGTGGATTGGTACTCCCGCCATTCTACAGATTTCAGCGACTGGAGGCTCAACAGAAGTCTTTCGCCGCCTCCAGCGAACATGGGGCCCCATGTCCATAGACCTCTTTGCATCCCGTCTCAACACCCAGCTACCAGTCTTTTACAGCTGGAGGCCGGATCCAGCAGCAGCTGCAACAGATGCATTCCTGCAGCAGTGCACCCGGGGGATTCATCATGTCTTTCCCCCATTTACCATGATAACGAGGTCCCTGGCGAAGGCCCGTCAGGAGAATACGGAACTGGTCCTCATAGCCCCGGTCTGGACCTCTCAGACCTCATATCCAGTTCTTCTGGAACTTTCTTCGGATTCTCCAATCCTGCTACACCAATTTCCAGATCTCCTTCTGGATCCGTCAGGGCAGCATCACCCCCTTCTCCTCAACGGACCGCTGAATCTAGCAGCCTGGAGGATTTCAGGTCAAGATGGAGAATTCCCGGCATTTCAAGCATGGCGGTCAACCTCATCGAGGAGAGCTGGGCCCCTGCTACCCTCAAGAGGTATTCTAACTCCCGGAGCGCCTGGAGTAACTGGTGCCGGAGGAACGGTTCACATCCAGTTTCAGCACCTATAGAGGAAATCCTACATTTCCTGGCATCGTTGGTTGAAAGAGGCCTCGCCTATAGTTAACGCCTACCGCTCAGCTATTTCTGCCGGGCATGATCTCATTCAGGGGCTTCCAGCAGGAGAGCATCACCTTGTTTGCAGACTGCTTAAGGGCATCAGACTTACAATCCTGCCCCCGTCCCGCTATGACAAGCTTTGGGACATCAACAAGGTGCTGAATCTTTTTCTGTCATGGCCCCATAACGAGGAGTTCTCCCAGACTGCTCTGTCAGGCAAGCTTACTACGCTGCTCTGCTTAGTTTCCTGCAGGAGGGTCTCTGATGTCAGAGCTCTCTATCTAGCGGGCAGGACCTTTTCTCCTGATGGCGTAGTATTCCACTTGCACAGGAGAACGAAATGTAACTCTAGAGTGATTTCGTACCCTGCTTTCAAAGACCAGCCTAAGCTTTGCCTAGTTAAATGCTCAAAGGTTTATGAGGAGCAGACCGCTCAGCTTAGGACTTCCCCTAATGGGCAATTATCGATAGCCTTGCGTAAACTGCACAAGGGGCAGTTTCAGCTCCAACCCTAGCACACTGGGTGCGTTGGACTCTAACTCAAGCAGGAATAGATACTCTCCATTTCAGGGCCCACTCCGTGAGAGGAGCCATGGCTTCCAAAGCATTTCAGGTTGGAGTCCGCCTAGAAGATATCATGAGAATGGCAGACTGGGCAGGTGAATCAATATTTAAGCAATTCTACCTGAAACCGGTAGAACAACCAGCATCTATGGTGGTAAGTAAGCTTTAAACAAGCATAATGAGAGCCTCCGGCCTTGACATAGAATAAAGATTTTCCATAATAACTTACTAGAAAGTCTTAATTCTATTAAAGACACAGAGGCGAGCATTTCCTGCCCAGCGAGAGAAATAACAGCGCTAGTCACCCTGTGGGGGTAATAATTGAGCGCCTTGTTTGGGGATGTTACTGCCTTTATTGCTGACTTATGTATGTCAAGTTAACACACTATTCCTCTCCCACCCCCGTAAGGGGAACTAGGGTTCTCTGATGCCTAATCTAATTCTAGTTATTTTCTCTTCCCTGACAGCGGCTACAGACAAGCTCTCCGGATCGCCTGATCAGCTCCGCTTTGGCTTCTGCCGCAAGACTACCTCAGTTGCAGTTTCCTTCTACCGTTTTTTCTTTTTGAACAGCCAAGTTCGCAGCCTTGAAAGAGTAAGTGATATCATATACAGGACTGTTTATATGGACAGCTGTATATTCATTGGTGGATTGAGGTCACATGTTGGTGACCTTTTGCTGAACCTTTAATGAAATCTCATGGGAAATTGAGTTTTCTTGAATTTCACACAGTTATAGTTTCATGTTTTCTAAATGTATGTGTGTTTTCATGCACCTTTTGCCTGTCACACATACCTGTGCTCTCAGTAAGGTGCATAAACACTTGCTGCTGAGCTTTCCATTTATAAATTAATAAAAGAAAGAGAAGCATAATGCTCGCCTCTGTGTCTTTAATAGAATGAAGACTTTCTAGTAAGTTATTATGTAAAATCTTTATTCCCATTTATCCCTGGATTTGTGTGAGGAGTCCGGTATATTCTCCATGATCACTTTATATAGGTTGGTCACTACATTACGCACCCATATGAATTTGCAACGTATCATAAAGCGTCACCAGTTCTCGTTCAACTGGGTATGACGGCCACTTCTTTGAGACTGTCACCCGGAGTCTATAGAATGGTAGTATTTCCGTGGGTGTGCCACTATGTTCCCTTTTTCCAAATCAGCAGTGTTGGAAATTGCCAATCTGTGTACATATCACCTATTGAGTGGTAATCCAGTCTGTCCAAGGGCACTCTTATCGCTTCATCCAAGGTGGGAGGGATGCCCAGGTACTTCTAGAGTAGGGGATTGTGGTGTTAGTCTTTTGTAATACTTTACCCCAGTCCTTAAGTGTTTTCTGTACTGGGTCGAATTGACAATCATCCATATAATCTAGGCTCAACAGGAGTGTTTATAGTTCCAATTTACCCACTGCAGTCCGCTCTAATTTAACATGGGACGGTACATCTTCAATCCCAAACCAGTAGGTGATGAACGGGGCACGTTGGGCCATTCAGTATACTCACAGTTCAGGTCCTTAAAGCCTACCTTGTGATATGGTTTTGCAATGTCTTCCAATGTTTTGCACACCGCCCTCAAGTACCAGAGAAACTGGGATAGCGTAATATGTATGTTGGTGAAGAGCGACCAACCAGGCCATTAAAAGGGAAGTTTCAGAACAAGAGTTTAGGTAGTGCCGTCATCTTAATTATCTTATAACTTTCAAAAGCTGCCAGAGACCACTCAATGTCCCTATCACAGTCGAGTTAAACCTACAGTCAAAAAATGCACTAAACAAGAATACATCTCCAGGCTCAGAGGGAATTCTAAAAGACTTTGGAGCTATTCTTGCACTGTACTTACTAAGGGTATGGAGTAGTCCCTTCAGAATACATGTTTACCAGCATCAATGCGGGAGGCAACCATAACGTTACTTTTGAAACTGGGAAAGTCCTGTGATGACATTGGTTCGTATAGGTCGCTCTCAATTAATACAGACAATAAAATCTATGCCAAAATCGCTGCCAACCGCTTGCTCTCCGATGCCACATGTGGTCTACCGGGATCATGCAGGTTTCATACCAGGCAGATCTATGGCGTTGAACATACAGCGACTATTCAGTATTAGGTCTCAAATTTCTCCCGACTTAACAGCAGTGGTGGTCTCATTAGACAACCAAACAGCTTTTTATATGGTTTCATGGAAATTCCCATTTACAATCCTGTCACCGCTTCCAGTCCACTCACTCAATTACTACATCCTGGCCTCTTTCCAGTGTCTTGCTGTTCCCTCGAGGGCAGGGGATGTTCACCACTACAACGTTTACTGCCTCTTCCGGTATCATGAAAAGAACAGTTTGTCTTTGTATTGCATCCAGTGTCTGGCAGGGAAGAGCATTACATACTGCATCACACACACTCTCAGCAGTTTAACCACTGCAAAAGATCTCTGTTCCACCTGGACTGCCTTTGAAAAATGTGTACTTTACTAACTTCGTATTGTAGGGACCCCATCTCTTGTAACTATCGTAAAATTATGTTGCTGTCTCTGTAGTTAATCAATCTGGCAATTATGGGTTGTGGTGGTGCTCCCGGTCGCAGTCTGGACACAGGCGTACAGTGCGCCCTCTCGACTACGAATGAGCTGGAGAAAGTTGGGTTTGCAAGGATTTGGCGGAGCAGCTGTCGACTAACTCGTCCATAGGGCCTTGGCCAATGTTCTCAAGGAGGTGTGATGAATCCAGTGAGATCATCACTAAAACGCTGTATGGGCCTCCTTTCATGTAGCCAGGGAAAGGAAGCCAATACCTGATCCTGGCCCTGGGGGTGGTATTATGTGGGAGGATCACATGGGATGACGATCCAGAAAAACAGACACCCCACGATCATGGGGAAATGTACTATGTTGGCCGAAGACCAACCGTCTCATGCTCTTAGTGTTAGTAACACATAATCATAAGCTTGACCAAAGTGCGTCCATTTTAAGGTGACTGAAATCGCCATCTTGTTTTATCTAACATTTGCTTATTGCTTTCTGTTCTAAATGCTTCGCTGACATGATATTCTGCTTTACCAGTGTGCAATGTAAGGCCAAGGGAAATATGCTGAAACATAACGTAGCAACCCTGATAGAAATAGCCCGTCTCCTCCCGCGCTATCCTTGAAAGAGGGCAGCGAGGCATCCTAATCAGCCCACAGGTGCCAGTGTGTCTCGGAAACACAGTGGAAATACTCGGAACAATCATTAAATTGCTTGAATTATGTTCTTCTTTGCGCCCCCCCCCTTCTCAAGCCCTGTAGCGTCCTGTAGAGCGAGTTGACCCCCAGGGCCCAAATAGAAACTAGGAGATAGGAAGGCCTGGAATGTGGCTCTCCCCCCCCACGTGCAGCTTGCTAGCGAGAACAGAAGCATTCTGTTCTTTTCAACAAAGACTTATGTCTGCAGCCTTACAGAATTGCAAACTGTTGCTAAAACAAATGTTTGAGGTGTCATACTCGTCACGATTGTCAATCATTGTGCTCAGTTCAAAGGAGATGTGCAAGGGGCGGTTTTTGATGTGACACTACTGATTGTAAGATGTTAGTTTTGTATATATGTAACTGATGTTTGTGTCTCGCTCTCTTGCGTCTCCCCAGGTCTGTTAAACACACGTCGCGGGGCGTGAGACCAGTTGGCCAACTGAGACTATTTACTTTGCAATAAACCCTAGCTTTTGGGAATACAACTTCTTGTCTGGCGTATCAGTTCGTGTGTGGTGACTGTGCCTTGTTTCCACATTCGAGGGTCCCTCAGGGGCCCCTTCAGGGAGGGAACTCATAAGGGAGAGTTGGTACCCTCTTTATCTCATGATTACCCTATTCTTCCTGAAGCATTGATGGCTTACTGTAAAACTGATGTTGCTGCTATAAAATCACGTCAGGATCCAATGTGGTATTGTGACGTGGAAGAGGGACTCTGAGTTAATGAAGATTTAATGTGCCATTAAACAAAATGACCAGCCTAGTTGCTGTAGTGTGAAGCCCCTGGGCGGAACAGTTAAACTCAGAAATGAGTTGCAGCTGAGGGAAGGAGACATGAAGGAGCAGTAGAGGCATCAGCAGGTCTGAATGCAGGATTCTCTGTTGAAGCAGAAGGAGCTGCAGCTGATGCCAATGCGGGAGAAGGTGTGTGGCAGTGCAGAGAGGAGCGCAGCAATGGGGAAAGCTATGCCATGTGCGAGACGAGCACCAACACGCTGTGAACCACTTTGGTAAGGAAGCAGAAGCGGAGACCCCACTGAGCTGTCAGAGCTCCATTAAAAGACTGTGCTCACTGCAACAGTCATGCGAGGGCTGGCAGCAGAGCGGACAGACTCTAGAAGATCTGCCGCAGTGTCAGAGTGAAAAAGTGACACCAGAGAAAACCAGTGAATTGGCCTGAAAGGCCAGGTAACCCCAAGGTGCTCTGAATAAGACAGTTAGCAGAAACTAATAGTTTTGAATACTGAATAAGTAAAACAAGACAAAGGAAGCAATTCCTCTTATATGGGACACCAATTGGGGGACACCTGTATCCCGCATTGACAGCAGCCAAAAGGCTACAGAATAGTAATAAAGAGGCAACAAGGGCACCAACTAGGGGAAGTCTGTAACCACATTGTCAAGAATCAAAAGACTATAAGAAGAAGCAGTCATTGTTCAAACCTCACAGGATACTGGTGTGGAGAATCTTGGAACAAGCATTGCCATCAAGCAAAATTGTAAATGTAGTATTGTTTTCGTTTTTTTTACCCTGGCAGGAGATTATACCAGGAAAGAAGAAGATGCTTTGGAGATGTGCGTTACTGGTAAAAAGGGCTGGTGTACAGAACTTGTTAACTTGATCACCTTTTTGATAAACTGTTGCATTACCAAAAGTAGTCGCTGCGCTATCGTAACAAAAGTGTGATGTGATGTGCTAATAATTACTTGGCATTTTGAAGAGAACAATTGTCTTGGTTTATAAACGTGTCTTTTGAGGTAAGAGACATTTACTTTATCAAGAAGGAGACTGTGGAGAATAACAGTTGTTTTGATTTGTGACCAAGCATATGTGAAACAGACATTTATTTTCCTAAGTCGATGGAAGCAGTGAATGGAAGAGACTTTTTGTGTGACCATGAATGGAACTTTATTGAATCAGAACTTTGCTTACGGTGTTCCTGAATTGATCGAGGGGAAGGAACTTCAACCCTGGTCACAAGGAATACTTTCTGAAACCTTTGAGTTTGAATTGATATGTTGTTTCATTGAATTGAAGACAGCCAAACATTCCTTGTATAATTTTGTTGTGTGTATTAGTATGAGGGTCAGATTTATTTGGACACTAGGTCATTATTCTTTAACTTTAGCTTTCTATTCAGGGACATCCTTGTTATGTTAGGAAAAGATATGCGTTTATCTCACCCATTTTGTATTAAATATTATGGCAAATCTTGAGAAAACAATACCTTTGTGTCCATCTCGCAATTCTGACCTTTAACCAAGACCAATAATGCAGATGTTATTTCACCTGGAGCGCGGTTCCAGATGATTGCACTTCTGTAGTGTAATTTTGAGATCCTTAGTTTTTTTTTGGCCATTTGGGTTTGAAGAACATGAATATCATCTCCCACCACGACTCGACTGTGCTTCAGTTATCTTGGTGCTCTCTTGCTCCATCTTAACCCTAAAAGAGCTGATGGTTGTGGTATTATAATCTAATTGATCATTAACTAAGGCAAAACCGTTTTTCATGCTGTCCAGAATTTAACCCAAGTGCAGGGTTTCTTGTGATTGCTGGGCAGGAGTGCCGCAGGCTGCAGCGTGCAACATGTATATATTTCCACATAGCCAAGTATTTTATGACAAAAATGTTGTGGGTTGTCGTTGACACCACGTTTATTAGAGATCATGATTCAACTCTGCTAACCTTGTTGATTTAATGCAGTTATTTTCTCTTCCGGCATTCTGAACATTAGACATCCTAAAAGTCTCGCGATATGAAAATGTAACTAAAACAGTCTAGTGACAATTGTTTATTATATACATTATATAGGAGCAAGGAATTGAGATCATAAAATATAATGTTTTTAATCATAATGAACTAAAGAAAGGCTCTATGACAGGGTGCAAAATGTGCACTTGCCACTAGCTATTGGCTAGTGATATTTGACTGCTGGGATATAAGAAATAGTGTGCTGTATGTATGGCACTGAAGTGGCAAGTGACTTAATGGCTGGGCTGGCTAGTAGATTGCAATTTGAATTTTTTACCTCTGCCCTTTGGTCAGGCCTTAGAGGAATGGGTAAAGCATAGTATATATTTAAGGTGCAATGCAAATCAAATTGATACGGCTTCCCTGGTGAAGTTTGGGACTAAATAGTATGAGATGATCTTAACATGCTTATTGGCATGTTTAAGGTTGTATTTTTAGGACTATATTGTTTTAGTCTTGACAAAATGCGGATTTGGCACTCACAATCTCAATGCTCGCTTATATTTCAGGGAAAGACACCAAAGGATGCATACAATATTTAATTGTGGCTTTTATGGCATTACTGCTGAAAAAAGTGGCTATTGATTGATGTAAAAAAAAGTCCTGATGGGCTGAACATTTTATTGCTGCAAATATCAGGCTATGTGTGCCAGCTGCAGGCTCTACTTCTAATATTAAAGATGCAGCACATAGGCTGCTACCAACCATGTTATTGATAATGCTCTTAACATCCCTGACAAAGGGAACCCTGCAGAGGATTTTAACACTAACTCTCTACCTCTTTTGATACTGTGGAACCATGAAGACCTTCTTAAAATCCTTGCCACGTGCACAGGCTCGTCGAATAGCTCTTAAGTGGTTTGCCGCCAACCTCTTTAACAGCCATCAACTTGCACATATGCCCCCCCCCCTCAATAGATATCAGCAGTGCCCAGAAACCTGCAAAGTTCAACAAGGTTCCATCCCTTGTCATCTTCAACCTCTAAAGGGAGCCTCTTTGGGAACTCCTCGACAAAAGCAATGTAAAGATGCATCAATAGCCTTTTTTAAGCAGCTTTACCTAAACATCAATTCCATCAACAAACAATGACTCAAGCACTGCTTTACATTTATCCAAGGCTAAATTTAAAGTACCCACCTGATGCTTAACCGACAGATCAAATGTATTTTTTTTAGGAAACTATACAAAACATGTCCAAGTCTAGAATTGGATTGATGGAGTCAAGCCTCTCTTTCAGCTTTCCCATTAACTGTGACCTCTCATTCAAAGTCCACATCTCCAAAAAGACCAAACAGCACCAACGTGCATGCCTCCGCAAAGTCAAGCCTTTCATTTTCACCCACAGTTTGAGAACAGATGTCGAAGCCCTGGTCCACTTTGACCTAGTGAGTGGCAACACCCTACTTGCAGGAGTCCCAGAAGCCACCTTAACCTCTTTTAAAGCCAACCAGCATGCGTTATGAGAGGACTAGAGATGACCTACCGGACAAATAAAATCCCTCTCTCCCTCCCTCCACCAATAGTACTGGGTTACTGTATAAAATGCCAAGCCCAAGTCTAGCACAATTCTGTTGTAAAGCGCTTAGCTGCTCTTGAGCTATGTTCGTGCTATAAGCAATAAATAAAATAAACTAAGAACATTCGACCACATTTAGCCCTACTATTTAAAGAACACCCCACCAACCGCCAATTACTCCATCTCGGCTCTACTTCACCATCCCCAGTGCTCATTATGTCATGACCCACAGAATGTGCCCCTTCTGGACTTCCTGGTCCTTTTCACGGCGGGGCTTGCATTCATTGTTTCTCCCAACATGGCGTATCACGTGACACGCCTCGCACCAGCCTTCACGGCGGACGTAGTACGTTCCATAAATATGCCACACCCCCGCGGCCCCGCACATCTCAATGCTATTGTGAAGTAGCGACCAGACGTGTGCTCTGTAGCTCGCGGTATTGTTTCCCTTGCTTCTTCCACTCTAACACAATTCTAGTCCCTTTCCTTCCTTTCTTGATTCCTGGACTCGTGTGCTAGTCGCGCATCCTGTTATTTCCTGGATCCCTGCATCCCGGTATTTGAACGCACGCTGGAGTCGGAAGAGACTTGTGCAGCCTTGTTCAAGACTCGAGCAGTACGCAAGAAGGCATTGATCAAGAAATCCAGCAAAGAAGGAACTCGGGTGAGAAGGGTTGGAACTCCTTGGCACATTACCCTTTCCCAACTCCCATTACCAATTCAAGCTCCTACCCCCTGCACCCTACCTGGAGCCCTCTGAGCTGCATCCCTACATACAGCATGTTACCTAACCCTAGATTCACTGGGTCTACTGCAGAAAGGATGGCGAGTTGTCTATTCAATAAACAGAAAGAACAAATGGCTTGCCTCTCAGTAATATTCTTTCTGACGGATGCTCCTGCAACCGATTCTTCATCTTTGATATATCCCAGCACAGCTGCTTTTCGGCAACCTTTCTGCCACCAGGTGGTGTACCACAGCCCTATCTGATGCCTCTTTATGCCAGTTTTTTTTAGAGGCGTTGCACCCCGTGACCTTAGTTCCACCCTAGCACTCTGGCACTTAAACAGCAGAACCAAGGTGTACTAGCTATCTGCCCAGAGAGGGAGGAGGATAACAAGGACACCACCTAAACTCTGGAAGATGGCCCTGCCAAAATGAGAATCCTGATAGAGTCCAAGCAGAAGTGTTTAGCAAACATGTGCAAAGAAGCCCACATAGCAGCCTACCAAATGTCCAGAACATGTATTCACCTTTGCAGAACTGAAGTGGCAGCCGGTCCTCTGGTATAATGTGCCCTGTGACCTTCAGGTACATCCTTACCAGCCAGATCATAGCATTCCAAGATACAAAAGATGATCATCTAGACAGTGTCTATTTGGTCACAGTACTGCCATCTCAAGTACCAGCATACCCAAAGACAGCTGGTCATCTTTCCAGTCCTCTCGTGCCAGAGACCAAGTAGCTGAGGGCCCACACTGGGTCCAGCCAATGGAATCTTTCATCTGCCTTGGAAGGGTGAGTCTGAGGAAAAAAGAAAGAAGCTGGATCATTTGCGAGAGATGTAAATCGGAGACCACTTTCGGGAGGAAGATGGCCTCACTCTCAACATCACCCTCCTTGGGAAAAAAACAAGCAGGGAGGTTTAACTGACAACACCTGGAGCTCACTCCTATCTAGCAGAAGTGATGGCAACAGGGAAAATCATCATAAGGATGAGCAATATTAAACTTGAACGAAAGGGTTCAAATGGACCTTCCATAAGAAACACCAGATTTAACTCTTATGCCAGACCAACGAAATGGCGTAGTGGAAATTGAATCATTGTTTGGAAAGAAAAAAAAAGAGCCCAGCTCTGGGGTCCTCTTGAAAAACAAAAGGCAAAGTACCCCTTCATAGTGCCAATCTGCAGGCCCATCTGGGCCAAAGAAAGCAGAACATCCAGAACAGAGTATGTGGAGCAAGTAAAATGGTTCAGATCACTCTACCGGACACAAACCTGAAAAAGTTACGGCACCAGAGAGAAGTACGTTCAAAACGTCCTCCAACACAAATTCCACTCCTTATATCTTAGCCTTGCAACAGCCAAGCATGAAAGTTCAGACTGCAGACGTTCGGGTGTAGGGTTTGTCCTGCCAATCGAAGAGGAGGTCCGCTCTGCGGAAGGCTGCAAGGCAGATGGCCATGTCCAGCAACTCCAGGTACCAAGTTTTCTGGGGCCAGTGTGGAGCTAAGATAATGGACCCAAACAAGCAAAGCCTCCTTACCAACAGCAGTATTACAAGGAGCAGGGGAACACAGAGCCGTTCAAAGTCCCACTTGACTGTCAAAGCATCTCCCAAAGCTCCCTGTCGAGGAAATTCCATGGAGTAGAACTATCTGCACTTCCAATTCACACAGGAAGCAAAGCGGTCCACCTGAGGGATCCCCCAATGGGAGAATACCTCCTACAGAACTTCCTGACAGAGCTACCACTCGTATGAGGCCAAAGTCGTCTCCGCAAGGCATCTGCTATCAAGTTCTCCCTGCCGGCCAGATGAGCAGCAGTCAGACATGCTGTTCTCCAGAGCCCAGAAGCACAATCGCATTGCTTCTCTGCACAGAGGTAAGGAGCACGCTACCTCACATGTTGAGGTAGTGCATGGCCACTGTTGTCTGTCAGGACCAACACAGTCTTGCCTTGTATAGATGGGAGGAAAGCAACCATAGCTAGCCTGATCGCTCACCAGCAACTCCAGCAAATTGATATACTCCAAACACTCCAGAGGAGAGCAAATGTCACTTACGATAAGATCTTGCAGGTCAGTGCCCCACCGTTTCAGGGATGTGTCCATGACTAAAATAGTTTGGGCCAGGGTTGTTGAAACACACCCTTCAGTAGGTTGTCCCTCAGAGACAACAATTACAGGTTCTTGGACACCTTTGCCGAGACCTGGAGAAGGTCTGAGGTACATCCCTGAAACAGAGACCACTGGACACTGACGCCACTAGAGCGACCTCCTGCAGAGCGAACTTCTGGCACTACAAGAACGCAGGAGGCCATAAGACCCAGCAATAGCAGAAAACCTGAGGCAGGAATCTTTTCCGGTGGCTGGAAGACATGAAACATCTGCGAGATTTAGCTACTCAGTCCTCTGCAGGAAGGTTCCGCCCAGGTGAGTGTTGCATGTCCAGTAAAGGTCCAACAATGCCTGGACTGGCGAGTGACCACAGATGAGCCAGTCCAGAGAGAGAAAATAAAAATGGACGCCTTCCCTTCTGGAGGTGAGGCGCCACCACTGACAGCAGCCTGAGGAAGACTGCAGGTGCCGAAGAGAGGTTGAATGGCAGGACCTTGAATTGGTAATAGCAATTCCCCACCTTGAATCTCAGGTGTTTCCTGTGGATATGCAAATGGAAGTATGCCTCCTGGAGATCATGGGAGACTTGTCCATCCAGTAGGACCAGGGCCGGCCTGAAGGATCTAGGCTAGGGTAACCATCTTGAACTTGTAAGCACATGCTCAGAAACCATATATTCAAGATGGAGCGATAGTCCTCCTCCTGCACCAAAAAATAGGCCGACCCTTGCCTTGTTCCATGTAGGACACAGGGTCTATGACCCCCCTTTGCCAGAAGCTGAGGGACCGGTTCCAATGGCAGGGGATCTGGAGGCAAGAACGGGCTGTCTGGTGAATGGGCCAGATGATGAGCGAAAGGTAGATGGTATCCCTGGTGGATGACTTGTAAGGCCCAGGTGTCGGAAGTGGTACTCATCCATTCCTTGTCAAATTGGTATATTCTGCCTCCAGCAGGGGAGGGATGGAGGAAGTCTAATTCAAAGAGGCTTCGCACCTGTACCCTGACCCCTGTTGGGGCAGCAGTGCAGTGCATCTGGTTTCTTGAGAAGGCCTGACCCCTTTTTACCTCTGGGTGTAGACTGTAAAGGGGCAAAAACCCATACCCGAGGGGATCGCTGGTTGGTGCTGCTGGACAGCTAGTCCCAGAGACTTTGCAATTGCCCTTGAAGCCTGGAATTTCTACAGCGATTCATCACCAAACAAGTTTGTGCCGTTAAACGGCACACTCAGAAGCTTTTCTGGACAACCAGGAAGAAAACAGAAGTTCTCAGCCTAGGGTATCGCCCATGCTGGTGGCCATTGTCCTGGCATACAGTCTGTGTATACGGGCCCGATTGGAGAATCTGATGGGAAGTATCTTTGCCATCCCTTACCAGTGTCTTAAATCTATCAATCATGTCACCCTTAGGGATGTGTTCTGCCGCCTCGGAGAGAACAGACCTAAACGCAAATAATTCATTGTAGGCCTAGGCTTGCACAGCCAAACACCTTCCTAGCACATGCATCCAGTCTTGTGCGAGGAAAAGAGGGAAGATGTCATTTTCCAATTTGCCGTGGCAGTCTTACAACTAAACACTACAGTGATGCATGGGTGGACAGGAACAGTGGGTCTGAGGGTGTTGACATGCTTTTTACTGACAGATACCGGTCTACAGTCAAGACTAAGGCCTGTTTGAACTACAGCTCAATGACTTGTGCCTTTACTGCTTGGGTGAATGGCAGTAGGGTCTCCTTCTTTAGACCCTCTGTTAGGGCGATTTTTGCACAACATTCTGATGAGGGCAGTGCAACTATCTAACCTAATGGTGGAGCAGTGCGACATCCAAAAGGAAAGACCAGACTGTCCAATGGTAGTTGTAGCAGGGCAGTCACTCTTAACTTTAGGAGGGAGGAAGGCTGGCAGGGAGGTACCATTAGTCCCAACAGACACCACAAAAGGACTCCAACACTGATATACTGTAAATATATACACTTTATAATAAAGTCACACATACAATATTTATGATATGAGACAATAAGTACACAGGTCACAAAGAACACACTGCAGTGCATTGTGCAGGTAAAAATCAGCAAATGGCCAGTGAAGGACTAAATCAATTCTTAACCTAAAAATGTAGGCCCCATACCTATAAGCTTTCAGATGCAAGAGAAAGACCTCTAGACGATATTACACAGAGTAATGATGATCGGGTTCAGAATGCAAAGGTATCAAACAGAACTTAGTGCATGTTTCCTATTACCGTCTGCATGAAATATACTCAACACATACGCCGATAACACAGTTTAACACTTAGATGTTGAGCACAGGGGATCACAATGTCCAACAAAGCCAGGAGGGCTACCAAAGTGCAGGATATATTTTAGATGGCAGTCCCTAGGTCCAGAAGGACATATTAAACATCAAGGAACTAAACAGTATCAATGCACAAGGATACAATGTAGAACATGAAGCAGAGTAATGTACAGAATTAAAAGTCCCTAGAACCTCAGGGGAAGCCTATAAAGATCCAGGGCTTGGTGGGGAACTCCAGGGACCTTAGGAGGACCCTATGAAATGTCACAGTGCAGGTGAGTACCTTGCAGTGTCACGTTTAAGAGTTCCAGTGTTGAGATGAGTGGCCCATAGGAAACAATAAGAAAAAGCCAGGTATGTTTTTTTCTTTCCACAAGTACCAAAAAGACAGCAATCGGCCCCAAGGGACAAAAGTGGAGGCCCAGAAGAAGAGATCCAGCTGAGGATTCAAGACCCAGCAGCCCCAACAGCAGAGATTCAGAGCAAGATTCAGGCCCAAATGTTAGCCAATAGGGAGATTCAGAAGAAGGGGACCTGCAGAACCAAACAGACAACATGGACCCCTGAGAGGGAGTATCTGGCACAACCCACCAACCCAGGGCCCAGAGGTAAGTACTTACAGTAGTTGCCTCCAGAAATGCCGTTACTAGGAGAAAGTAAGTAGCAGCTTCTTTGTAAAGGTTGAAATGAAGGTTCAGATCACCCAAGGATTGGCACCCTGAGCCAACAATAACCTAAACAGCCAAAAGATGAAAAATCGTCCATGAGTGCAGTGGGACCCACCACCTAGAAGTGGAATCCACAACGGAGATGGCTCCAGGAGCCATGAGGAACTTGCACACGGCAGACCCCAGCGGCTCAGCAGGCAAACGTCATCAGCGCACACACAGAAACAGCCCCTGCAGCAGAACAACAGTGGTGGCAACCAGGGATGACCCAGGCAAGCACATTTGGTGGGTTTGGGGAGTACCAACACCTTTACAGGTGGTGGTAGCTTCCAAAATCAAGACAGGATGCCTTGGTTGGAAACGGCAGTAAAATACAGCAAACAGACCCAGAAAACAGCCCTAGAATGGAAGGGCTGGCCCCAGCAAATGAGTAAGTCCAAGAGCAGGATGAGGAAATCTCAGAGGGGCACCCAGCAGCCAAGGATCCAAACCCGGAGCCATGCCCAGGCTACTGCATCCAGCCAATATGGCCACAAGAGGGCCCTAAAATGCAGCAATGGCGTGAAATTGCTGAAACTCCACGAGCAGGTAAGCAGCCATGCTTATCTTCCAAATATCCAGCAGCTCTGAGCTCAGGAGTAGGGGGGTTTCCCCTATATATTGTCCAAACCACAATGGAGGCTGCCATCTTGGGCTCACTAAGAGCCCATGTGGCAAAAATGGCAATTTTACAGCCTGCCTCATGGTTTCCCTGAACAAAGGAAGTTCTGGACACAAAACAGCTGGGAGTAGGACTGAAAAAAAACAATTAGTATCCCAATGGCTACCATAAAGGTGCATTGGGCTACTAATGCTGTAAATCGACTTGCACCCCTGGTGAAGCCAATATTAAATATTAGCTGCCACCAGCCTACCCCCTAAAACCAATGTAGGGTGATAAAACCACACTAGGGCAGAAATGGGGAGCCTTGGAGGCACCCTGTGGCACTGGATACCTTATGGGCGACCAAATACCATGTACCTTAAGTATAGAAAAAAAGTATGTAGTAACAGGGGGGGCTTTGGTGGTGAAAGGGACTTCTGCTAAAGTAAATTAAAAACCCCAAGAAAATAAAGATGGGGGGAAAAAAAGCAAAAACTAGTAGGGGTCCCATAAAATAAGACTGCAGAACCCCATAAAATGGAATTCTGCCCAACATCCTCATCCAGAATATCTGAACTCATATTGTACTTTGGGTTAGGAAGGGGCCGACAACCATAAAGTATTCACCATTTTGGCAATTAGGAGTTCAAAACCCGCCTGATTTGCGTGAATATCCGGAATGTCTAATTCTGGTGAAGTGCCCAGTTAATTTGCCTCCCACAAGATCCACCAAACACCCTTATTCACCAGAGAATTCCTCTGGGAAGCCCCCAACTTGCCTAGGTTGATGGGTTTCCAAACCAAAAGAAATGGGGTCTGCTTAATCATAAATGTCTTCTAAGCAAGCCATAAGTGCACCACTAAGAAGCGGGGCATACTCCTGAAAAATTCTGGGTCAAAAAACGGCACTTGTCGTGCTGTGAAAGGAAGTGTTAGGGTCAGAGGACCTGCATCCGAAGACCGAGTGGTGCGACCACAAGGCGGGATCTTGTCAGGGCACACAGCCTGGCAACATATATTTGTCTCTGCTGGCTAGTCTGAACGTGGTTGACTCGGACCGCACTGTTGGTTCCCAAGCCAGAGCCGTTGGACCGGGGCCAGAGCCTGTGGAGCCTCGGCAATGATGTGAAGCATCTTAAGCCTGTTGGACTCCCATTCCTCTGGAGTAGAGAATTGGGTGAGGAAAGGTACCTCTGGCACCTGATCTTCATAGGGTCCGTGGAGTGGTGGCTCCTCTTCTTCAACGAGGAAGTGGAATGGTGCCACCAAGAACCACTGGGAGACAGACCTCCTCTAGCTGTGCCTTTGTCCTTGTGGACTGGGAACCATTCTGCTGTGCTGTGATCCACACCGGGCAACCCCGAACAAGTCAGTTTGTCAAACTTCTCCTTGTGGAGGAAATTGAACAGCTTCGCCTCCCATTCCTGAAGCACCTTACAGTGCGTTGACGGATGACGCACAATTCTGCGTATCATGCCCCTCTCACACAGGTAATAAAGACAAATACGGCGGGAAAACTTCAGAGCAAACAGAAAAAAGGAACTAAGGTTGTGGGGTGCAGTGCCCCTATATATATATATATTTGCCCCCCCCAACATGTCTGGAGCAGGGCGTATGGAGGAGTCGTGCAGAGCTGTCGCAGAGCCGCTCAGCTCGTCCTGGCGGCATACAAGTTTACAAAAAGTAGCTGCACTGGGAGATAGATATCCAAGGCGAGGAAGCCATGGGAGGATGAAATCCATTGCAATAAGTCTTTCTGTTGAAGTGTTTCTCCTGGGGAGAGAAAAGGAGCAGATTAAGATGTCCATGCTGCTCCTGGAGGTGTTGAGGGCTATTTAAAAGACTGAAGAACATTTCAATCAATCATTAGGCAACTGTGAAAGCTTTTACTGAAAGTTGATGGATGATAAGCTATTATCATTTTGCCAGAACATGGCCGCCACACAGTTACAAACCTTTCAATAAAAACAGACTCTTGTCATACTTTGTATGTCCTTTAATCCAGTATTACTAACCCAGCTCACCAATTTGCAAGTATGTGAAATCATACCCTAGGAAGGGGGGCCAGTCCTAATCAATGAAAAACCCACCCCTGAAGAAGTCCATTCATATAAAGCAGGGCAATCTAAAACTTGGCTTGTTTCAGTGGTTGACAACAGGGCATGTCCCTGAGGTGCTTTACTTCGTTTTCTTGGGACATGTTTGTAAAGTGTTGTTTGTCAATTTTTTAAAACATTTATTTGCTCAGCAGTTTACATTTAAACATTTGCAAAAACAAAGAAAGGAAACAACTATCTCTGCGTATTTACATTCGAATTTAGAAAGTGTGTGAGGTGCCAACATTTCTGTAGACCAATTTTTCTTGAGATAGAGAATTAAATTCACATAAAACTACCATAAATTGGGTAACACAATGGTTTATATAGATTGAAAGTGTGCATGCCAAGACGACAGCCAGTCTAAGAATGTCCCATCGCTGTTCAGGTCATTCATTGTGGAATTTCTTGTAGGGCCTTGTCCAAGATGCTTATTCATGCATTAGGATGTCGGAGTAGGTGCAACTTTGAGGAATCGTCTGTCAGATTATTTGTGGTGGGCCTTTAGGTCCAACTAACGGATGGCTGTTGGTTGAGATTGGTCTGTTATTCTTCCATTACGTCTTTTCTTTCAAGGTGCGGCTACTATGTCAGTGCCAATCTTATGTAAAGCCAGCTCAATAGCATCATTTACGATTGTGGTCTCAAGACAGAATCTCAGTTTTTATCCTTATAAAACGCCATAGCAGAACTGTTCCCAATTTTGCGTTACTAAACAAATTATTATGCACCATACAGTTCAAAATTCTTTTATCCGAATTCTGAAATAGTAAGATGCATTTGTCTCTGGGTGTTGGCTCTTTTCTCTGGCATTAGGCTCTGGAACAGATATCAGTGAAACCTCTCCTTTCCCTCTAAAATTATGAGACCCAGAATGGCAGCTTAATCTGTGTGTTCTACTGCCTGAAACTATTTCTAGGTCTCACTGGACCTAAAACTCTTCTCAACACAAAACAGTTTATGCAGATCTCCTGCGAGAATGCCTGGCCGTTCTTTATCTTTGCCCCAACTTTCACTGCAAAGGGCATTTACAGCTATGACCAGTGGAGACTACTCATATTATGTGGATCAATGGCTTAGGCACATTGTCACAATTTCAAAAGTGCAAACTCGGCAGTGGCTTGCCTCTTTGATCTGGCCACCTGAACAGGCCTGCATATCCTGATTTGGTGCTATCCACTGGCACATGTCCTGAAGTTCAGAATTGCTCTGCCTCCTTTACCCATACCGCCACAGGTCACTGTTCACAGTACCCCTCACCGACTGAAGTACTGCCACATGTTATTGGGTTGTATATCATGCACCACTGCCATACTGTATGCATGGTCCCATGACAACAGAAGATCATCTCACCGCAACTTCTTTGATCTCTTGGTAAGCAGAACCCTGCCAATTTACCACCGCTCACCTGCTCCCTGCTACAATGCCAGTGGTTCGCTTCCCTTCTTCATGAGAGAGTGCATCATCTCATTTGAAGACACCAAAGAACTAAATCAAAGATTCCCATTCGGCTGGAAAGGCTACTCCGCTGTTGCTTTACTATGAAGGCAGTGCAAGTACCCCTACGGGGAAGCATTTTAGTGGGAGAACAACACTGTGACCTGCTACTTTAATGACATCCAGATTATTGATTCTCGGCTGCTGTACATAAGGTGGTCTGTTACTAGCTGCAACCTCCATTTCCTTTTGAAAGTATATTTTTGCAATGTCAACCAAGAGTCATCCTAATATCGAAACCTCATTAACTGAACAGTTTAAAAGTCTGTTTCTTTCTTTGTGAATATTGTATTTTTCACATTGACATCAACCATATGTAGCTTGCATACAAGCTTCTTGACATGCCTCATCAAAAGAAACCCATATGTGAGTTTATGATACGATATATGGCATTTATAAGGCGCCAATACACAAGTGTTTCAAGGCGCGACGGGGCAAGGGAGGGGGAACAGAGGGAAGACAGACAGAGATCTTACTAGGCCAGGTGACATTGAGATTGCGCAAGTGCAGGAAAGGCGGGGAGGGGAGAAGTGCCGGGGTAGGGGGAAGTGCAGTACATAAGAGAACCATAAATAAATTGTTTAAAAAAAATAAAGACAATAAATAAGAAGAGCGGCCAGCTGGTTGCAAGTGCAAGGGTAAGGGCAGACATATCAGGTGTCAAGTGCAGGTAGGGGGCTGTAGGGATACAGAGACAGTCCCCGAGTGCAATAGTCACCAGGGTGGCAGTGCAGCTGTGCAACTGGCGGGGAGGGGAGTTTGGCACATGAAAGAATGAGAAATAAACTGTTATAATAATGTGTAGGACTGTAATAGTCGCCAGGGTGGCAGTGCAGCTGTGCAACTGGCGGGGAGGGGAGTTTGGCACATGAAAGAATGAGAAATAAACTGTTATAATAATGTGTAGGACTGTACAAGTTTAACAATTGTTTGGGTTTAAGTACTGTGCTACATTCCATAATACTGTTTCCAAGTCTGTGGTAAACTGCAGGAATAAACAAATATATGAAAAGGAAATTACTAGAGAGGAAGTAGGAATTATACTCTGGGTGACTTAAGTCCAAAGAAACCTCTAGGACATAAAAAATGAACCCACAAAAGGGAAAACAATATTAAGATTACAAAGTTGTTTTGATGTATCAGTTCTGAACTAGGGCGCCAAGTTCTCTTTTTGCAGATTTGGGGTACGTATGCTTACAGATACATAGGTTTCTTTCAATGTTATGTTTTAAATACATATAATATGAATTCAATAAAAAGAAGTACAGGACTCGGCGCCATCAAGATAAATGTGTATTTGTTCTTAAAGCACAGTTATACATGAAGAAAGGAGCCCTTGTGTGATAACATGTTTCGGCTCCGCTGAGCCTTTTTCAAATCCGGGCTACACATAATTATCAATTCAAGCTCAAAATAATAGTGTATGCGCTGATCATCACAACATTGAATATTCCCAAAGATCAAAAATCAAACAACCACACCCCATTTGTGTGCAATTCAAATTGCAATAACAAATTGCCAATGCATTATTTCATCATGCCACAGAAAATGTGCATCAATACATATTACAAAATAAATACCAAATTTAGACAGAAAAGCAAGGATGGGCGAAAGGAAGGATTCAAGGGTATTAGAAAGAGACAAACATATATCATGTATATTATTACATATGTAAAGTACATAAATGAACCGAACAAGAAAAAGAAAAAGGAGAAAAAAGATAATCAGAAAGTTAGTCTTGGTTGCTCCATTCATTATGGCTCTAGTCATATTCATGTTAATCACCCATTCCAGGGTTCAACAAACAAAAAACACTATGGTGTTCTTACCCAAAATCGAAAGTAACCAATTCTTAGCACTGTTGTGCCTGTAGTAATAACGGGGTATTATCCCCAGTCACAATCTGAAACAAAGTTGGGATGAAAAAATGGGTATAACTTATAATGCCATAACCCAAAGTATACATCTTCAATACTAAATCAGTATGCTAATTATTCGTTAAGTGAAAGTCCCATCTTGGTATGATGGTATGATGGTATAACGAACATTGCTCATATTGCCATGAAAGTGTAAATGCAAAGAAATAATGTGTCCGAACTCTACCCAAACATTACATATTCAGAACACACGTAATCCTCTGAATAATTCAATCGCACAGAATTATCCTTTGTGCCCCAAATACCATTGCTGTATAATGGCGTGGTACGAAAGTATCGTGGTGTTGCACCTGCATTCAAAATCCATTGTATGCTTGCGTTCGCTGTCGTTTCAGAGACGCCTCAGGCTAGCATTGACGCTGGATTCCCCGGCCGCCATTTTTAAATGGTCCCTAACACCGGGGAAGCATATAACTTCCACTATGTGGATACAGGGTAAAAGTATAAATAATAGTGTGTTAGTCTAATCCCCACCAATAAATGAGTGGCTTTGCAGTATAATTTCACATGAAGAGGTTCAATTAAACATGGCAAAAAACCCAATGTTAAATGATTGATATGAATTCATCGTTTCATACACTTGGTACTAATTAGACCAAATAAAGTTTTTTAAAAAGGGGTCTCCTTTTCGCATTCCCATTGAATGCAACTTCAGACAGTGTAATGACACTAGTTCGGTCATTAAATAAACTTAGGACTACAAAAAATATACAAATATGGTTGGGAATCTAAATAAACCTAAATAAAGTCCCAGGGTTGCAGTGCGTTATCCCCTACAAGAAAGAAACCATCTCACTATTGGTATTAAGACCTGTATTTGTCGAATTAAAGTAATGTCTGGTAGTAGTGATGGACTGAGAATGGATTTCAATGTACTGGCTCTTCTAAAAGTCATACCTATGGCTTTTTGTGTATAGCCTCTCTGTCTGAACCGTTGTTGTAACAAATTACCCAAAATCAAAAGTAACCAATACAATGGATTTTGAATGCAGGTTGCCACAGCGACGTGAGCATACGCTGTCATGGCAACCGCGCACGCCAATGACAGAATATAAAATGGCGCACGGAGTCGACATTCGTATTGCTTGCCGACGCGTGTGATTATCGAACGGAGGAACAGAGGTAAGAACAGGACTGCTTATTAAGAATATAGTTGCTGTTTCTTAAAATCATTGATTAATAGTGCAATAGGGAGCTCGAAAGAGCACCAGGAAAATACACGATTTCGTGTTTTGTCCCCTTTACTATTTTTTGTAAATTGTGCAGCACCACGATACTTTCGTACCACGCCATTATACAGCAATGGTATTTAGGGCACAAAGGATAATTCTGTGCGATTGAATTATTCAGAGGATTACGTGAGTTCTGAACATGTAATGTTTGGGTAGAGTTCGGATACATTATTTCTTTGCATTTACACTTTCATGGCAATATGAGCACTGTTCGTTATAACATCATACCAAGATGGGACTTTATCACTTAACAAATAATTTGCATACTGATTTAGTATTGAAGCTGTATATTTTGGGTTATGGCATTATAAGTTATACCCATTTTTTCATCCCAACTTTGTTTCAGATTGTGACGGGGATAATACCCCGTTATTACTACAGGCACAACAGTGCTAAGAATTGGTTACTTTTGATTTTGGGTAAGAACACCATAGTGTTTTTTGTTTGTTGAACCCTGGAATGGGTGATTAACATGAATATGACTAGAGCCATAATGAATGGAGCAACCAAGACTAACTTTCTGATTATCTTTTTTCCCCTTTTTCTTGTTCGGTTCATTTATGTACTTTACATACGTAATAATATACATGATATAATTTCTGTGGCATGATGAAATAATGCATTGGCAATTTGTTATTGAAATTTGAATTGCACATAAATGCGGTGTGGTTGTTTGATTTTTGATCTTTGGGAATATTCAATGTTGTGATGATCATCGCATACACTATTATTTTGGGCTTGAATTGATAATTATGTGTAGCCCGGATTTGAAAAAGGCTCAGCGGAGCAGAAACATGTTATCACACAAGGGCTCCATTCTTCATGTATAACTGTGCTTTAAGAACAAATACACAATTATCTTGATGGCGCCGAGTCCTGTACTTCTTTTTCTTGAATACTGTTTCAGGGACGGTTAGGCTTTCTCTGCCGTCCAGTTACAGTGACCCGCGACATCCCGCTTCACATCTTTAATGACCAACAAATCAACAGAAATTCCCACTCGATATTTTTCTGTTTCATTAATCCAAGGGATTGGAAGTTGTCGCCCTGCAGAGCAACGGACTACAAAGCCACATATAATATGAAGCCTCAATTTACAAAACGCTTTACCTAAATTCACCCCATTCATGCAAGTTCATAAAAGGAGTGCAGGGGATCACAATCATGAGAGGTATAATAGAAGGATTCTACAGCAGGTTATCTTAATTTGCAGCAAAAGCTGTAGTGGTGCAGATTGAATGAATGTATATGATAGTCAAAAGATGAGAGTAAAGGCTTTCACTTGAAATACAATTAATGTCTACTGCAGACAATAAAAAGAGACACAGTCACAGCTGAAGTCTCTCTTGCTTGACTCACCAGACTGAGTGCAGATGACTATCCACTGCTCCTCTACCCTAATAGTCAAATTATTAAACACAAGAAACCCAGCATAGCAGTTCACATGGCTAACAATGAGCCAGAGATGGCATGTTTTAATATAAAATAAAAAAGCATAACTTTTCTTCAAAGGATTTGATAGGTTCCTCTTTAAAGGCTACTGGAAAACGTGAGTGTGTGAATCCTTGTGGTGCATAACCGTGCTTGTACAATTTTAATGAGCAGTATAAAACAGTATGATCATATTTTATTAGAATGACTGATTCACACCCATCCAAAAAATAAAAACAAAACGCATGTATTGGTATATAAAGAGCCTTTGCAGGAATATGAACTAATGCCAGCTGTAAATGAAGCATTTCCCCCCCCCCCCCCCCCACTTTTGCATTTCATGGTCTTCATTTGCTTCTGGGATTAATTGTATCCTTAACAATTTATAGAAAGATAGTTCAATTTTCTTACATTGCATAATCTTCAGCAAACTGCTACGACAGGTTTGCTTTCCTATTCTAATACACTGTACCTGTCTTGGATAGCCTGCCCGTGCTTTTGCTGCTTCCAGAGCTGTCACCTCTCGTCAAGACTGAAATCCCACTGAAGCTGCTGGCTTTGGTTACAGCTGGTTTCAGACTTCGAAGGGAGCTGTCAGAGTCTGTACTGCTCCACGGACGAGGTTCAGAATACTTCACTTCGTTCTCTGTACTGCTATGATGACTATTGCCAGATCTTCCAGCTGTGTCCCTGTTAATCCTATTATTAATGTTTAACAGTATTAGTCATTTTATTATTGAAACAATACCATAACATGTACGAAGACTGATAAAATGCATTAAGAGCTGCATAAAGAAATTACCTAAATATCTGACGCCTTTGTTGCGTACTATTAGTCTCCTCATCAAGAATTCTGTTGGCAGTATTAATGATAAAGTTAATTATTAGTGCATCCAAAAAGAAAGAAAAAATAAAAGAAAATAGAACGTGTTCATGCAAAATGGCACTTACCTTTTTTCAATCAGGTAGCTTTCCTGAAAAAAACCAGAACAAATGGGTTTGAGAAATGAATTACATTCACCAGTACTACATAAAAGATCAGATTAATGAAATGTTCATTGTGAATATACATTGAAATACATCTTAGTATCTAGATTTACGATAAACAATTGCTTGCATGATGGTAGCAAACAAACATTTTCATATATTCATTAAATTGTTGCATTAAATGGCTCGTTAATAGAAGAAATCCACAACAGCCCCCAATATTAACCATCCATTATATTTAAATAACAATTAAGTTATTTATTAAGACAGAGTACCAATGAAGCATTTCAATCTACAGGGGGGGCAGTCTCATAAAAGATGCACATATTTAATTATATATATAAGACTCAGACTATACTACACTGAATTGGGTTGATTGAGCTATGTGTAAAGTAGCACTGCCCTGGAAGACAGTCAATTGTCTGGAGCAAACCACTTGCTTTTTAGCCAATGTGCATACCCACAATACCTTGCTGATGTAGCTCTGAACTCGAGGTGTATTTCCAGCAATGGACACTAGGTGGCATTATGATATATGTGTCATAAGCTCATAGCTCAACATCTCAAGGTACCCGCCCTGCTACCTCCCTTCTCCAACAACCCTGAAGTTCTTGCTTTACAACCTCTTCACGAGGCCCCCCGTTTCAAATCCTGGACTCCCCGGGCATCTCATACACAAACTATGCAGATGACACCCAGGTACTGATCCCCCTCTCGGGAGACTACCTGCCCGACCAGAATACCCTGAACTCCATTTACTCAACAATTCAATCCTGGATGGCAGAAAACTGGCTATGCCTCAACAGTGAGAAGACCGAGCTTCTGCTGGTGGGTTCACCATCCACCTTGAGTAAACTAGGCACTCGATACTCCTCCTTCACCATTCCCATTCCCATCTCACCATCCATCAAAACCCTAGGTGTCTTCTTAGAACCTGACGTGACCATGAATAGGCAGGTCAATGCCATAGCCGCCACATAAGCTTACCACTCCAAACTCATCAAAGCAGTCCGACCATTCCTTTCCCAACAAAATTGCCTAACCATCGCCAGGGCCATCATTGGATCAAGGCTCAACTACTGCAATGCCCTATTCATAGGAACCTCTGCCAAGAATGTGGCCAAACTCCAAATTGTTCAAAACAACGCACTCAGAGCCGCCACGGGTCTCTCGCGTAAAGAACACATTTCAGAACTCAGTAGACAGGTCCATTGGCTTCCAGTTAAGCAAAGGATCATCTTCAAAGCCCTAGCCCTGACTCACAAGTGTCTCCATGACCTCGCTCCTCCCTATCTAGCACAGAGAATTACCAAACCCTCTACCTACAAACCGTCCAGATCCCAGTACTCTAACCTCCTATCCATCCCTAGAACACGCAAAACCTGTGTGGGCGGCTCTAGTTTCCCTTCAGTCGCACCCGCTCGGTGGAAAGCCCTCCCACCACACCTCAGGATCATTGACTCTCACTCAGCATTTTGCAAAGCAATCAAAACGAACCTCTTTGTCTGATGTATCTTGTGATGTAACCTTTTATGTTCCAAAACATGTGACCCTGTAATATTAACAAGTTCTCTCATGGGTGGCTTCATTGTAACCCTCAAGTAAGCCACCTTTAGCTCTGTTACAGCGCCTCGATGCCTGCGGGCTGTTAGCACGCTCTACAAATCCAAAAAATAAATAAGGTAATCAACGGACGAGCCAATATAGCCCTAATGACAAATAAAATTGGAAATCCAACATGGCTGCCTTTAATGGTTAACCATTGCACAATAAATGAGGATTCTAGTGTTTCTTAGTAAAGGAAGGGACTTGCATGAAAACAGGAAACCGGTTAAATAGGAAATACACATTATGTCATTAACAATTCAACGAAGCCCATTTTGGGTGAAACGCGTTATTGTGCGTTTGTTTTTTCAATTGTCCACCTACAAGCAAATAAAGGACTATTACCACAGTGACAACGTGGGTCTGTGGCATGGTTCTTGGATCGGAAATGGAGGAGTGCCGCTGTAAACTGCTTAATTGCAGTTTTGTTTGATATATATATATATCCATATCCAGAGTGGTAAACAGGTTTGTTGTTTTGGAGAAGGTCTTCAACAGTTACGGAAGGGGGTTTTACAGCAAACAATGAAATACCGTGAGAGTTATAGAAAATTGTGTTTCTAAAGAACATCATTCCCCTAGGTGTGGGTCGGCAGGCTTAAGCAGGATTTCCTAAGCTATCGCAATTAGGTTTGCCTCTTCCCGGGGCCGATGGTCAAGGTTAAGGAGAGGGAAACTCCTACAAGATCTATTGTAAGAGGACTTAATGTCCCAGTTCAATGTCCAGTGCTCTAACTATAACCCGATTTCTGAGTTGTTGCACCATGGAAGCATCCTTCTGTTCACTCAGTCTCACTCTTTAAAGTTCCAGAGCATCATTCTTCTTTGGCCTTTGACAGTGGCTTCTAAAGACCAATGCTTTCAAGGCATTTGTAGCCATTGTTAGCATCCTTGTATCAGGGTAAGACCAGGGTCCCCCACTCCATTTCCCTAGAGGTCACCTCTACAGGCTCTAGCAGGGATTTCTGCCCTGCTGCCTGGATACTTTTCAGGCTGTCATTATCAACTACCAGCCAATGATCGACCTCCTGGGAAGGTGTCCATTACAGGAAGCTGGTGGTTCTTATTGGATGTGATCCCACAACAGACTCACTATTCTCTTCACCTTCCGGGTGCAGGGCTGTCTACTGGGTCTGATCCAAGTGCAGAGCAGGCTGATGGCTTCTCAATTCTGGTGGTCTGTCTCTACCACCAAGGCCTTGGCTATAGCCTCAGGCAAGCTGCGTGCAAAATTATCTAGTCTCCTTAACAAATTCTGCCTCCAATCTACTCTCCTGCTTCCTCAGATCTGCTCTACAAAATTCACCAACTCTCTGGACACAGTCCTAACTCCCTCACTGAAGGCCTCCTGTCTTATATATGGTTTCCAATGATCGAAGTACCTCAATGTGTATATGTTTGCTGGACCCTTTTCGTTGTGGTCCTGCCACTTTCTCATGCGTTTCCTCTTCCAAATTTATCAACATGTGTGGTGCATCACTTGGTTATTTGTGCTTACTAATTGAGTAGTGTGTGGATTGTGATGAGATGGGATTTTAAGATGCCTGGCCATCATATTAGACTCAGGCACTGGAAACCTGCCGGCCATGCTGCGCAGTGGCTCAGCTACCAGCCTGGCTGCTGGATTATTTGCTGTGCTTGGGTTTGTCCACTACAGGCATAGCTCATGAGTCATCACTCCCTGTTGGCGGCGGTGTGAGGATAGCCCGATCCGACATGGGAAGCAAAAGATGGTTGCCGCACTCCGCAGTGAAATGCAGCCAGGAGTACCATCTCCCTGGATGAGCATGGTGTGAAGAGAGGAGCAGGAGAGTCCTGTACGGCAGGTTGCCGTGTTCCGGAGCACATTCATTCGTCTGCACCTCTCCCTCCCACCCCTACATTAATCCGTCTGCACCTCTCCCTCCCACCCCTACGTAGGCGGGGAGATGAAACACAGATGACTTGAGCAGGCGCTACGTTTCCACGTGTGCTGTGGGCCTCCAGGCACCAAGCCGCAATGTTGTCAGCGGAATCCAGCAGCGGCAATCAGGAAGGAGTCCCAACTTCAAAGACGGGATCGGCGGAGACTCTGGGATAGAGACTGGTGTCCGACAGTGCTGGAGTTAGGTGACTGAAGCGCCCCAGCAGCAACCATTATATCACTCATCTACCCGAGCGGAGGACCCGAATGTAGCACACAGCCCCAGCCCACTCAGACAGCCCAAACGGTTCAAGGAGTGCGGACACTGAACAGAAGTGATTTCTGTGCTAACATCGCTCTGAAGGCATATTATCAACACTTAAGCAACCAGATACGGAGGAGTGGGACGATTGAGTTTAGTGGAAGCCCCACGTGGAACCAGGGTGGTGTGAGGCGCTAGAGGGCAGGGAGGCACCCTGGAACCCACAATATACGAGGTGGGCAGTGAAAAAGCCACACAGTCTGCAGGACCACGTTAAGTACTGCTGGAAGCTTCCCAGGTGGGAGTGGAAGCTAGGGAATTCACCAACTGGGGTGCAGGGCAAGACGGGCACCCAAAGCTGACAGGCAGGGTAAGCGAACTTCAGCAAAAAGCAGGACCTCCCAAGAGAGAATGGGGGTTTTACCAAATTCATGCCTCTACGGGGGATAGCTACTACTGGGGACTCCAGGGAATAACCGGATAGGAGGATTTGCTCGCTCCACGCTGCTTCAATTGTGAGGATCCTAGTTATCCTGACTTGCAAACTCGCATATGGAAAGGATGAAAACCAGCAAATCTAAAGAAAAATCAGGGGCAACAATCAGACACATGTTATAGCACCCGAAACTACCAGCAGAGGTTCACCCACTACTTGAGGAGGAGGCTCAACCGATCACGAAGGGAGACGTACAATGTCTGTTCCAATCAATTCAAAAAGAAACGGCGTCCTCGGGTAAAGTGCATTTCAAGATCTGACACGCACCGTGCAACAAAATGAATCCAAGCTGGATTGACCTAGAAGAACAAGTTAGTTACTTTCTTACCTGGTAACTTTCTTTCGATGCGATGTTCCTCTGACGTATTCCACATCTATGACAGTAATGACCACAGCTGTGCTGCCTCTGAAACTTTCTTCGACGTAGGCGTCCTGTGTCGATGACGTTGATCCGCTGTCCTCGAGGGCCTCCGTCGAGGGTCGACGTCACCGGATGTTATATATAGGACACACGGTGCCCGTAGCCTCAGTTTTAATTTTTTTCCAGAACGTGTGGCACCAATCTCCTGCCAGTATGACTGCAGAAAGCCTTGGGGAAACGTAAGCTGCAATCGCATAAGAAATTCTGTAGAGGGGCAGGCTGTGAGGGTGCGATGTGGAATACGTCGGAGGAACATCCTATCGAAAGAACGTTACCAGGTAAGAAAGTAACTTGTTCTTCGAGGGGTTCTTCGAGTTCTTCGAGGGGATTGTGTCCTCCGACGTATTCCACATCTATGACAGACTCCCAAAGCAGTACCAACATATGGAGGTGGGAAAAGAATTTTTGAATTTTAGAATGTCCAATCAAATTGCATGAGAGGACCGCCTTACCAAAGGCCAAATCTTGCCCATGGATGGAATCCAGGGAATAGTGTCTCACAAAAGTATGGACAGAGGCCCATGTGGCTGCTTCACAAATATTACGAATGGGAACACACCTTTGCAGGGCAGTGGAGGCAGCCACACCTCTAATAGAAGGAGCCTGTAAACCCACTGGAGGGTCCTTACCCACCAACAGTAACATTCACAGATTGTTAAAATGATCCATCTTGACATGGTCTGCTTGGAAACAGCTTGACCTAAACGCCTTCCAGCGTATCCAACAAAGAGCTGATCGTCCACTCTGACCCGGGACATACGTGAGATATAGAAACTTATAGCTCTCCTAGGATCCAACCTATAGAGCCTCTCCTCTTCCTTACCCGGATGCGGAGGAGGGTAAAATGCTGGAAGAATTACCTTCTGATTTAAATGAAATTCCGACACAACCTTCGGTAGAAAAGAAGGACGAACCCTAAGGCCAACCCTGCCCTTATGAAACACTGTGAAAGGTGGCTTGGCGGAAAGTGCCTGCAACTCACTCACTCTGCGAGCGGAAGTAACCGCAAGTAAAAAGACAGTTTTAAAGGTCAACAGTCTCAATGGGCAAGAATGCAAGGGCTCAAACAGAGCTCCCACTAGGAATTTCAGAACTAAGTTCAAATCCCATCCCGGTACCTGGAAAGGTGACAGGGGAAACACATTAGTTAGCCCTTAAAAAAACTGAGAAATCAAAGGAATCTTAAAATAAGAACACTCCTCAGACGAGCGCTTAAATATTGACAGCACCGCCAGGTAACCCTTAATGGTACCCACTTGCAGGCCCCATGTGAGCTAATGAAAGCAAAAAAGACAGAACCACAGGAATTGAACACTGAAAAGGATCCACATTCTGAACTCTGCACCAGTCGCAGAACTTTATCCAACGGCAAAGGTACGGGGATTTTGTTGCGGGCCTTCTGGCCGAAAGCAACACCTCCATCACGTCTTCATGGAGTTCCCAATCCTTATACCTCAACCTTTCAGATACCAAGCATGAAGGCTGAGAGACTGGACCTCTGGATGGAGAACACGACTCCCCTCCTGTGAGAGCAGATCGTCTCGATAGGGAAGACGGCGTGGAGGGCAGATGGACATGTCGAGAAGGTCCGGGTACCATGCTCTCCTGGCCCATGCCGGAGAAATGAGGATCATTCGGGAACCGATCCTCAATACTTGCGGAATGACGGGGACTTGAGGCAACGCGTACAGCAGTGGGAAGGACCACTTCACCACGAACGCGTCCCCTAAGGCTCCTCTTGGGGGAAATTCCTGCGAGCAGAACCTTTCGCACTTCCGGTTGACACTGGTGGTGAAGAGATCCACTTGTGGGGTCCCCCAAAGGGCGAAGATCTCCAACAGAACTTCTTGAGCCAGCTCCCACGAGAGACTGTGCTCTGCTTGCTCAGAGGGTCCGCCGCCACGTTTTCGTCTCCGGCCAGATGAACTGCCGAGATCAAAATTTCCTGCTGGATGACCCAGAACTAAAGCTGCATCGCCTCTCTGCACAGTGGGAGTGGCCCTGCCCCCCCTTTTTTGTTGGGGTAGTGCATGGCCACTGTACTGTCTGTCATAATCAGGACACTCTTCCCCCGCACAGGCGGCAGAAAAGGCTTCAGGGCTAGCCTCACAGCCCGCAGCTCTAACAGATTGATGCGGAGTCTGGACTCCGACGGAGACCAACGACCGCTGACTGTCAACACGTTGACTAGAGCACCCCATCCCGTGAGGGATGCGTCCGCCACGATCGTCGCATCCGGCCAGGGTAGCCAAAATGGTGCTCCCTTCATCAGATTGCCTTCGACAACCCACCACAGAAGATCCTGGGCGACCGAGGGCGGCACCTGAACGGGATCCGACATCCTGCCGGAGGACTGCGACCACTGCATCTTGAGAGCCCACTGCAGAGATATCATCCGCAGCCTGGCCTCTGGCATCAGTAGAATGCAGGATGCCATGAGGCCGAGCAACCTCAAGAACTCGGACGCCGGGAGACTCTGGGCATGTTGAAACATGTCCACCATCTGCAGGATGTGATGAGCCCTCACCTGGGGAGGCGAACACTGCCCCAGGGATGAGTCGAGCACTACTCCAATGTACTGGAGCCGCTGGGTAGGTGTCAAATGAGACTTCTTTAAGTTGAGGGAGAAGCCCAGCTTGTGAAGGGTGTGGCAGGTGACGGAAAGATGATCCAAGGCTTGCTCGGGAGAGCGCGCCCTGATCAACCAATCGTCGAGGTAGGGTTAGACGTGAATCCCCCTTTCCTGAGATACGCTGCCACCACCACCATCATCTTGATGAAGACCCTCGGGCGGAGGTCAATCCGAACGGCAGAACCCGAAACTGAAAATGCGAGTAGCCAACCGCGAACCTCAGGTACTTCCTGTGCTTGGGATGAATCGGCACATGAAAGTAAGCATCCTTGAGGTTGAGAGACACCAACCAATCCTGAAGTTGAAGGGCCTGGAGGACTTGAGAAAGAGTGACCATCTTGAACTTGTCCTTCCTGAGGAGCTTGTTCAAACCACGCAAGTCCATAATGGGTCTCAATCCCCCGTCTTTTTTAGGGATCAAAAAATATGGGGAATACCATCCCTTGTTCCTGTCCGCTACAGGCACCAGTTCTATGTCGCCTCTCTCCAGCAGGGATAGGATTTCCTGCGCAAGGAGCGTATCTGGATGCTTCAAAGAGAGCTTCCCGGTGGATTGTCGTGAGGCTTCTGCCGGAAAGGAAGACAATAGCCGTGGGCTATGATCTCCAGAACCCACACATCTGAAGTAATGGCACGCCATTCTACAAGATGCTGTGTCAGCCTTCCCCCAACCGGCGAACCATGGGCCATGGCCTCATGACTGAGTGGAAGCGGCTGCGGCAGTGCCCGAGGGCAAGGAGGCAACTAACCGAGCGGCTGCGGCACCTCGAGTACCTTGTTTTCCACCTCTGGTACTCCTATGTTGGCCTCTTTAGTAGGAGAGTAGTATCGAAAGGAATCTCCCCTCCATTGCTGTCCCCTAGGACAAAAAGGCGGAGATTGACGTACTGCAGCGCTCAATGACTTTGCTGCAGCTTTGGAGGTCTGCAACCTCTCAAGGCTCTCGTCAGCCTTGCTGGCAAAAAGATGGACACCATCAAAGGGCATGTTCAGAAGCCGGTATTGTACATCAGGAGCAAACCCGACTTACGCAGGTTTGCGTGGTTGCGGATCACGGTGCTCGCCGCCATGGACCGGCTGACACATTCTGCCACGTCCAGACCCTGTTGACCGGATTCACACATGGCATCCTTGCCATCTTGCACGAGGGCTAGAAAGCCATCCCGTTCCTCCCCTTCGGGAATATGTTCAGCCGCCAAAGATACACAATTCCACAGAGTGTGAGTGAATCTAGTGAATCTTGCTAAGGCACAAAAGGAGTTGGCAGCCTTTAAAGCCCTACCTCTAGATGAAAATACTTAGTTCGCCCAACCATCGAAGCGCTTGTCGTCCCTATCAGAAGGGATGGTAGGGTACGCCGCCTGCTTCACTGGGGCAGTGGCCGCCTTCACCACCAAACTCTCCGGAGTAGGGTGCGCTGACAAGTAGCCGGGTTCACCACTGACTGGACAGTATTTTTTCAGTAGCGACTTAATCACTGCCGGGAGACTCTCCGGAGCAGACCAAGCCGCCGTCACACTTCTCTGTAAGGCCATACGAAATGACAACACCGGGTCAGTGGGTGGACCTTCGTCCAGGATGTATGTCAGATCATCCTGCAGAAAATCCATAGGTGGCGCAGACCATCCCAAGTACTCAGTCACCCTCGACATGAGACGCCTGTACGGGGACTCGGCATGTGTACCAGGCTCAGGCCTGCCAAACTCAACCTCCGGGGAGGTGTCCAGACCACTGGCGTCATGTAAGGATTGACGCAGGTCTTCCATCTGGCTATGACCAGACAACAGGTCATCAGGTACCTCAATAGGCACAAGCCCCTCCTCATCCAACCCTTCATCCACCTCTGAAATGTAATCCAAAAGGTTGGAATAAATCCACTTGGGATGAGGGAACAGAAAAAGGCTCAAAAATAAGCCTCACTGACTCAGAAAGAGCCTTCCTCTGAGTTTCCACCGGTCTCTGGGGAACCTCTGGCAAATTCTCCTCAAAAGGCGTCGAGAGTGCCGATGGAATCGGCGTTGACCGAGGCGCTGATGACTTTGACAACGGCTTCGAGGGCGGAGCCCCGTGCGTGTCCTTCAACGACTTCCTTGGAGCCTCGAAAGAGTCCCTTGACGGACATGGCGCCGACGGCGTCAATGCCTTCTTAGAAGGCCTCACAGGCTCCGACGGTCTCGACGGCGTCGAGGACAGGGACCTGGCACGGCTATGTCGATCAACCTTGTCCGATCGGGACCTCGACGGCTCCCGAAGATCGCGCCGACCGCCCGAGCCCGAAGCTTCTCTCAAAGGCGCGGACGGAACGGTGCCCTGCAATTATAAAATCGCAATCGGCTGGCGGAATGCGTCCCATTCCACTGGCGATGAATGCTTGGTGGGACAAGCAACCCGCCGTCTGGCGGAGTCCTCGGAGGAGGACGGGGAAGGCAACCAGTGACGGCGCTTCCGAGAATGCCTAGAAGAGGCAGAGGAACGGCAGGAACCACTCCGGGACCGAGACCCCCTGGACTTACACCGACACGGAGAGTCGCCCCTCGAGTCGTCGGTCGAAAGCCAAACAGATTTCAACTTGCAGGGTTTAGAAACCCCAACTACCGTTAATTTCTTATTCCGCTCGCGCAAGGCCTTCGAGGTCAGGGACTGGCAGTCGTCGGTGGCGGGGCTTTCACCTAGTCACCAGAGGCAGACGTCGTGCAGGTCCGTAATGGACATTTTAGAACCGCAGTTCGGACACTTTTTGAAGAGCTACTTCGGCGTAGAAGAAGAGGAAGACATCTTCACAATCGAAGTAACGATTTTCACAATCGAAGAACAAGAATGCAGCGTGCCGAAATTCCGAGGCGAACACGTTCGTGGAAAAAACGGAACTGAGGCTACGGGCGGCGTGCGTCCTATTTATAACACCCGGTGACGTCGACCCTCGACGGAGGCCCTCGAGGACAGCATATCGACGTCATTGACGCAGGACGCCTACGCCGAAAAAAGTTTCCGAGGCAGCACAGCTGTGGTCATTACTGTCATAGATGTGGAATACGTCGGAGGACACAATCCCCTAAAAACAGCCTTTTGAGAGCAGACACAGTTCTACGATCAGCTTGAGCGGAAGAAAAGTCAGAGGACACTGAAAATCGTTTCCGCAGGAATAATATACAAATAAGAGGTGTGCCAAGGGAAGTCTTGGATCGAGATCTCTAGGGATACGTCCGGGGTATGTTCCAGGAAATACTGGGAGGATAGGAAGCGGCAGACCTTACACTGGAATGTACACACAGGATATTTTCCAACTTCCAGACAAGACACAACCTGGTACCAGATGTCCGGGTACAACTTTACATGTTTAAAAGCAAGGATCTCATTTTCCAAAAAGCCAGAGCTAGAGGAGATATCCTGTTCCCGAGAGTCGACGATACAGATATTCCAAGACCTCTCCCAGGGAACGATATAACAACGCAGGCAAATGAAGCCGCTGACAACATGGCTAACTGAAAAGGGGATCCGCTATAAATGGGGATAACAGTTCCGAATTCTATTCCAAATGGATGGCTCAACATCAGTTCACTTCACTGAGGGCAGCAGTAGAAACCTTGAAGATCCCAGAAGCGGAGATCCAGGTGCCGGAGGGGTAGTCACCCGAAACATTGATTCCTCCATTGTCGCAATCCACATCAAGGAAGAAAAGGTGCCGCGATCGCAGAAGACCATCAATGGACCAAAGAGAAAGGAGCGGGGAAGAGGAGACACTAGGCTGATAATCGGACAAGGCCGGCCACCTTCACAACAGCTGCTCATTAGAGAGCGGTCCGTTGGCTTTCCAGACCACGCTGCTATACAAATGGGACACCAAAGTACTGTACTCCGAAGAGGATGATGGGGACGGCAACAGCAGAACGGTTATTATTGCAAATAGTCCATAGTTCTAAGGGCAATAGGACCATGTGCCATGGTTCAAGCAAAGAGCTTGATGAAAACCTCACTGGAGGTTGCATTTCTATTGGGTTGTGAGTTCCTATTGTTATTTAATTTTTTGGGTCTTTTTTTATTGACTTCTTTTGAATGTGGGTTCTCGTGTTCCAACAGGGAGGGGGAGACATTGTAAAAGGGGAAGGCGAAACACGATCGGGTGCTTGAAACGGAGGGATGGGGGGGTACAGTTAAACATCAGCACAGTTCGGGCAGTGGTACTCATGGGGTAACATGGTTTGAAGAGACTTTAATACTAAGTTGTGTCCTTAAAAGTTCAGGGCCTAAATTCACCAAGAAAGTGGAAAAGTGTTTTGTCGAAACTGATCGACCTAAAAGCGGACATTGCTCTCATCCAAGAGACTCATCTGTTAGCTCGGGATGAAGTGAGAATGTGATCTGGATGGTTTGCACATCAGCACTATGCCTCATCAGCTAGCAAAAAGGCAGGAGTTGCAATCTTAATAGTAAAAAAGGGTGGATGGGCAACCAAGGTCACACTGGAATACTGAGACAAAACAGTGCGGAAATATAAGGTAACCACTTCTCCCTCACATAGGACAGGGTTGTGGGGCAATGGTGAATTCCCCCCAGAATTAGAGAAGGGGAGATTTGTCCATTGGAAAGAAGGAGGCTTACATACTTTGGGCCAACGGTTTCAGAATAGCCCCCGCACATTTCAGGAGTGTAAGCAGACTTGTAACTACATCACAGGATCACTAACCCACGGGTGGTCCTAAAGGGAAAATTATAGGTTACTCACCGTAGTGACTAAGTCCTTATTCTCCTTTCTTTCCTCCATACTGCATGGGCATCCCTTCCAAGGGACGGGAGGCGGAACCTTTTTCACCAGAAAAAACCTTCTTTCCCTTTAAATTTAGAGGCGTGCGGGGGTGGGGCCCAGGGAGCACATGCCGCCCTAACTCCACCCTCCGGCGCCACACCTCAGTCCCCATTGAGGGGTCGACAATAGATTTAAAATTGCCTAATGACACCAGTATTATTGGGGGGGATGTTGGTGGGACGTATGGAGGAAAGGGGACTAAGAATACATTAGCCACTACGGTGAGTAACTTATAATTACTCTTACATCCCGTCCCCTTTCCTCCATACTGCATGGGCGATTACAACTGAATGTAGCACCAGGGTGGAGAGGAGACCCTTCCTAAGCAAATAGGTTCCTGAGAACTGCCTGTCCGAATGCCGCATCAGATCTAGAGCCGGCATCCAAACAGTAATGCTTGCAGAAAGCCGAGGGAGTGGTCCAAGTGGCTGCCCTGCTTATGACTTGCCAAGGGACATGGCATTGGAATGCGATGGCCGTTGTCTTGGCCCTGACTGCGTGGGCATGCATGTTGGCTGGGAGTGGCTTGTGCTGGCCCTCGTACGCTTCTTTGATGGCCGAGACCATCCAGCAGGATATGGAGGCCTTGGAGGCCGGATAGCCTGGTCTTGAGCCTCCGAACGTGACAAACAGGGTGTCCGATTTGCAGAAGCTCTTGGTCCTGTCCAAGTAAACTTTCAGGGCAAGCCTGACATCCAGGCTGTGCAGTACCCTCTGTGCTTCATCCTTGGGATCGGCAAATAACATAGGAAGAACTATTTCCTCGTTCAAGTGGAAAGCAGACGGCACCTTGGGCAGAAATGCCGGGTGTGTCCACAGGACCACTTTGTTCCTGTGAAATGTGGTATGTGGCTCTGAGGCGACCAACGCCTGTATTTCGCTGACTCTACGAGCCGAAGTGAGGTCGACTAGCAGGGCCGTCTTGATGGTGACCAGCCTGATGTCCGCGGATGCCATTGGCTCAAACGGTTTGTGCGCCAGAGCGCCCAAGACTATGTTGAAGTCCCACACAGGGTGTGGCCTCTTGACAGGCGGATAGGATACAGCATTGCGAGCCCCGTCAAATGTTTCTTGACTATAGTATTTGAGGAGGAGAAGATCCCCTCCTCAGAGTTCCTGTAAGCCCCAATGGCTGAAAGCTATGTACGGTAGGTGTCCACCTGCACGCCAGAGTGGGCGAGGTGCGCCGAGAGGGAGAGCACGTCTTCTAATAAGATGCCAGGGGGCCGATTTCTTTGGTGTCTGCCCAGTGGCAGAATCTGGTCCATTTACTCTTATACTGGGCCCTGGTAGCCTTGCTCCTTGCGCCCAGTATGATTTCCAGATTAGCCTGTGAGAGGCTAAGGTGCCGCAGCGTTACCTGCTCAGGTACCACGCTGTGAGGGCTAGTTTCTGTGGTGTGGGGCGGGGTGGATGACCCTGTGGCCCAGTTGAGCCAGAATATGTGCTGGGCCCGTCAGGAGGTGAATTGGAGGCACCTCCAAGAGGCTGAGCAGCTCCGAAAAACATGGCCTTGCCAGCCACCATGGAGCTATTAGAATGATGTTGAGTTAGTGCGACTCCTTGATCTTGCAAATCACTCTGAATCAGCAGAGTGGGCGGGAAGGCGTAAGCGCTCATGCCGTTCCACTGAAGCCGAAATGAGTCGCCCAGGGAGCCGAGGCCTGTTCCTGCCAGGAGGCAAACAGAGCACTTCTTGTTGTGCCAGGTGGCAAAGAGATCCACCTGGGGATGACTCCACCTGCTGAAGATCTCCCGAAAGACGATATCGTTTAGCTGCCACTCGTAATTGTCCACGCCCAACCTGCTGAGCCTTTCTGCCTCCATGTTGGCTTCCCACAGGAGGAGGACTGCCGTGAGGTATATGTCGTTTTCCAGGGCCCACTCCCACATGCTGATTGCCAGTCTGCACTGAGGGGGGGATCTGGTGCCTCCTTGCTTGTTGACGTAGTACATGCTGGTCGAGTTGTCTGTCTGGAGGAGGACAACCTTGCCCCTGAGAAGTGGTAGGAATGCTCCGAGCGCTAGCCAGATGGCGTTCAGCTCTAACCAATTGATGTGATATTCCAGCTCCAGTCAAGTCCAGGTGCATTGACGCAGAGATCGTCCAGGGTGGCTCCCCAGCCCTCGAGCGAGGAGTCTGGTGATGGTGGCCTGCAGGGAGGGCGGCCGAAAGGGCTTGCCCGTGCGTATGTTGCAGTCCCTGGACCACCATGTTAGGTCCGGGTGGAGAGATGGAGGAACGTTGATCATCTCGGATTGGGAGCCCCGCTCCTGGTTCCATGATGCGGCGAAGTGCAGCTGAATCCTCCTCATCCTCAATCTCGTGTGTGGAACGGCTAACAGATCTGCCGCCAAGAGACTGAGGAGATGCTGAAACCAACAAACCAAGGTCACCTCTCTGCCGAGGAAGTGGGAGGTGGCCCTCTTGATGGTCGAGATCTTGTCCTCCAAAGTAAATACCTTCTCGGAGCACGTGTTCCAGATGAGGCCCAAGAATGTCAGAGTCTGCGTGGGCTGCAACTGTGACTTCTTGAGATTGAGCGAGAAGCCCAGATTGTGCAGTTTGTTCATAAGGGCGGTGGGGGGAGTGGAGAACCGCTTCCGGCGATGTAGCCCTGACGAGCCAGTCGTCGAGGTATGGGTAGAGGTGGAGGCCCTGCACGCTCAGGAGGGCAGTCACTGTATTCATTAGCCTGCTAAAGACCCTTGGGGCCGAGCCCAAAAGGGAGGACCTTGTATTGAAAATGCTATCCCATGATCCTGAACCGTAGGAAAGAACGATGGGGCTGCCAAATCGGGACGTGCAGGTACGCGTCCTTCAGATCCAGGGAGCACATCCAGTCTCCCTTGCACAATGTCGCTGCTATAAAAGCTGGTGTAACCATATTGAATTTTTTCAGTTGAGGTTGAGGGTGGAAAGGTCCAGCACAACTCTCAGGCCCACCTGGTTTTTCTTCTGAATGGCAAAAATCCTGGAGTAAAAGCCCAAGCCTCGCTGAGAGGCTGGGACTTCCTCCACTGCCTGGCTCTCCGCGAGAGACCGAATCATCACCAGAAGAGTTGCTGTCCCAACCTAAGGGAGTGGATGGGAGCAGGGAGGAAAGGCTGGGGACACGTGGACCCGAAGGGGCGTGTCATGCCTTCTTTCCCTCTGAGGCTGCCACGGAAGGGGGGGACTGGGAAAAGCCCTTACTCCACTCCCCCCCTTTTGTTGCTTGCACCGGGTCTGAGACAGCAAGCGGTCCGGCTGCCTGGATCTCCGTTTCTGGAAGCCGCAGAACCCTCCATACGTATGCGCCCCCTGTCGGAGTGCTGAGGCTTGGAGTATTGTGATGCCGCACCGATCACCAAGGAGTGTGGCTGAGGATGGGCCGAGATCAAGAGTGTATCCCCCTCCATCTGCCTGTACTTGGCGTCCAGGCGTCGATTGACTGGCTGGACCGAGTGGGGCTTGAGCCAACCCTTCTTGGCCATGGAGACTACATCAGTTTGCAGTGGAATCCCTGTGTTGGCAGAGGGGCGTTGCGTGAGAACTTCAGCCAGAACCGCCTCTGCCGGCTGCTCAACCTCGGGTTGGGGTAGGCCCAGGTACTCCGCCAGCCCAGCAAGACATTTGTGGAAGGCCCTGGCTGAGGATGGTGTGTCCGGATCCTCCTCCTCATCTGTATCCTCCGGAAGCGGCCGGAGGCTGAGGAGGAGGCTGGTACAGAACTGCCTGAGGTATCATCTGGGGAACCAGCGGCAGCAGCTGCGCTAGGGGCGCCGGCGGAGGCACTTATGATAACCCCCATCCAAGGTTACTTCATGAGCCCGAGGAACCTCTCGAAGAACCCCCCCTTCACTGGCCGGAGAGGTGGTAGGGGGTACGGACGGGGTAGCCGGGAGCCGCTGCATACCCTGCCCGTATTAACGCAGTGGGAAACTGCCCTGCGCATAAGAAGGATAGGCTGTAGGCCACATACCTGGTCGAGGCCAGTCCCACCTTGACACTCTTTCTTCGCCGAACTCCTGGGATGGTGTTGGAGGGGTGCCTCTGTCTGGCGCGGCAGCCATCTTGTCGAGCTGCCTGCCACGTGCCTACAACGTGTTGCTCGGCTCGCTGGGCCCAGCCTCCTCCAAGACTCTACGTGTGGATCACAAGGCCTACCCTGCTCCTCAGGCCAAGGCCCAGTAGGTGCGACACCCTCGACCTGGGGGTCGGTAGAGCTCCGTTTAGGCGCCCCCTCGGACGTATTGCCAGTACTAGGGCGTAGCCCCTCGGCCATATTGCCGGTACAAGGGCGGAGCCCCTCGGATGACAATCCGATACAAGAACCTTCTGGTCCCTCAACACTGCCACTGGGAGGATCCAAGGATCCCTCGGCCCAAAGGTCGGTAGCTGCAGCAGCCTCGGTGCACGTCCTGGTACAAGGACCTGAACGGTCCCTCCCGCGCGGGAGAGTCCTTGGGAAGGAGTCTCCTTTGCGGGGTGCGATTCTAAATAGCGGCCGTACCTTGGGCCTGGCTCAGTGTTTCACAAAGTTATTGAGGTCCTCTGGAGGAGACTTCTGGAAGAGCTCCCTCCACTTGGCTAGTCTGTTCTTCAGCGCTTTCGATGACAGCGAGCCACACGCTGTACAAGCTTGCACACCGTGGTCTGGGCCAAGGCAACCTAGGCAGAGGGCATGGGTCTGAAGTTGGGAAGAGCCCATTTCAGGATGGACACCTGCTGAACCCTGTGGAAGTCGGCATGCACCGAGGAAGAGCGCGACGCCTGAGAACCGAGTACCTGAATGATAAAACGACAAAGAGAAGAAGTATCCGTGCGTGGAATTACATGGCCGAAGCCAAACCCAGGAGCGCTGGTGTATTCGGCCCGTTCCCGTCAACGTGGAAAAAGGTTCTGAGGTGTGGCGCCAGAGGGCGGCGCATGCTCCAAGGGCCACACCCCTGTGCGCCTCAAAATTTAAAGGGGAAGGGTTTTTTTTCTGGTGAAAAAGGTTCCGTCTCCCGTCCCTTGGAAGGGACGCCCATGCAGTATGGAGGAAAGGGGTAAGAGTATGTGGCTGCACACTACACAAAGGAAATCACTTCTGGAGATCGGACCACCAAAGAAGAATTTGAGCTAACGAACAGAATGCACTGTGTCCGCTTGTCTTTGGATGGATTTCATGCACTGGCTGAGAAGCTGCAGCCATCTCATCTTCAACCGGTCATGTAGCATACATAGAACACAGGTGGACCTGAGGGAATCATAGTACAGGGGGGATTAAACGGACCTGTTTTGCACAACCTCCGTCGTCATAGTGTTATATGGGCATCAAAGTCCTAGCCCTAACTCTCCCTTGCCTAGTCTTGAACAGCTGTATTTAGGCAAAGTATCCTCCTCTGAGTCTCCGTTAAAGTGGTTGGATTGGGAGAGAGTATGTTAAAGACTTTCCTATTATTTTCATTAACCTTTGGAACACTTACAACTACTTGGTGGCGCAAGCCAACGCTTGTGCAACTTCATAAAAGAGACTTCTAGCCTCCAGAAAAGACTTATTGGTACCTGTGATACTTGGGCAACTAGGCCCCTGCTTTTCTAGCTGTGGAGCAACTTTTTAAGGTTAGTATCTTAGAAGGTTTTACATGGTGTTTACTATCTCCTTTGTCCTAAACATAGGAGTGCTCAAAGTATTGATTACTTACCTGGTTGTATTTCTTAATTCACTTGCTTTGCTAGCCTTACAGTATCTTGAAATATATATCCAACTATATTGTGAAGTGTTGGTGCTCTTAGCAGGGCACACTAAGGTGAATGTGTATAGAATATTCGTTTTGTTATATGATATTTATACTGCACACGATCACCACTGATGGATCGGAAAAGCAAGAGGGTAGGGTAAGTTAGTAGGACTGAGCGGGGAAAAAGCGCAAGAGATCTGTGATGTGCTGTTAGTAGCTTTGCTCAGGGTAGGTGTGATTTTTCAGTCAGTAGCTGTCATGTGCTGTTGTACGAGGCTATGTGTGGTTCGTTTAGTCGTTGTAGTGAAGTGCGTGCGGTTTGTTGTGCAATATATGCAAGGCTGTTGTCATGATGCCCGCTCCCGGGGAGCCGGTTCAAGCCCAGCGTCCCCGAAAGCGGACATCCAGTCCCCAAGGAAGTACCCAGCAACCCCATATAGGGGCCCTTTGGACAGTGTCCTGGCGCCATAGGCGCCAGGCTCATTATGGGAATGCTTGGGTGCACTTACCTGATGCAGACCATGCTGCAGGATCCCGGCCTCCTTGAGGCCTGAAAGGAACTACTTTACCTGTGGGACTAATTTACCATCTGGGCGTGGTCGGGGAAGGATACATACCTGGAACTTCTTCCAAGGCTATTTAAACCCCACCCGAACAGCCACACGTGCTTCGCGTTGTTCTGCATCTAGCAGCTGGACGCTCACCGTGTCTGCTCCTGCATCCTGACTTCTGCCACGCCTGCCAGCATCCTGGATCACCTGCAAAGGAAGAGAAGAAGAGAACAGAAGAAGGAAAAGTCCTTACCTGCTAAACCAGCATCCCAGAGACATCTCGCCGACAATCCTGAAAAGGAAGACTTTAATTTAAAAGCTCATCGCGTCGATCGCTGCAGCGCCGCATTCCACTCACCTTTACAGGGCGCCTCCATGTTCAGCAGCGATCATCCGGATTCGCAGTCACGTCCCAGCGCCTAGGGAGAAAAAGACCAGAACAAAAGGTGAGAGAGAGAAAGGGAATAAGGAAAGCTAAAGCTCCATGTTAAAACTTACCTGTTGATTCATTCCCTCTTCATTTCGGGTCCGCGCCGCATCCTGGCATTTCCGGACCCCGGCCCCTAAGGGGAAAAAAAGACATCAGCGTTAATGAGCGAATGAAAAGACATTACCAAAAAACGCTCATTAAAGACTTACCTGATTTCTACAAGGATTTCACCTCCCATCTCAGGTCGGTGCCTGTTCCCCGGCTTTCCGTACCCCGGCCCCTATGGGGAAAAAGACACTAGCATTAGTACATTAATGCATGGACCCAAGGGGAACCTCTTATCAAAAAAACTTATCTGGAAGCCAAGCAAGTTTGGTTCTCACCAATCCGAAAATCCAGTGAAGTAACTGGATACCAACGCGCCCCTGCATCAGAAGCAGGATGGAGAGCTCGTCCTTCCAGACCCTAAGGTGAGACGCTACGAGAAAACACAGAAGGGTTTCAAGGAGGGTGAGAGGGGAAAGTGGGAGGCCGATTGCATTGTCCCGCAGACAGTTAATCCCCTATTTTCACCTACAGAAGGATACGTCTGCGAGCCAGACAAGCCAGATTTGGGGGCCCGGTCCAGTCCGTCTTCCGAACCCTGCGCATCACCTTAGAAGAGGTCACAGCAGCGCGAACCAGGCCAGCGCCTCCGTGGGAGTCAGGTGAGCGTTACAGCTGTGCTATGTTTAGAATTAGAGGTGTTAGCAGAGCAATGAGATTTTTAGTGAGTCGGTTAGTGATGGCGCTCCATCGTACCTCCTGTTTCAGCCTCCTGTTGTACGTGCATCAGCCAGTTATGCATATTGTGGAGTGCTAGAGGGCATCTCCCTCCTATATTCTGTTCAAGGTTGTGGGTTGACAGCAGGGCTTTTTAGAAGTGATGCCTCCCTCCACGTCCATCCCATGTCCCGAATAATGGATTTCTACACCGCTTTGGCCTCTGGCATAAACTGGTATGCAGCCACCATCGCCTTCCTGGGACCTTTGAGGATGGGGCGGGGCCTCTTCCCTGTGCCCTTGAGCTGTGTGCTCTCTGGTTTATCAGTTCGGTCACCACTCTTTCCCTTTCAACTCTTATGTCCTCGGTCTGTGGTTCAACCTAGGACGCTCCCATCTCGCTCGTTAGCCTCTGTTACGGCCCTCCATGGGAACCCGAGTCTCCTCACCACTAGGATGTCTCCCCACCTCCCTACACTTGTCGTGGTAACGCTTTATGCCTCCATCTTGCAATGTGTGTTCATTCTGAAGGGTGGGTGCCGCTCATTCGTTTTCGTCCGGGTCTGAGTTGAATAGATGGTCCTTTAGGTTTAGTATTTCTCTCGGTAGGGAGTCCACATTTTTGCGGCTAGGCAACAAAATGCTGATCTACCATTTTTTTTCCTTGTGTACGGTTTAGGTTCCAGACGGATATTACTGCTGGATCTGAGTGTTCTGGTTGGCTGGTAAAAGGTAGTTTTCTTTTGTAGGAATTCTGCTCCTTGGCCGTGGATTGATCTGTGTGTTATGCACATTGTTTTGAATGTGATTCTTTGACTGGCAGCCAATGTAGCATCTTTAGGACTGATGTGGTCTCTTCATGAGAGTTTGAGGAAGAGGTTGGCCGTGGCGTTCTGTATACCTTGCAGTTTCTTCAGAAGATAATCGGTCATTCTGAAGTATAGGATGTTGGCGTAGTCTATCTTCGACATGAGGGAAATGATGGCCAGTGTTTTCGGCGTAAAGGAGAGGAATGGTACGATAATTTTCATTGTGTGTAGGTGGATGAATAATTTCTTGATTATTGTGTTTACTTGCGGTTCTAGTGTTAGCCATTGTCCATTAGGATCCCAAGGTATTTTACTTTTTTTGATAGCGTGGGCGCTGCTCCTAGTTCTGTTGGCCATGGGATGTATTGTTTGCTTTCCTGGTTTTTTAATACGATCATGATTTCTGTCTTCCCCGGGTCGAGTTTGAGGCGGTTTGTGTTCATACAATCGTAGAGTTCGTTCAGACCGTCTACTAGCGTTGTATTCTCCTACTGTGCATCTTCAATTTTGTAGATGATTTGGGTATCTGCGTAGTTGTAGCAGGTGAGGCCGTACCTTTTGATGAGGATGATTAGTGGGGTCAAGTAGATGTTGGAGAGGAGTGGGTTTATAGAGGGTCCTTGAGGTACTCTACAAGTGGTGTCCTGCGGTGCTGATTTGAATTGTTCTATATAGACGGTTTCTGTTCTTTCCGATAGGGATTTAATCCAGAGCAGCGCCGTGTCGGTGATCCCTATTATTTCCAGTCTCTTGATTAAGATGTTGTGGCTGCCTGTGTTGAACGCTGTAGAGGTCACGTAGTACCAGTGCAGAGTTTGTGTTTGAGTCTGTGTTGGTCTTTAAAGTCATCCCAGATAGAGAGAAGTGTTGTCTCCTTCCCCATCATAGGTCTGTAGCCCACTTGTGCCAATAGTTGGTGTGTTTCTACGTGTTCCAGTGTTTAATCCTAGACATAGGTTTCTAGCAGTTCTGACGCATAGGTAATGTTTGATATTGGTTCCATGTCGCCCGTAGCATCCTTGAGGAGTGGTTTGATGTATGCAGATTTGAAAGACTGCGGTACTCTCCCAGTTGACAGCGATTGGTTGAAGCGGTTTCTGTGGCATTACAATGGTGCGGCGTGCCTCGTGTAAGGATTGATTTGATGTCTGGTATGCATGGGTCCATTGGTGATCCGGCTTTCTTGTTAAGTTTCACTAGCTTGATGAATCTGTATTGATATTTGTGTGAAGATTTGAAGGTTATTCTGTGGTTCCAGTGCCGGTGGGGCATGGTGCACGGTCTGGTCACTTGGTCTGCTTTGCATGATCCGATATATGTCAGTGATTTTATTTTTGAAATGGTCTGCAAGGTAGTTTCATCGTTTTTGTGAAGGTATTAGTGTTATTTTGGATCTAGGTGGGTTTCTCATCTCATTTATGAAGTTGAATATTTATTTTTCGGTATTAGTGGCTATTGTGATTCGTTTTTCAAAGTATTTCTTATTGGTTTTGAGAATTTCCTTTGTGTATGCTCGGATTTGTTTTTGATAGTTTATTATTTTTGCCTGATCGTAGTATTTCCTCAATTCTAGGTAAAGTTTCCTGTCTGTTTTTTTCATTGTACTGGGGTGGGGTGTGAACCATCTTGAAACTGCTTTCTTTTGTGAAGGGATGAATGTTTTTATCTGGGGAGATGCAGGCTATTCTTTCAGCAATCCATTTCTGGATTAGGTCTGCTCTTTCATATAGGTCGGTTCCGTCCAGTCTTGCCGTTGATGGTTTCAAGGATTCCAGTTCTTTTAAGTGATTACCTGTGATGGTATTCCAGTTTCTTTTCCAGGTGTCTACAAAGGTTGCGTCGTAGGACGGTGGTCTATAGATTATTAATGTGAAGTATGTTTTTGATTTAGAAGCCAGGTGAAGGACGAGGGATTTGCAGTTTCTAATGTTCAGCGGGTCGTCTGTTTTTATTTTCAGGTGTGCTTTGTAGGCTATTGCAAGTCCTCCTGTTTTTTTCTTTTCTGTTCATCTGTGTGCATTTGAAGTTGTCGAGTAGACAGTCGTATAGTTTGACTTTGTAGTTGTCGTTTAACCAGGTTTCTGTGACGATTAAGATGTTTATTCCACCATTGTAGAGAAGATCTTTGTAGCATGTTTGAAAATTGATCGGGCGTTGATTAGATTGCAGTGTGTTTTTATAACAGTGCTTTTTTTTTATCCAGGTTTCTTAATATGCTGGTCTTGTTGGCGGGGTTCCTTGTTGGTCTCAGGATGCGCAATGTGCTCAAAATGGTCTGTTTCATTATTGAGGATCTGCTAGGTTTTGTATTGGGTTACTGAGTTCTTCTGGTTCCTTTTCTGCATCTCGTTGCAGTTGCTGTAGGTGCCCTAGGGTGGTGTTGATATATGGACTGAGGGCGTCGTTTTCCCTCTTGATCCTTCAGGGTGTTTATGGTCTTTTCCAGTGCAGTCCTGGTATCTTCCTGGAGCGTCTAGCATCGTTGGTGGTTGTGAATTGTTCTGGTTGGAGGTCCGTCGCGAGGAATGGTGTTCGGTATAAAGATTGTTCCCTTCTCTTGGAGTTTGTACTATTTTCTGCCATACTTATGGGTGTGTGTTCCATTGTCGTGTCTGTTTATTTGGGGAGGCGGGGGGGAGGGGGATGTCCATGGTGTAATTCCATTAGATTTATTCTTGCTCCTAGTTTTCCCTCGTATTGTCCTGTTGTGTTGTGGCATATTGCGGTCCTTTGTAATCTGTTAGTTTAGTTAGTTTGAGTTATTGTGGTTGTTGAACCAGTGTTAGTATACCCTCGCGATTTGGTTGTTTAGAGATATTTCCTTGGTGATTCCAATATGGTTTTTCTCCTTTGTGTTCATCTTTCGGGTCCTTTGGCTGATGTTGGAGAGGGCCGGTTGTGCAGATAGCTAGCTGTTGAGTTAATAAAGACGTGGTGGTTTGTGTGTAGCGGGGGAGGTCGTTTGGGATGGGGCACTGCTGACCGTGCAGCAACAAGCTAGATTATGGGGCGTTGTGCTAGGTGGGAGAGTTGGGTTATGAGATGCCTGCGGTTGGTGCAGGTGTCCAGGTTTGGGACAGTGATTACTCAAGATGCACCTGTACCTTAACTAACAGGGGTTTTGGGTTGCCCAAGCTGAAGCATAGCAGCAATACTTCGAGTCCCTGACGGAGGACGTAGCAGAGAAAGTGGTAGCACATAGATTTTGGATGCCTGGCAAGTGGGAGAGAAGCTTAGACTGAGGACACAGTAGCAATGCCAGGTATAGCTTATAAAAACAGTTGGCCTAGATTCTAGATATGGATGATTGCAATGTGGCTATCTTGGATCTAATAAGACCTAGATTTGGGACACATGGACTGAATGGGGAAGGGCCTACTATGGCTGTGCAACGGCAATGCAGTAACCCTCAGATCTGGGATACCTGGAGCTAAAGTGGGTCCGGAATGGGGGCGTAACCGCAAACAAAGTTGCACTCAGACCTGGGAAACCCGGACAGAGGGAGGACGGCCTAAAATGGGGGCACAACAGGAAATGTACAACTGTAAATGTAGAAACACCTTGACCTGGGCTGCCTGTATAGAGAGAGAGAGAACGGGTCAAAAAATGGTGTACAGCAGTAAATGCAGTTACACCCAGATTTTGCACTCCTGGAGATAGGCCCAAAATGGGGGCCACAACAGCAAGTGCAGCAACACCTAGGTCTGGGACACGAGGGTAGAGTGAGAATGCCCTAAAATGGGTGCACACTAAGTGTACAACACAAATTGCAGTGACAGCTGAATTCGGGACACCTGGATAGAGGCAGAATGGCCTAAAAATGGGAGTACAACACTCAATGCAGTAACACTTGCAATTTATGGTTGTCCAAGGCAATCAGGGTTAATGCGAGATATGGCTCACACACACAATCATGCCAGATGCGAGATAAGATTACTATACCAACTGTGGTCTCTACGCATCAGACTGAGTTAAAGGTCTGAATACATAACTATGTTTATATATTCTGCCTAACTTGTATTCCCTAGAGTACCGTTTCTGCTTAACTGAACAATTCACCACTATCATGCACCCCCCCCCCACCCCAAGTCTAAGCCCTGCTTCTCATCCACAATACCCAGATAGTGTTTGGCTATACATTAATGTTTGTCTATGTTCATCAGAATAGGGGGGCTCTCCGAATCTGTCCACAAGGCTGATTTGAAAAGCCATCTTAACAGCTTTCTTGGGGTCAAGAATTGATGACTGCAACGTGCTATACGTTGGGTTATGAAAATCTGCAGTAAATGTTCAAATACTTCAAAACACTGCAGCATGCATAGTAATGAACAAATTCCATTGGCTACTTGTGAAATCTCAAATAGAATTAAAACTTCTCAACCCAGCTGAAAAGGCTATATACGGAGACAGCTCTCTTTACATTAAAAGGAGTCTAAAGAAATACATGCAGTCCTGCTTCTTAAGGTCCAACCTCTCATGCGTACTTTGTTTTTTATGATTCAAACATCCCTGAGGACATGAACACTCCGGCATGTTTCTTGCAGCCAAACACTTGCACTCTCTCTTAAGCATCTCCTGCATGGAAAATCTTGTTCCTTTCCAATAAAATTAAAACTCTCCTATTCTGAGCCAGTTCTACACCATGTAGGATACCTCCACCTTACGAGGCAGAATGCTGAGATGCCCTCAAGTCATAGCGCCTACAAGCAATAACAATGTCTGTGTTAATGTAAGAAACCGGTTTATAAGAAGCATATCTCACGTGAGCCACACCAGGCTTTAAAAGAAAATAAGTACTTCACACTCAGACGGTAGCAGCACACCACATAATACCACCTCTTCAAAAATCGTGACACAGTGTGCAGCCAGGATATCTGAGATTTCAGTATATCCCTCGTTAATTTTCATCAGATAGATTTGCATACACAGATTCTAAATGTATGCACATTTTTTCTCATGAATATTAATGAGGGATATACTAGAAATCAGTCAGGATTCTGGTACTTGAGCCTGGAGTTGGACAACCCTGGGTTAAAGGATCCTTCATACAATCCCTGTCATTATCAGATAGTCGCAGTACATCACCATCATCCAAAAAATCCAATACTTGGCCTTCACACATCCTGAACTGTTTTGCACACAGTGCACAATTACACACTCTTGTACAGGGTGTAGACAAAGGAGACTGACACACAGGTGACATTGTTGCTAAATAATTATTTTGGCAGAAAAAAGGAAATACCCTAGCTGCCCCCATTGCTAAGAGAGGGTTCTCTACCTCAATTCAATAGTAAGGATGTGTCAGAATGTCCAGAATAAAAGGTCCACTGTCCTGTGTTAAGACATATTTCCTTCCCTTACTTTTCTAATGAAACTAAAAGGTTGGTGAGTCTTCTTAATGCAGAAGAATTCTTCTGAGGAGCTGACTATGAAGCCAGTAGTCTAAAGGGACTATTTCCTGACGGTGAGACTCCCTTCCCCACGTTTGCAGCTCTTTTCAAATGTAGCACACAAAGTTCCAAACTGAAAAAAGTCTCAATTCCAAAATAAAACAAAGTTCTGACTCAAACCCTTGGTACCAAGAGAATGCCTCCCTTCTCTTGGTCTTTCCCAGACTTCTCGCAACGCCAAGAGAATGACTCCCTTCCCTGGGCTTTTATCACAGTGTTCACAAACACCAGGGGGAGTGACTTCCCTCCCCTGGCCTTTCTTAGGCTTCTCACAATTTTAACAGCCCACCTTGTTCACTACCCTGCTAGGTACTGTGACTGACAATGGGGCTCATTACAAGTCCGGCAGTAGCCGTGCCGGAAAAACCGTCAGGCTGCCGCCAGACCCAAAATACCATTCTGCCTCTGTGATTGCCTGAATAACCGGGGCATTACAACACCGGTGACCCGGTAATCCCCATTCCCATGGAGTCCTATGCGATGGGGACAATGGAAACACTGGCACCGTAAATAACGGTATGCCAGTGTTTCCATTTCCGTCTGCAGGCGGGTGGCGTTACTTCCGCCAGGTTTGACCTGGCGGGAGTGACACCTCCCGCCTGCAGAACTCGAAATCAGCTGGTCCAGAAACAGATTTACTGCCACCGTTGTTTCCAGACCAGCAGGGTCATAACGATGCCCAATGACTTTGGAGGCAGTTTGTTATTCTGTGCAGGTCACAGGCCCGTTCGGCCCGTTCTTTGCACCTCTTCTGCCCTTTGGGGTTCCCACCAACTGTCCCAGTTACCAGAACCTCTTTGGGGGGACTTGCTGATGATGTCTGTCGGTGGGCTAGACCTCCCTGCTCGGGTTTCTCGCCGTCTCTCCAGGGGTTATGGCGTTCCTCTGCCCTTGAGCTGCACGTTTCCAACACTCCACGCACACCAGCCCTGCAAGCCGGCTGGCTGTCTTGGTCTCTGCCTCCCTCTTTGGTCCAACCACGTCAGAGCTACTGGGTACAAGTGGGCAAGTGTCTCGGCCTCTGCACTCCCAGCGTCTTCGTTCCTTTAGCTGAATTCGAATTTCCCGGTTCCTCCAGGAAGGGTCTGACAACTTGTGAAGTCCTTTTCTTTTTATCATTGGATTGAACTTGCTTGTTCCACATTGTCTAGGACGCTCATGTTGGTTCCGCGCGGCACTCTGCATTGTTCCGTGCCTCTTCCTCGTCTCAGTGTTGATGTTCTCACACTCAACTGGGTTACCGGTGTTCTTCGTCCCAGTTTCTGCATGACTCGCATGGGTAGTCGCTACTCTTCCTCGTCCCAGTACTTTTTTTAGGGAGGTCAAGTCATCTACCCTACAGAGGTACATAAGTGTATGGGATTATGGCACTCTGTAGGGTAGGAGGATGAGGGAGGTGGTGATATGCTTTGGGAATACCACTTTTTCTTCCTGGACAGTCATGCCTAGTACCATAGGGGGAGGATCCCTACCCATGAGATCCACCCCGCTGAGTACCACCGCCAGGGTGACAATCGGATAGCAAGCTCACATCCTTGGCCTTATGGGAAAGGTTGCCCCAAGGGGAGAAGGGATGACATCCAAGGATTCAACAAAAGGGTCATTGGTGAGTTCACCATTTATGGTCTCAATATAGGTAATGGCTTTGTAAACACGGGTACTAGCAGTTAACCTAGCCAAGATTCTGAATGGTTTATAAGCACCCTCATGTACATGCTTTGTATACATAATGTGCTCAAATTTATGAATTCTCTCCAACAATTTATGAAGAAATGTAAAGGTCTCCACCAATTGCTGCACCACTATATCATCAATGGGATGAGGCCAACCAAGCAGTTTCTAGTTGGTGAATTTCTTTGCTCATGGATGTTCCAAACACTGCAATGTAATGGCATTATGTACTGCATAATGAATAACTTACGATTCTCAGACAGTGCTTCTATATATTATGGATTGCAAATTATCTTTATTGGTATGCAATCTCCAGGTGGGTACTGGATTTCTCAGTTTACCCAGTAGCAAATGTATCTGCAACTGAGGAATGATCGGATAAGAAACGATTCAGGTACTCCGAATGAGACACTGTCTGCAATTGAGATTCACTCATGAATATCAGATCAATCCTAAATAAGAATCCACGCACATGAGACCAGTTATCTTTAATATTGCAATGCACCAATATATTTAAAAGATATATTTAAAAAACACACACACACAGTGTCAAACCCAACCGACAAACATTTTTCTTAGATCTATCTAGAGTGGTATCTAAGAAGCAATACAAATCTCCACCCCAGATCACTAAACTATCCACATGCTAAAGAAAAAGAAATTTGCAGAAAATAATGGCTATAATCAATGCTGGGTGCATACAAATTCAGCATAAACACTTTAGTGCCATTAAGCTCACCCTTTAAGGTGACATATTACCCATTGTCATCTGAATATTGTTCACATAAAGTAAACTGTATCCTGGTGCTGTCCAAATGGCTACGCCCCATGCAGAAGAAGAATACAATTGGTTTTTCCATTTCTCTTTAACTTTGGCGTGTTCACTGCAACTACTATGTCTGGAAGCAGCAAAGTCTTAATGTGTCTCAAGCCGGGGTAAGCCTCCCTGTGTGCCTTTTAATTACCCCAAAAATCTTAAGTGATAGAAATATGGTATCATGCACATGACCACAAAACAACAATATACAATCTCTATAGTTACTTTAAACAGCCAGAGAACATAATCTCCTTCCCAGCCGTATGCCTAAATTGCAACAATGACAACCAAAAACCGCCAAGAAGCAGTGGTACTGCCCCACCCACCACCCACACCTCCCCAAATTCAGAACCAGATGAAAACCTGAAATATTCAATTAAGTCCTTCAAGGCAAGGTAGACGGACGAGCCCTGCAAACCTCAGTGACACTGACAAATTATTGTAAAGTGCTCTGTTGCTTCCCGAAGCTAGGTCTGCGCTCAAAATTCTTATAACAATACATAATGGGAAGTGAGGCTAAATCAGCAAATACAACAGCCTATACCAATCTTACAAGTTAATTGTTTTTGTGCTGTGTATTCACCATGGGAAATCCCTTGTAAAAAATGGTTATTTGTGCAAAATGAAATGATCTGCCTTTTGTTTGGGGTGCTAGTATTAAGCAAAGGTTCCAGACTGCATGTGGAAGAAAGAAGTTGAGGGTGGTTGGGAAGGTGAAGACAGTGGCAAGGGCCAGAAGAAGAGCGAAATAATGAGGGAGTACTGAATTTGCATCCATTTGGGGTGCAGAGGCAGAATTCTTTTTTTTTGTTTGCCGTTTTCAGCTGATCAGATGTGATTAAATGTTGCGTGATTGAGAAATGCCCCAATGATAGTGTTGAGACTGCAGAGGTGCCCATTTTGCACTTACTAGTCAGCCATGGTGGGCAGTTACAGTTGGTTTTCAGATCAGTGCACCACAGACTAAGGTAAGCAAGAACTTTCTACACTAATTTAGGATTGCACCAGGCAGACCAAGGTCCGCTAAACCTATAAGACACTTACTAAGAATGGCACACAGCTATTCAAGGCAGTTAAAACCTAAGGCAGACCTATTCTAAACAGGTGAGACTGCAAGTTAGGGGAAGCAAGACCCAGAAGGGAGACGTATACACATTACTTTTGGCAAAGAGGCATAACCAATTCACAGGTGAGTAAAATAACCTTATATATACTTTTAAGAGTGGCAAAACACATTCAAGGTAAGTAAGAACTTTTGTAACTGTTCACTCTCAGAGTGACAGCCACCAACCAACTCTTTCATAAGTAAGTACTTTTAAACACGTGTTCTCTTTTCTTGGCAAAAGGCCCAATCCTTAGAAGTTTTTCCCTATTCTTGGAGCATGATTGTTCTCAGTGGCAGAAGGGGGCGGTAGGGGAGGGGGGTTTGGGAAGGGATCACTAGGGTCTAGTGTCCAATAGGCAGGTCAGGATAGGATAAGCACAGAAGTAGCAAAAGTGAGAGTTCCTCAGGAATACTGTTCAAACAAGTATTTCACTTAGAGAGGTTAAAAGGTTCCGGGGGCTTCTGAGAAGACACACTAGGCGGATTCCAGCAGTGGGCCTGGGTGAACTGGATGAGTGGACTCTCAATCACAAGAAACACCCCAAAGCTACACAGGAATCACAAGAAACGTAAGGAAAGTAATACCCAAGCCAACACAGTACCTCAGCACAGAAGAAGAGTTTGCAGCAGGACTTCAGGATCTGCAGCCAAAAACCCAGCTGATGTAATTCCTTGTCGTGAAAACTGAAAACAGGACACTGGAAAGGATTTCTGCAGCGGGGATCCATGGGGAAGGCTCCCAGCAAGAGTTTATTTGCAGCTGGACGCAACTTTGTAGTTTGGGCGTCCTTTTCAGGAGACAGGAGAAGACTGAATACCGCTGGTCAGATTCTCATCACTTGGAAGTTCCAACACTCTGGTCAAGGGAGTTTTAGGATTCAAATCGGGTCTCTCGAGTTCCAACAGGATGCCACCAAAGTTTCAGCTCAATTGCCGAATTTTGAAGACTGTGTACCGCACAATGGCTCAAGGTCCCAGGATATTGGGGTATTGCAACCCTGCAAGGTCGCAGCACAACGTGGGGTGGCTTGAAATGCAGGTCTTCTAGAGTCTAGTGGAACACACCGGGCTCTCCGCCGGAGTCATTGTTTTCAGAGTCCCCAGGTTGCTTGGAAGGCAGGCTAACAGCAGGCTCCGGTAACACAGCAGGCTCTCTGAAATTCATCTCAGCAGCGTTTTCTTCATCTTCTTGTTCGGAGTTGGTTCCAGTGGTCGACTTGTCAGCAGCTTCCAGGTTTGGAGTTTTTATCAGAACTACAGCACAACTTCTGCATTCTCTCGCTGCATTTTTCCAGCCAGGGGCAGCCTTAATTAGATTTGTCTGTAGCGTGCCAGAAAAACGTCCTCATCTAGTAATCTTCATTTGGACTCTTGTTTCCCAGGGTGAACAATAACACTGAAAAGGCCACTGGAAGAAAGGCCACTGGAAAAAACATGCTTTGCATGAATAACCTGTCTAGTGATTTCAATGGTGCTCACTTCAATAGAAACATGCTGACAGAGAGTTTACGGTTAATACAACGCTACCTGATCAAAAAATGCAGCTATCTGTAACAAGCTGATTTCTTGGTTTGTGGATGCACTTCCGCATCATAATGGCTGTTATTTATGTGCCAACGTTGCCCAAATGGAAGCTTGTCTTTAACATGTTGGGTATGATGACTACCATAGTGCAGCAATGCGTTCTTATCTGTGGTCTTGGTATAGGGTCTCACCAATAATTCTCCTTGCTCATGTCGTAATAACCAAATAGTTGACTTGCCTATTGTTCATGGTAGCAGTGAATTTTAAGCATCTATTCTGTTCTTTTAACGAGGCCACAAAATGATTGGCCTCTTCTGTACCTGACCAGACTACAAACATGTCATCTATGCATTTGAGCTAGCACGTTAATTTCTCTTTATGGGGATTAAATGGAGAATAGACAGTAGTTTCCTCAAACATATTGACACGAGATTGGCTAAATTAGGAGCCATGGCTGCTCCCATGGCAGTTCCCACCACTCGATAGTAAAACTGAAATTTTAGTGAGAGCCACCTCTGTACACCATCTGATTAAAGAATTGGTTACAGGGTGGTCGTCACTTCTCTTAAGTAGGGTTTCCTCTACCACTTTGAGTGTAGCCTACTAGGGAATATTTGTGTACAAGAATTGTATATCAAGACATCAGATTTTCCCAGGGGCCGAATGATATCCCCTCTCTTTTGTTGATGGTGTCTTTAATGTCCTGCACAAAAATCTTCATCCCGGGTATGAACGGCCCGAGATAATAATCCACATACTTGGACAAAGTTTCAAGTATGGGATAAACATGTAAGACTATTGGTCTCGCCAGGGGTTTCTCCAAGCCTTTGCAGTTTTGGGGAGGATGTAAAAGATGGGAATCCTACCATCCTCGTTCACCAGATATTCACCCTCTTGTTTGCTGATAAATTTCATCTGTACCACCTTCCCTACTTTGGTCTTCATGATGGAAAGTAATCTCTCACTCGGGTAGCTATTAATTGTTTGGTAACTATTACCATCTGACAATAGTGCCTGGCATTCTTCCACCTAGTCACTCCTATTCATCACGCATACAGCTCCCACCTTTATTCTTGTCGAATAATGAGTTCATTATTGGACCCTAGGATTTTAAGGGTATCCTGTTCTTTCTTACTGAGGTTAGGATGGTTGGGACAAGCGCTTGGATTCGAGTTCAATGTTTTTTGCAGTGGCTTTTCTTCCAGTGGCCTTTTCAGTGTGATTTTTCACCCTGGGAAATAAGAGTGACAAATTCTGATTACTAGACGAGGACGTTTTTTGGTGAACTACATTCGAATCATCTAAGTAAGTCCACTTTTAATGCTAGTCTTTTAAATATACCTAGACTATTAGTTGAGGTTTTGAGTTCTAGAGCTCAGTGTACCCGATTTTATGTTTCCATTTACATTAGATTGAGGAACATGAGATAAGGACATCAACTAGCCCTTGATAACTACTAGACCCAGAACAAGGTTGTCGCTATCAACAGCAAGGTAAGATTTAAATGGAACTTTTTTCTTTAACATGTTTTTCTGAACAGATGTTTTCAAAATTTGAGGACATAATTAGAATCTACAACTTAGGTTGTTTTTCTCTACTAGGTTAGCGAATGGAAGAAAGACTGACATTCCCCATTAAGGAAGCCATGAGTCATTCGAAAATCAAGTCCAAGAGAACAAGTAGGTAGTGTTATATCACATAGCCTAGGGGGCAATGTTTTGTAGGTCCAATTATAAGACCCATTCAGTATACTAAAATTGTGCCTTCATCCTATTAGAATTTATAGGAAGACCAGGACCTCAGGAAGTTTAATCCCGTACCGTGCCCTCCTTACAATACACACAAGAAGTCATCTACGCTCCTGATGAACGTCCAGCATGTATTTGCCTTGTTAGGACATACACTTGTGCAAGTTGGGCAATGTCTGCAATTAAATTGTTCACGATTTATACATTGAAGTGACAGTAATTCATTTTGGATTGAGATACAGATATCCTCTCCACTACTGACTATTTGTCTATTATTGCAGAGTGTTTTTTACATGAATTTTACTGTTTTATGACTGTTTGTGTGTGTGTGTGATATGTATAATAAAATTCAAATGTATGTTTTTAACAGTGCGTTTTGGGTAAAGGTCCATTACTGTGCAGGTCACTATTTGCGATTATAGGTTGAGGCACTTTTATATTCTTCCTTTTGTCCAATCAGGACAGCTAGCTTCCTCCCCACCCATTGGAGGTTTGTTCCTTTCATGCAATGTAAAATACACAAGGCTGCAGAGTTTTGAAATCATCCCTCACTTCCTGCCTTTCCAGACACTCTGAAGCCTGGGCAGGGAATCTAAATAATTCCTGCCTAAGACAAAACGTCCACTGAGGACGTTCCTGTCTAGAATGGGAGGGGAAGACCTCAAACAGCAAGCATACAGGAAATGGCGGAAAAGGAAGGAGCCCACCATTTCAGAAAGATTGTGGCTCTTCTGTACATTACTGAGGCTGAATTAACAGTCTGCGGGTAATGAAACTAAAAGTCCATAAAAGTAGATACAATGCGAAATGTTACAAGGTAAGTAAGAAGTAAGGTAAGTATCCCCCAGCAATCCACATAAGGGTTGTGCTGGATCATTTATACAAAATGTAAAGGGGATGTAAATCCCTCTCGACTACTTCGGAACAGTAGTACACCCAAATACATGACAGAGAAATTAATAGGGGAGCTCAAAGGGCCAACCTAGCCCAAGCCCAAATGTTGTAGGAAACTATAACTTCAACCATATACTATGGAGAGACATATAAAGGTCACCCATAAAACGAGTAAAAGACTAGGTGAGAGGGGGAAAAAGATTCCCCTTCCCCTAGGGACACGGTAAAATAAATACCTGGTCAAAGCAAAAGGTTCTGGGGTTGACACAGGTCAGGAAGATTCATCATAGATATGAACATCTTACCCAACAATCTACTGTGAGGGGTCAGAAATGAAAACCAGACACAGAGTAGTAATGTTTTTGGTATAACACTTATTTAACTGAAAGGGGGTTGGGAAAATATCTCTGTCCCTGCACTAGAGGTGGTTTCCCAACTAAAACCAAAAACTAAGGATCTGTATGTGGCAGGATGTCAGAAATCAAAAAGCTGTTGTGTCCAAACGTTCTTTTCTGACCCTCACACTACAAACAAAATAATAAAGTGAAAAAGGAAATGTCTAACCTAGTATCGTCGAAAATTGTTCATAAAAAGAAAATACAACAGCTCTAAAGTAAATGTTCTCCAAGATGAAAAGACATTGGTTCCAGAGCGTGATTTCTCTTCCCATGGATGGAAAAAGAATCGCAGTGTATTGTTACTATTCTCGGAATTAACTTTGTAATTTTTGTTGTCGATGTCTTTGTAAAATGTTCAATAGTTCTACGTATGACACTGACCATCAAGCCATGGCAGTGAAGGCTTTATTTTCAGCTCCAGTACACAAGAAAATGGATTAATCATTGTTCATGTTTTTGTTCTTGTGCATGATATCCTGTATGATTATGAGAAATTATGAGTCATTTTGAGTAGTGTATAGGGTATAATTATATATAAAAAAACAAGCAATTACCCGGTCTGGGTACTACATATTGAGTGTTGTGGATATTTTTTGGTCTATGACCATAGGAAAAAGAGGTAGTACCAAAGGGAATTCCTCTCGACCTATTCAATTGTTTTCTTGTTCCATGAGTAGCCCTCCTGGGCAGAATATGGTCCACACCAGGAGCCCAAATATTTAGAATTCTGCAATTGCATGACAATGTCTCTTGACCAAACAGTTCTTTGTGTCTTTCCTGGCCCACAACAATCCTATTAGGTACAAGGCAGTTCTTCTTTATTCAACCAACACAGTTTCTTCTTAACGCTTCTTGTAGGTTTGCAATTTGCCTGATGCACCCTCCTCCCAGGACTGGTTATACACATCCAATTGCCTGGTGTACTCTCCTTCCAGGACTTCTTGTACACTTGCACTTCATAGTATACTCCCCTACCAGGATTTCTCTTGCACTTCAATTGCCTGGTATACTTTGCTCGGTAGAACTTCTCATGCTCTTCTTACAGTTCCTCATTATATTGCACATATCCTCTTTGATTTGGTATATCTTTCTGTTTCAATGTTCATTTCAAACTTGCCCCACATCTGCATTCTATGCACTCATATGACTTTGGGATTCTGGTTTGTATTCTGCTCTTCTCACAATATTCAAGTGTTCTTTGGTGCAGTCAGTGAAATGCCCTAGGGGCCCCCACTTTGCATTGGGCTGACTCACTGGCTTGGTGTGTCGTACCTTTGCTTCCCACTTTGGGCTGCTCCTACGTCTCTCCTGCTCCACTGGCGGCCCCTGCATGCCTGCTTTCCTTTAGGTTCGGGTAAAGGCAATGCTGCTTCTTCGAGCTGCCAAGCGCCCAGGGACTCTCTTGCTGTTCCTGGCATCTGCACGACACAACCTGCTCTCGCAATGTTACTTCCTTTTTTTCTGGTGAGCCCTTCTGCTCCGTCACACCATCTTGTGCCTCCAGTTTCAACACGCCTCGAAGGGAGATGCAACGTCCTCTCTTGAGCAGCTTTCACCTGAACAGCTTGCTCCTGAACTGCTGCTGCCTCCGCACTAGCGAGGACAAGCCCTCTTTTTCCAGCAAAGTACTTTACTCTTGTTATCATCAACTTCTATGGGTCTCACCCCAGCTGGATAAAACAAACTGTCCCTGGTCTCCCCGCCAGTGAGGAATACTGCAGTCTCTTCTGGGCTCAGGCACTCTGCTGATGCCCAGTGGTCCCCTTCTTCCTGGAGGAGTTGAACTGGCTTTCTTGACACGTCCAGTGCTTTACAGCTCCCCATAGGCAATTGGGAGGCAAGGGTTCCCCCTTTATTAACTAGGCAGAGCAGTTTACCTTCTCCAGCACAGGATTCCTGCAGCCAGGTCCTCCAGGGATCTCTCTCACACTTCCTGAGACTTTCCTCCTTTTTATATTGGCTTTGGGCAATAGGATTTGAGGAAGGACTAGACTGCTGACAGTGGGAAGTGATCATTACTCCTCTCTCCTCTTGCTTGTCCAAGTGTTGTGGGGATTGTGGGAAAATTAGTCCCGTTCTGAGAATACTGTATACAGGTTTTAAAGGCAAACTGTTTGGAAGAAGAGTATGTGGAGCTGGGAAAAGTGCCTTTCATAATTATGCAAATGCGGTTAGTTGAGAGTTGGCTTTTGGGATGTGACCAAAGCTTTCCACTACTCTCCCTGGATGAAAGAGGGAAGACACTACAATGGGCAATTAGATTGTTGCAAATGGGGGATTCATCTTGAGTGGGGAAAGGGGAAAACTGCGTCTCATCCGATGAGTCAGGATATCCCCCCCATAGGTTATCGACCCCCCCCACCCTCCCCAAGTGATCCTCACTCAGACATCAACCCCCAGGGTCAGGATCAGGTAGCGGCTGCCACATGGGAGATGGTCACCACCGGGAAACAGTGATGAGTCCATCAGATTCATCACACTACCCATCTCTTTTTCCTATATCACATAAGTAAAGAAGGCCAAACATGTGTTTAAAGACACAGTACTAGCATCTATCCAAACACATTTTTGGGACAAATAAAAGTGCTACTTGTATAAAGCATGTCTTTTTTATTTTCCTTACTGTGCATGGCACTATAAGAAAAGAAGAAGGAGGGATTGTTAGTGCGTTGCTGGGGGAGGCAGATGCTAAGGCTTTGGTGTTGATGGAGATAGGTCAGACGTACCTGGTCCAGTATGTTCTATGGGTTTGGCAGAGTCTTTTTGGCATGTGTTACCCGGAAGGTATAACCCAAGATATAAGATCAAATGTGCTTCGGGTAACATTGCCAGCCAAAGATAAATGTAAAAAGGACTAAATCAGAGTGTGTGCCCATACCTCGTTAATGTTCATGCGAGATTCACTGGGCCTGTGGCGTCTGTGTGAAATGGCCAGTGTAGTGTTAAGTGGCAGGAGATTATAGAGGGGAGTAGACAAGAACATAAGTAAGGCTCCCAGTTTTCAGTTTTTGCTGATTTTTACACAAATACACACAGAAACCAATCTGCTTTCAGTCTGGATTTATAGAAATGGTTAAAGATGACAAATGTGGTCATTCTTCATGTTTCCAACCTTATGCTGTTAATCATGTATTGCATGTCAATTACATTGCAAACTTGAAGCATAGATATTGTAAAGATTAAATTAAAAATAGTATTGAAGGGGGGCGTGGCTTGGAGCTGAGACGAGCGGCATTGGCTCCATAGAAGCACCAGGCGGGTCCTAATCTCCGTAAGGAATTCTGCCGTTAATACCCAAAAATAGCTGAATGGAGTGAGGAAAGGACGGGGCGCAAGAGGGCCGAAGGATTGGCTATAAAAACAGGGCATTAGCATGAACAGCCTCAGCTAAGTCTCGGTGGCGGCCAGAGTACAAGGAGAAAATGATGGCCGCCCCGTCCCGGAGCTCTGCACAACCCAAGGAGAGCAGGAGCCTCGAGCTCAGGAAAGGTCCGGTTACCTGACAACATCCTGGATGGCAGCAAATCTCAGCGATCTTTTGGGCAGCATCAGAGTACCTAAACAGGGGGTCACAGCTGGGGCGACAGGGAGACCAGATCAGATCATGGAGTAGGAAGGAGACTGCACCCCCCACTGCTGCTAATGGGGTCAGATCTGAGTCCACTTACTACAGCGCACCATCCTACAACCAAACAGAGCGACATCGGGCTGAGCCCGATACCCGCTCCCCTCTCCTGCGGATCCAGCGGGCTCAGAACCAAGTGCCCTTGTTGCAGGACTGATACCGCGGCCGAAACTAGAACCATTGCAACCCGGAGAAGCAGGGGAAGAGAGAGTGGAGCCAGCCCCATCAAGAACGTGGAGCACCCGACTCCAACGAGGAGCAGAGAAGGGAGAAACTGACCGGGTGGGTGTAGAAGAGCGGCAGATATAGGGTGACCTCCGGACCTCAAAGGGAGAGACGGCGTGCACAGGGACAGTGAGTCCTGTGGTCCAGGGAATTAGGAAGCAGTGATCAACCGTGATTAACGCGATGCTCTAGTAGCCCTAGAGAAAGCCTGCACACATGGGGAGGCCGACATACAAGAAAACACAGTGAGTGAGGGGGAGGAGAGGGAGTATCGCCAAAAGAGTGAAGCAATGGATCAACAGTCCCCCATTGACCTATGCTGCGCAAGCTACTCTGGGGGGGGGGGGGGGGGACGGGACGACTGTGGACATAGCCACCTCCCGGCCCCACCCAAGTGGTACCTGCAGCACTCACAACTCAAGGGGCTCAGCAGCTCCTGAAGTTAGCTCCCACCCCTTACAACTGCCCCAGCCCCACCTGAGCGGGGCTAAACTGGGAACAGCAGCACCAGACCAGTAGGACTCTGGTCATCCCAAAGGACTTAGCCACATAAATCCAGTTCCTGAATCTGAGCATAGGACCCTGCCCCAGCTGACCCCACACTGGGAGTGAGACCCACTCCCCCCAAACTGGGAGAGAGCCAAGACTAGGTGGGAAGAAGACCACAGGCTCGCCCGATCAATTAACGCCATCAGTATGGCAGTTATTGTGATCTGTCTAGCAACACACAACCTCCCCACCACAGCTCATTTAGGTGGTCACTCCTGTGAACGGAGAGGCCCAGACACCAGAGGGGCCGACAAAGTAACAGTCTTACTCTCCCTCCCCATCGTGAGGACAGAATATCCAGGATCGGTGATACCAAGAGAATAGTACGACCCCAGGTCCTCCAGACCGGAGCCCCATTAGAGGAAGCAATGGCTAAGAGCGGAAAATCAGCCAAACATTTGGGCATTACCACGTTGATGGGCAATGCTAACCCAGATAAAGCAAAGAAGGGAGAGCAGTCTTAAGCACCCCTGCCAGAGAAAACTTCTACCTCTAGCACCTTGCAAATGGCCCAATCGGCCACCAAATCAGACCTCCAGGTCTTGTTGTCTGCCCTAACTAGAGAAAACCAGAAGGGGACTGACGCAGTTATGAAGAAAATTACCGCCCTAGACCAAAGGGTTGAGACTGCGGAAAATAGAACAGCGGACATTGAGAATAGCCTTTGTGACCAGGCATTCGAACTGGAAAAGGGTCTGGACAGGGTCTAAGCCTTCGAAGCTAGGTGTGACGCTTTGGAGGCTAAACAAGAAGACGCAGATAACCGCTCAAGGCGAAATAACATCCGTCTTCGGGGCATCCCCACCTAGATCACAGACGCAGACCTGGGGAAATATACAGTGGACCTGTTCCGATTCATACTAACCCTCCCAGATAGCGCTCCACTGGAAGTTTGATCGAGTACATAGAAATACGCGTAGGCAATCATTCTCACTCCCCCAACCCCCCGGACGTGCTGGATAGAATTCATTTTTATAAGGTGAAAGAAGAAATTATGAGGGAAGCCAGATCATCCAAACAGATCTTGTTCAGGAATGCTACCATTCTAATATACCAAGATCAGGGGAACGCCACTCTTATATAAGGAACGTGCTGAAACAGCTCGACAGAGTGGCTATGAGAGAGAAAGTTATTATACCGCTGGGGCTTCCCGACCTCCCTAATCTTCACCTGGGAAGGAAACCAAAAGCAAATCTGCTCCCTAAAAGAAGCAGAGAAATTCCTCAGAACAGGCGTAGAAAGTGAAGAAGCGGAACTGTAATCTGCATCCGAAGACCAGGTGAAAAAGCAACCTGTAAGCACCTGGACAAGAGTCAACAGGAGACGTAGAATCCAGGGCCTGCCCCGAAAGAACCCTAACCCAGACTGAGCAGAAGAGATTGACGCACCTGGTTCAAGGTCAGTTCTCACTACAAGAGGGTTCCCACCCGACACCACTCATCAAATAGCTGGTATAGAGAGACTTGGGGGTTGTGATAAGGGTGGGGCCCCGATAACTTCTGGGGGGAAATGATAGAATCCCCAATAACAAGGTTGTGATGGAAGTGCTGACGATACATCCAAACTAAATGAAACCCAAGCACAAAGACCCACTTTGTTATCCAGCCAGTGACATGGTAGGCCCAGTTGGCCTCAATAGGTTTGGTGGAGGGGCGCAAATGGTAACCCCAGTTAGTTGAGAGCTGGTCTCATCCCTGGTAGTTATGAGGGGCGAGGAAGAGGAGGCAGGGAGGAAAAGAGGGGGTGCAGGGGGAATACATCCACATCCTTGAGTAACACAAGCACACACAATCAGGGCAATTCAGCCCCAGGGCATAAGTAAAATGCATGATATGAAGCCACATCTCGCAAAGATCACTGAGGGACGTCATGGGGTCGGAGAATGAGAGCAATAAAAGAATAGTTACATGGAACGTCCAGGGCCTCAACTTCCCAGGGAAACGAAGATCCGTAGAATGTAAACTGAACCAACTTGCCGGTGATATAGTAGTTCTTCAGGTGACGCACCTACAGTCGGCTAATGAGAGGTGCATTAGATTCAAAAGATTTAAAAAGTCCTACTTCGACACATCAGGGGAGAAAAAGAGGATGGTGGTGATATTGATTAGCGAAAAAAAGTCCCCCTGACCCAAACCACGGTGAAGAGTGACCCCCGGGGGTAGATATCTCATGGTAAAAGGCCATCTTCTGGAGCAGCCGATTACTATAGGAGCCATATACTGCCCCAATAACGCCCAGGATAAATTCCTATTAGATATAATTCCGACCAAATCAGCATTCACAGAAGGGTTTCTCCTGATGAGGAGGGGAGGGGGTCGGGGGGGGGGATTTCAACATGGTCCTGGATCCACAGAAGGACAAAAATACTTCCCCCCAACTAGGATAGACTTCACCCGGTCTCTTTCCCTAGCCATATTCCTCAGGGAAACTGGGACGGTAGATACCTGGCGAATATGGGGTCCAATGATTTTACCTTTTACTCGAACGCACACAAAGGTTTCTCCAGAATTGAATAGAAATTGGCCACAAGCACCCTATTCCCCTGCCTCAACAGAGTAGAGATCCACAGCAGAATTATATCAGATCATGCCCAGGTTTCTGCTGATTTACGCATAAGTGGATTCCCTACCCCGCCTCCAAGGTACAGGACATCTTATTGGACAAAGTAATCAAAAGAGAAGTATTAGAAACAGAAACCCATTACTTTGATGAAAACACAACAGCAGACACCACTCTGGACACAATCTGGGATGCCATGAAACCGGTAGTGAGGGGTACTCTCATTAATGCAAGCACAGAGCAAAGGTGGGTGTCCGGACTCCAAGAAGCCAAATTAGAAGAGCGAGTCGCTGGGCTGGAGAAAGAACTAAAGAATCGCCAGACTAGGAAATCCCAGAAAGAACTGAAAAAAGCCAAAATAGCTCTAGAAATGCACTGGGCGGATAGGTCAGCCAAATCTTTGGCATACACAAAGCAATATTGTTACATTAAGGGCAATAAAGCTAACAGCATACTGGCCTACAAGCTGCAGAAGGTGCACAAGAGAAACATTTTACGTCTCATAGGAGGTGATGGCAAATCCCAATACACTGAGAAGGAGAAAATGGAAGTCTTGGTATCCCATCATAGTGGAATTATGACTGGTACCCCCACATCAACTGAAGGCGAGACTCAATATTTACGCTCCATTTAAGTCCCCCCCACAAAACCCCAGTTAGAACCCTTGGAAGCACCAATCACGGTGGACGCTATAAAATCCTTGAAAAGCACAGCCCCAGGCCCACATATGAGCCCCATAACTCATAGCCCCGTTTAATTCATTTCTAACAGGTAGTGTCACAAAATGCAAAAAACATGGCAGAATCCCTGACAATTCTGGCCTATAAGCCAGGGAAAAACCCTGAGCAAAGTGCCTCCTATAGGCTGATTGCCCTGATGAACAATGATGGGAAGATATTTTCTAAGGTGCTGGCATTTAGACTGAAAAAGGTTCTCCCGGAAATAATAGCCCGAGACCAGACAGGTTTTATTTCAGGACGGGGAACAAATGACAACATCAGACGCACGATCAACCACATAGAAAGCGCTAATAGAACGAGGGAAGACTTGCTGGTCATATCACTGGATGCCCATAAAGCATTTGACTTAGTAGACTGGGGATATATTAGAAGCGCACTCACTCACCTGGGACTCTGCCGTAATTTTCTAACCTGGATGATGGCTAATTATCAAAACCCAATCACTCAGTTGAGAGCTAACGGCACCAGATTGGATAAAATATATATCTCTAGAGGCACACAGCAGGGATGCCCACTATCACCTTTAGTATTTGTCCTAACCATGGAGCAGTTAGCAGACTAAATCCGGCAAAACACAAATATACGTGGGCTTGCGGTGGGAGGTCTAGGGGGGACAGGAGTACAAAGCCGCAATGTACACGGATGACGTACTCTTCATAACACACCCGGGCACATCTCTGGGTATGCTCTGGGAGGAGTTTGAAGCATTTGGCAGGGTCTCTGGATTTAAAGTGAATTATGACAAATCGTCTGTGCAGGCGAAAGCAGAGAGAGAAACTCAGCTCCTTGCTCCCCATCCCTTGGGCAAACACAGCAATCAGATATTTGGGGGTCCAGATCCCCAAGAAGACCGAACAAATTTACCAGAGCAATTTCCCGCAGCTGTTCAGGAAATTCAGGAAAGACCTGGAGCACTGGAAAAAGCAAGAGATTTCCTGGTTCGAGAGGATTGCTGCGGTGAAAATGAATTTAATACCCAGATTGATTTATCAATGCAGAGCACTCCCAATACACATCCCAGAGGTCGATCTAATTAGCCTGCAGAGAAACATATTAACATTTATCTGGGGGACGGAAAAACCCAGAGAAGCGAAGATCATGCTCTGTGGGCGGAGTTCGGAGGGACTGAGTCCCGGATGTGTCCACATACAAGCGAGCAGCACAACTAGCTCATGCATTTGCATGGGCTCAAGTCCAGGGATCAACCGTACTGGAAACAAATCTCACCCATAAGCCATCCACTGGGACCCCTGCAAACCAATGCCCCCTCACAGCAACAAGAAATACAGTGTCCAACTCTAAGTTAGCGGCCCACAAATGGGGATGCACAGGCACTGTTGGCCCCCTTACGCCAATCTGGAACAACCCAGACTTTACTCCGGGAACTCACCCCCAAGGCTTTGCAGACTGGAGGGCGGGTTTCCTGCAGAAGTTTGCAGACTTCTTGGTGGGGGGCGCCCCACTGACATTTGCAGAGTGTAAGGCAAAATTCCACATCACAGAAGCATAGCGGTTCCACTACACACAGCTACGACACTGGTTATCTCATAGGGTCAAAGGGGAGAAAGGAGGGAGGTATCTGACAGCATTAGAACTGACCCCAACATCCTCTCGGCCACTGGGTAAAATCTCCACACTCTACCGTTTCCTGGATAAGTCAGACCTTACCGTAAAAGAAAATGATATGCTCAGCTGTGAAAAAGACCTGGGGCGTGCGATAGACATAGAAGACTGGGGCAAGATCTGGATGAGATTGCGTAAAAGCACCCAATCCATAACAAACAGGGAAGGAGGATATAAAGTCTGCTATAGGTACTACATAACCCAAGAGCAGCTACACAAAAGCAATCCAGCAATGCCTCCGGGTTGCTGGAGGGGATGCGCAACCAATGGCTCACTGTTCCACCTGTTATGGACCTGTCCAAAAGCAAGTGATTATTGGCAGGGGGTATTGGACCAGATTAAATCAAGCAAAGGGTTAACAATCCCATGGGACTCTGGAATAATACTATTGGGGGACACGGGGCTGGGACATTCCCGCTCATGGGTCAAATAGCTTGGCTGTGCACGCATCTCCTCATGGCCTCCAAAATTGCAATGGCCCGCCTTTGGAAAAACTCAGACGGCCCCTCAATTCAAATGTGGTGGTTGAAAAGTTGGGACATTGTAGTGTCGGAAAAGATAACATCGATCCGCTCAGGGAACTTCAACACTTTCCGACAGATCTGGGCCCCATTTATGGACTATGCAGAGAAATTCCCAGGACACCCCCACCATCCCCCATTAACTCGCTGGCTCCAATAGGAATTGACAAAGGTGCACGGAGCTCTCAACGACTGGACGAACAGGGGGTCACGACAGAATCCCGGATCGGGTCCCATAATAAAATCTGCCCTTGAATCTTGTGGCTTGAATTGTATTGTTTAAAATGCTTTAACGTGATGTTGATGTTAACATGCACGAAATGCCTAATAAAATGTTTTGTTGAAAACAAAAATAGTATTGAAATGCTTCAAATTACTGACATCACATCTCTTCGGTCAGCAGTAATCACTGGAGCAACCATGTGTTGCTTTGATAAAAATGGAGCAGAGATGGATGTGGAATAAGCCAGTTCCACCTGTGTTCTGTATGGCTGTGTGTGTTTTAAAAAAAACAAATTATTCAAATAAATACAGAAACATACTGTTTGCAAGTTATCTTTTTACATGGCAAATAATTGTGCATAAATACAAAAATAAAACAGACAAAATAAAAAATATGCATAAATGCAGACGGAAATTAGGAGGTGGGGAGATGCCATAAAACGTGAGCCTTAGGTATAGGTAGTAGGGGAGGAGAGATAAACATTGACTGCCCTGGGGGGAGTGCAGGGGGAGGTATTCTGCACCTGTGTGTGAAGTGAATAAGGCATTTTGTCAGGAGTATGCAGAGAATTTATGGGTTGCCTGGAAATCTCTGCAGTTTAAAAAGTGCTTTCAGGGCAGGTGGTGTCCGGATTTCCATATCCCGATCTTGGAGTCCATCATTGATGGAAGCATGCGCAAAGCATTCTAAGATGGCAGCTGCATATGCTACATACGCCATGCTTGTGCACAAGAGGCATGGCATCCGCATCATTACTGGAACATATGGGCTCGATGGGCCGCAGCCCCACGTGTTGCAATGTTCTGTGCTTTCTGAGCGGACGCTTAACCATCTTGTATGTTTTTCTTCCTTATCCCTCCTCGCTCTTGTTCTCCATTACCTTCATTGTCTCACCTTACCTCAGCCTTGCTTCTCCTTTCCCCGACTTGTCCCTGAGCATTCTCCCTATGCCAATTATCCATACTGAGCGGCCTCTGAAGAATTTTCCTCACAGCTTACTCGGATCCGAGTGCTTCCAAGCATTGAAGGACTCGTCCACTGCAGTCTTTATCTACGCCCGAAGATTGGTCCACAGGAGGTTTTTGGTACAGATATTCCAGTTTCCTCCTGATTTTCTATCCATCAGGAGGGTTACCTTGCCGAGTGTCACATTATCACTCTTGCCGAGGTGGCTTAGAGGAAGGTAGGCCTTACCTCAACCAGCCCCATCATCAGTAGAGGAGCGAAGACCTGTTGCTGACAGGATGGGGCGGCAAATGTGTACAGTTAGGCATGGTTATGGTGCTCGTCACATAAAGTTACTTGAAAAGCTAGGTTTTCAGTTGTTTCCTGAAGGTTAGGTGTTTTTTTTGTATGGAGGCGTTTGGCTGCAAGGAGGGAAAAAGTGGATCATGCATGTCGTTTATGGTTTAAGTTTAGGTCCATTACTAATGACTATTGGTGGAGCAGTTTTTCTAAAGTCTACTTATGTTAGGAATTTATAAATCGATCCCCTTGATAGACAGAGCCTCAACTTCTAGTAGAAGTCTATACTACTTTGTTTTTGGTAGTATGGCAGAGCAGCCAGGCTGATTTTAGGAGGGAGATGTGAGCTTGAGGTAAGTACAAAGAACTTAGGATACAGATAGGCACAAAGAAACACTTCTTTTTGTTATATCAAAATAGGTATTTATTTTATATACACAAGGCAATGAAAAATCTTCAGAGAGGCAAGTACTATTTCAAAGCTAATAAGCACAATAGAAAACCAATGGAATACTTCGGGTAAGTAAACCACAATGTAACGACTTGTTGATTAATGAAATTCCAAGGCAAGTAAAGCCACTGCTATAGCAACTCAACATATTCTGTTGTAGAAATAAAATTATTAGCAACATCGACAACAGTAGGTCAGTACTTTTCAAAACTTATATTACTTTTCAGAGGCCTTAAGGCTTTAGCAGTCCATCCGTATCTAGGCACGAGTTCTTTAAAGTCAGATTGGAGGGAAAGCAGGCAAGACACAGCAGTAGAAGAGGCAAACATCCAAAGGATTCTTCAGTATAAGTAGCAAGCTTTGTCGGTCAAAAAGAGTTCAGGTGGGTGGGGGTTGCTGTTGCACAACGCACAAATGAGGACATGAGCCTCCTCCGCTGTGAAGTGCCTGCCGAACATCCTGCGGATTAGAACCTGATTTCCCGTTCATTGGAGGTGGATTTTTATATCCCTGTGCGGGGGAAGGTGGGTGGCATCGCCTGTCCTAATCTGGGAGAAATCGGGGCCAGGAACCCCATTGAATCATCACCGGACCCGTCATAGCGGGGCAGACAGTGCCATCTTGGGCCGCAATTTACTACCAGGTGGATCAGCAGGTAGCCAATAGAACCAACAAGTAACAAGCAGACCTCAGTGGCCCAGGGATGGGAGATCGCCTGCACTGTGCTGAATTCGGCCGCCACGAGATCCACCAGTGGATGCAGAGATGGTGGATTGGGCCACAGCTGCCTGCCGCACCAGTACAGCATATGAGGATGCTACAGCCGGTGCCCAAACGCCACCTCGGGTGGGACCCTGGAGGCAGACCCATCGAAAAACGCTGCTGGTGCTCTTCAGGAGGTGTTGCCGTTCTCTGCTGAGACCCGGTGTAAGGACCTGTTACAGGGACGAGAGTCATGCTCATCGGACGCTGCAGGTGACAAGAGGAAAGTTATGCGCCCGCCACCGGAACTGAGACTAGCGCTGCCGGGCCCGATGGAGTGACAGAGGCTGCTGCAGAACAACAAGGCACCCACTGTGTCATTGCACCCCCACGTAGACGTTGTAATACGGGGTGCCTAACGCACTGGTTGTGGTGCCACCCGCGGGGGCCGCTAGACCAGAAATGGATGGCAGTTTAAGACTGAGAAACATGGGCATATTAACCCCACTGAATGAACCGGAAGGATAAAACAGAGGGCGGAAGGCGGCCGAGGCACGGCAGGCATTTAGCTACGTCGAGCATATCAACCCTGTGCTCACACTTCACCCTGCTGGAGTGCACGCAACAGATAGTGTGCGCTCTGCACAGTGACTTTCCTGTAAAATCTCTTATAAGTACAAGTGGAGCGTGGTCCCACAACTCCGGAAGAGGGCTGAAACTCGGTAGGAGAGAGCCCAGCTGCAGCTCCCGTTTTACACCCAGGAAGGGTAGAGAGGGCGAGGTGGCTGGCTGTCGCAGCACCGGTGGTCATAGGTGTGGGCAAAAGGAGGAGCACCGCCATTGGTGATCGGCAGCAGGGGGGTCCAAGCAAGTTTTGGTGTACCGGCCCGAGCAGGTGGACAACAGCACTCCTGCCTCAGGAAACAACTCCAAACGCCAAGATGGTTAAAGACAAAGTCAAGAAAGGGGCACTTCAGAGCAAGAATGATCAGTACACTGTATGGACACAGACCCCCTCGGTTCTCACCTCGGAGATGGCGGGCAAGCAAGACTGATTGCAGGATCCACATTTCTCCTTCCGGGACATCATGGAGCCATGGGAGCATCCAGGTCATCCAAAGAAAACATTGTTGGGCTTTCTTCTGAAAGGTCCTTTCTGCGACAAGACCTACAGAATCTTGCCTCCAGTCTTGGTGAAACTAACAACGAATCTATGCCCCAGTAGACACCATTACACTCATGGAAAAACAGCTTGAAACGGTCACGAAGAAGCTCATGCAGCTGGACAACCGCGCGGAGGATAACTAAGGAAGAGCACGCTGCAATAATATCCGTATCCTCGGGGTACCAGAAAAGCTTTAAAAAAACGTTTCCGTCAAGCGGACGCACAAGATTCTGACTGGTCACCAGGTTCCAGGGGCGCCGCCACGCATGATAATTGCCAAATTCCTGAACTTCCGTGACTGGTACACCATACTGCAGATGGCACAGGCTACCAGACCCATCACGTATAATGGCTACCGTATCGCATTCTTTCCCAAAAACACCAGGGAGGTCCAGAAGGCACGACAATTGTTTGACTCCGTCAAGAAGAAACTGCACTCGCTGTAGATGAAATATGCTCTCTTTTTCCCAGCACAGCTTAAAGTATACCACAAGGTTACTACCCACCTTCTCAACAGCCCACGAGAGGCATGGAAATGTTGGAAACTCAAATACTATCTCCGCCCATGCCATGACCGCCAAGGAGGCACCCACGCCAAGAGCCAGACAATGATCAGTTCCCAGTTCTGCTCCAGTCACACCCCGGCATAACTGCCCATGCACGACTCTGTGGGCAACGGCTGAGCGGTAACTGTGATGGTCTTGGCCCCAGCTTGAACCTGGCCGAAACAGGTGATTAATTACTGGCGGCCATGGAACACGGAGAGGGACTCGTAGAAGCAACGCAATAAGCACCCCGCAAATGTGTGCCCTTGTTTTTCCGTGCCCAGTTGGTGCTTTGTTCAGGTAACAGGTGCTTCATATTGGGGACGTGGGGCATACAGGGTGAGACAAGGGGGTTCTGCTTGTGCACTATGTTGGGAGGGTGGTCTCTCCCTGGATTGGAAGGGGGGGGGGAGACAATGTTTAACTTAACAAGATGTCTTGCTTGCTGTTTATCAGGACAGTCAGGGTGGAAAGGTGGGATTTAGGTCTGGTGGACTATGGGGACGGCGGGAAGCAAAATTAACTTTTTCACTGCACATTAATGAGAACTGGGTCACATGAAGTGGTGGTCTCCTTGCTGACATGGAATGCTAACGGGCTGGTCTCTAATATAAAAAGGTGCCTGGTGCTTCAGTTCCTTAACCGTACGCTCCAAGCATTGCATTGTTCACTGAGGCGCACTTGACCGGAACAGAGTGCTGCCTTTTTAAAAGATCTAACTTTGCAATGGCCTTCCATGTGGGATTCTCGAGAGGGGCAAGAGGTGCACTAATACATATCCATAAAAGGACCCCATTCCAGCTGAAAGAAATATGAACGGACTGAGGTAGATGTGTTGGTTGGGGGGGGGGATTATGGGACGCTACCAGGGGCATTATGGCCGTTTACACTCGATTTGTTGAATGACATTCAGGCTCTAATGCTGCAGATTCAGGTTGATGTATGGGTTGTGTGGGTGGGGGATTTAAATGAGATCATGGACCTGGAGCTGGATCGCAAACATGTCGGCAACAGGAACCCAACTTAGACCACCAAATTGTGCTCTTTCGACAGCGCCCTAGGGCTGGTTGATGCCTGGAGGTTGTTGCACAGGTCTGAAGCAGGATACTCTTTCTTTTACTTCTCTATGTCGCGTACTGACTATATCTTTGCCCCCCAGAACACAACGCATAGACTTATCAGCAAATTTCTTGGCAAGGGGGATTTCAGACAACTCCTCCATCCTTATGCATCTCGCAAGTGGGACACCAAACCCCTCGGCAACCTGGAACCTGAATGCATACTATCTGGGGATCACGGAGGTTGTAGAAGGGTTAACCCAGAAAACAGCAGAGTTGTTCACCATAAACGAGAGGTCGATGGACAGCCCAGTCACATTGTGGGAGGGGTATAAAACTGTTCCTAGGTGAGAAGCAATATCGCTAGTTATGGCGATAAGGACCACACACAAGAAAGAGGTTGAGGAAGCAGAGGCAGATGCCATTAGGACAGAGGAGGCCTTTCTCGCCTCAGGCTCACAGGACTTACAGGAAGCTCTGGTAACGGCACAGGAAGCTTTAGGAAACGTGGCCTTCGATAACGCTACCCAGGCCCATTGGGCAAGACGGAGCAAAATTCACAAGACCAGGGACAAAGCCGGAAAGGCAGGATCAGGGGCTACGACATGTGCGGGAGATACGAGATGCCCAGGGTGACACAGTTGTGAAAGCAAAAGATTTTGCCAATGCATTTGCTGCCTTCTGCGAATCACTATTCCATATCCCAGGGGCCTGAAGCACCGGACAAGCTGGTTTTTATGGACCAGGTGGTACTTCCCCCACCTTACGACACAACAGACGCTAGGGCTGGAAGCCGATAGAACGGAAAAGGCGGTAGCTGCGGCAATTAAGGATATGCAGTCTAGTAAAACCCCAGGACCCAATGGCTTCTCGATAGAGATATGGAAGCGACCTGGTAAGACCGTTGTTGGACCATTCACAGTTTATTTCTGCAGTGTGTACTGGATGGGTGCCTCCCCCCAGATCTGAGAAGGGCGATTATCATGGTCATTCCGAAGCCTGGGAAGTCACTTGACCCATATTGCTCATTAATGGGGTATCTAAACTCCTGGCGCGGATCCTGGCCAATCGCCTCACAAGGGTGATAGACTAGCTTGTTCACCTGGATCAATGTGGGTTCACGCCCTCCAGATCATCGCGGATGAATCTCCACCGTGTCCAACTGGCCATTGACCAAGCCTGAGTGATGCCTGAACTGGCCACCCTTCTGGCAATTGATTTCAGGAAGACATTCAACTCAGTTGACTGGGCTTCCTTGTGGGAAACCATGAGCCGTATAGGGTTTGGGGAGAAGTTGCTTAAATTGGTTCACCTACTCCACACCTCCCCTGAGGCGGTGGTACAGGTTAATGGGGTATCCTCCAAAAGCATTACTATGGAACAGGAGACAGGGGACGAGGCAGGGGTGCCCCCTCTCCCACTTGCTGTTAACTCTAGCTATTGAACCACTCGCGATTAAACTGCGAGCAGATTCTAATTGGGACGGTTTTAAATGGCCTGGGGTTTGGGGGGGCAGAGTTTCACATTATGCAAATGACCTCTTGATATATATGGGTGACCACGAGAACTCCCACCAATCGGTGACCAGAACTAGAATTGCAAAGATTCTATGGGCTGAAGGTCAATTGGCTTAAATCAGTGCTCGTCCCACTACAGGGGGGGCGAGGACGCCATTCCCCCAGATTGTCCCCCATCAGGTTGCAACCTCAGGATTCAAATTCCTTGGAATCTAGCTGAGTCTGAGCACAACAGACTTCCTTCGGCATAACCTAACCCGATAATAGACAGATTTGCCTTAGATACTGTCCACTGGCAGGCTCTGCCACCAGCTCTTATAGGTGGGCAGCACTCTTCAAGAGGCTGGCGCTCCCTCGGTTTCTATATGTCCTGCACAATGCCCCACTGCCAGTATTCAAATCACTCTTTACTAAGATTGATGGTATTCATCGTAATCTCCTGTGGAAGGGGGAACAACCCTGAATAGCCCTTAGAACACTACGGCACTGTATGTGGGAGGGAGGCATAGGTCTGCCATGTCTATGCACATATAACTGGGCTTCGCAGTTGAGCATGGTGAACGACTGGCTGCATGGGGATCCACCACTTCCGCACGTGGTGAATGAAATGGGAAGAAGGGCAACAAAGCAGGTGCTCTATGGGAAGGAACCCTGAGAAACAGTCATCGCTCAGATGATTTGTCATACTCGGCAGGTATGGGTCAAATTTCCTCGGCACATTGGCTGTGGGAATAGACCGACATTGGACCAACCTTCATGGAACAACTGACATCTACCAGAATTAAGTCTTGTGGGCCATTTCAAAAGCTGGGAGAGGCATGGAATTGACATCTTGGCAGACGTAATACAAGAGGGAAGGCTGCTTCCATTTGAATCCCTGCGGGAGACATTTGGGTTACCTGAGGATTAAATCTACTGCTAAATGCAACTAAGGCATGCAGTTGGGTCCCAATCCAGCTCTGGATGAAATCCCAAGGTGCTCACCTGTAGAAGACATCTTCCCTAGTCGCATTGTTGCCAAGGCCACCTCCACATTGTGCCAGATGCTGACAGAATTTGTGCCCCAGGAACTATACCACCTTAAAAGGTAAATAGGAAAGGAATGTAGGTCCCCTGGACCCCGAGGGGTGGGTGGAAGAACTCATGTTCCCCACGGGAGGTCGTAATAGTAATATAAAATCCTACATTGAGAACTTCCTATTCGAGAACCGACGTGGCCACCTGGGGTGCTGTAGACCACGACGGTTGCCTGGAATGTGGTCTGGAGGGAGGTCACTTTTTTTCACATGATATGGGAATGTGCACGGATTGAACTGTTCTGGGGAAAGTGTCTGGGCAGGCTGTCCACAATGCTGGGGTCCCAAAGTCCCTGCAGCACCCAGTTAGTGTTGCTAGGCGTGTGGGGGGAAACAGGGTTATCCAAATATGAGAAGGCATTCCTATCTGTCACACTGGGTCTGGCCAAAAAGGTCATCGCAAGTAAATGGGGATCTTCAGATAAAGCCAAGATCAGTTGTTGGACTAATGAAGTTGTCAGATGCAGGTCCTTGGAAAAGCGGGTATACAAAGCTAGGGCCTGCCCTCGTAAATTCCAGAAGGTATGGGGTTGGTGGGAAGAGATGGAAGGGTAAGGGTGCCGGGATGACGCTGTGTTCTAAACATTTTCACTCCTACTGCTATACCTTTGCTATCACATGGACTCTTGAACACAGACTACGCCATACCATAATCCTGGCCTGCTGAGGGGATGCAGGGACAGTCCTGGAGGATGGAGGAGTGCAGAATGGCATCACTAACCTCTGTTGCACCTGCAATTAATACACTGATTATCTATAACCCGCTGGGTCTCCTCTCTGTCGGGGAGCCCCCAATCTTGTTATTGTTTACTGTGTTGTGTTTCCAAACAATGGTATCTTTTTATATGACATGCATTACTTACCGTAATAGCATTTCTGATGATTGTATCTGCTTAGAGTCACATGCTGTGCATATAGTCTGACATCTAGTGGTAACCACAGAGTATTGCATCTTGTCTTTCGAGGATCGAAAGGGGACGTCGACATGGGCGTGCCTGTAACACTATCCCTGAAGTGACGTGTAGTGTACCCAAAATCCATCACACGTCGAGGTCCCTCCGATTGTATGTTTTCTGCCGTGAGGGAGCCTTATGACTATGGCGAGAGAGTACAGAAAAGAGAATAAGTAGTAAGATGTCTATGTTCCTTCCGTCCGAGTGGGGAGGAACGGTGGGCGCATGTGAATCTAAGCAGATACACTCATCAGAAATTCTATTACGGTAAGTAATGCATGTCTTCTGATGCTTGTTAATCTGCTTAGAATCACATGCTGTGCATAGACTAGCGTGCAGTCCCCAGAGTTGGAGGTGGGGTGTGAGAAGGAACAGTAGTGAAAAGATGTCTTAGTAATGCTAGTTTACTCAAAATGAAGGAAGAACCCAAGTGTGCACTCGTACAGCAAATAACTGAGTGTGTTCTTTATCTATTTCCGGGTACAGATAACCACTAATAAACAGTAAGATGGAGACTGTTCTGACAGGTCGGATCCTGAAAGGATTTTAGTATTAAATCGTTCAGTACTGTTAAAATAAATGTATTTTCAGGTAGTGCATGACTGCCCTGCGCACATCCAGTGTGCGTAGGCTTTTTTCCACCACATTAGTGGGGCTCTGGAAGAACGTTGGTAGTTCGATTGACTGGTTCACATGGAACTTAGAAATAAATGTGGGCGCAAACCGAGGGTGAGTGTGCAGAACCACCTTATCTCTGAGAATTGTGACAAAAGGGTCTAGAATAGAAAGGGTCTGCAGTTCAATGACGCTCCTTATTGAAGTGACTGCCACTAGGAAGGCGGTTCTTTATGCATAGGTTCAAAGGGAGACTGCATAACTCTGGTTAATACTACATTTAGGTGCCATCCAGGAGCCGGGTTAAAAATGGGGGGGGGGTGAATTCTTGTAACTCCTTCCATGAAAGCTTTAATAACTGGCATCTCCCACCACGACACTTTGCGTTGGGACGTGGTATAGGCTGAGAGAGCAGCTAAGTGAACATTCAGGGAATGTTAACACCAGACCAGAGTCTAGTAGGTGAGTCAGGTATAACACAATATGAGCAGGAGATCAATCAAAGGGATTGATGCTCTTGGATCTACACCACATGATGAAGCGTTTCCATTTATTGGAGTAGCAATGTTTGGTGTTAGGCTTTCTTGCTTCCCTAAGAATATCCATGCATCTCCGATGGAGATGCCCGAACTCTATGACCTTAGGAGCCAGGCCGCTAAGTTCATAGTTTGCAGGCATGGGTGAAGTGTTTCCCCCTTGTCCTGAGATAGCATGTTGTATGGGCAAGGTAATTTCATCGGAGGAGAGTGTGACATCTCCATCAGATGGGTGAACCAGGGTTGGCGGGCCCACAATGGGGCCACTAATATCATGGTGACTGGTTCCTGGTGCAACTTGTGCACATTCTTGTTGAGTAGGGTAGTCGGGTGAGGGTGGGGGGGGGGGGATTTGTCATAACCAAACAAATTTCCCTGACCATGTTATCCAGCGACCGTTCGCCTTGGATCGGTTCTGAGGCATAATCTGGGCTTTGCGAGTTCTCCAGAGTTGTGAACAAGTCTATCTCTGGGAAGCCCCATTCTACAAAAACATTATAGACACTGGGCCTCATTATGAGTTTGGCAGTAGCCGCGCTTGATTGACAGGCACGGCTACCGCCAAACTTGCTACCGGCACCGCCTCCCGCGATTGGGCAATAACCGACTCATTACGAGTTGAATGGGCCGGTAATTGCCCATTCGTGGGTGGCGGTACTGCCGGACTCCCAATCCCATTCTGCCTGATAACGTTGCCGGTGCAATTACGAGTTATGCTCGCGGGTGCCGCACAGGCCGCCAAGTCAGACCTCCCGCAAGCAAACTCGTAATTCGGCGGCACGGTATGAATGGTGCCCGTGCCTTACCGGCACCGTTCCTACCGTGTCCGCCAACATTATAATGAGGCCGTATGTCTTTGTGTAGATGCCATTCGTACTCTAAGGGCAAAGGGAAGTCTCTGCTGAGCAAGTCAGCCAGAAGATTGAGTTCCCCTGGAACGTGTTGAGATAATAGAAACATCTTGTGTTTGAGAGCCGATTTCCAAATGTTCTGTGACAGTTTGGACAGCCCTGGAGAGTGAGTACCCCCTTGCTTGTTCAGGTAGTACATTGCCGTGGTGCTGTCTGTGGGGATCGGTACTGTTTTACCCGGCAACTGTGTCTGAAAGGCCTTCAAGTGCTTTGAATACAGCTAACAGCTCCAACAGGTTTATGTGGTTGGATGCTACTGCTGGGGACCAAATGCTGTGTGCCGTCTGTTGAAGGATGTGGGCTCCCCACCCCGTGAGAGATGCATCCGACATGAGTGGCTTCTACTGCGGGGGGGCAGGGGGTGAAAGTTTTCCCCTTCAAGAGGTTTTCCCTCGACCACCACTGCAGAGAGAGAATGAGGGCTACCAAGACAGCCACTAGATTGTCCCATTGTACGCTGGTCTGACACCACTGGAGGTAAGCATTCCTTTGAATCTTCCAACTCCTTGCTTTTCCTCGTGTGCTTATTTGTTCTTAATTGACCCTTGGACTATCCGGTTCCCCCCACCCCTTTTTCTTTGGTTTTTCACAGTTTACTATTTGATAATTCACAGCATGCACAGTGCCTACATCGCTGTTGGGTCTTTGCACTTGTTGGAAAACACCATTTGTGGTGGGTCTAATAACCTGTTGGGACAGTTTCTCAGTCACCCATCCTTGCTTAGACTACCCAGCTTCACGATTAAATAATCCTATGTTTGCTTCTTACCATGGTATTTGTAGTGTATCAATTCACCTCTTCCTCCTCTTTTTTTTATAAAGGTTTTTTGACCTGGTCCAAACGGGTCACTAATTTTGATATTTTATTTCTATAACCTCCTTTAGGGGCTGAACAGAGACAATCCTTCCCTGATGATGTGGTGTATTTTCTCATCTCCACCCAAACGCCAACTGTGCCATTTTCGCATGAGTACTAAATAGAGTTTGGCCCATCACGCTTACACTATTTCAACGAAAGCGGATGGTGTAGTGCTCTATCAACCTCATCCTGGCATTTAATAACCGGGACGACATTTGATATCTTCATTGATTTTTTCCTAAAACAGTTTAAATTTGCATCTTTTTTGGTCTATTGACACATTATGATGCCTAAATTACACATATTAGCTAGCCAGGGACAGCCAGTTTAGCTGTGCCTTGGCACCAATATGACCATTTATGTTTCCAAAAGCCAGATTTTCAGGGCTTAACTTGTTCTAAAGCACATTGATTGTGCCTCTTCAACAATTGTTTCTTTGTTGCTGTTTCCCTATACAAATGTGTTTATATACTTCTTGATTCACGCTCTCAAAAGTCAGACTTTGTGTTTAAATTGTTCTAGAGCACATTGTTTGTGTTGTCTCAATAACTGTTTCTCTGTTGTTGCTTCTTTTCATAAGTGTGTTTACATATTTACTAATTATTTTAATAATTTGATAACATTGTTTGACAGTACTTAGGAGTGATTAATAAGTTGAAGCTGGAGAAAACCACAATGCAGCAGCGGTGGACCCTATCTACTGTTCCTTGCTCGTGGTGACGAAAAGATGGACTCTTGAAGGGATTTCGCAGCAGCAGTAGAGAGAGGGGACTCCCAGCAAAGGATTCGTTGTGCTCCAACGCAGGCCTGTGGTTTTGGCACCTTTTCACAGACTCCAATGAAGAACAGTTCTTGTCTTATTCACTCTTCTCGCTTGATCGGTCCTGCACTCTGATGAGGGGACTTTGGGGAGGGGAATATTGCATCTGGAGGTGCAGAAGGAAACCACCAGTGTTTCAGGAGGATTAGTTTGGGGAAAGACTATGCACCGCAAAGTGGTTGCAGGTCCCCTGGTATTGGTGGTTTTCAGCCCAGGAAGGTTGCATCATGTTGAGGGATGGCCCCAATTGAAGGCCATCTTAGGACTGTTTATGCCCACCAGTCCAATGGAGGAAGTCGTCCTCTTCAGAGCTTCCCTGTCGATTTGAAAATGGGGTCAGGACCAATTTTCCCTCTAAGCTGTGCGCATGTGCGCTTGCCCAGCTTCCTTCTGGGTGCCGCTCAGAAGATTTTTAGCAGCGCACACAGGAAATTCTCACCTATACAAAAAGATTTAAAATAAGCAACTAGTCTTCATATTCTGCTAATTTGAATTACACTACTATGCACCTACAATCCTTAACAGCAAAATACTACACAAGATGTTAAACTAATATGAAAAACTGGCTCCATGAACAGAAGAATCTAAAAATATGCCTGCACACATTAACCAAAGATTTTGCCTCCCCAACTATGACTCCTAAACCTGACTATCACACCCTTATGAGTAACTTCTGCCACAGAGTACATTAAAATACTACTGGACAACCTTGACTCTTCCTCTCTTGGCTCTGCGAATGGTTAGCAGACACATACCTATCTCCACTTGTTTTATGTTTGTTGTAACATGAATAACGTTCACGTGCCAGAATGTCTGTTACTCATTGTGCCTTATGAAAAACGTCACCCCGCTACATAATCTAACTGCCAGCTCAAATATCGGATACTGGCTGCAAGTAAGCAGGCTACTTGGATGTGTAACCAAATCTCATACTTCCTCTTCTTTGTACATCTGTCACGCAACTGCTTTGAAGTGGCCCCCTTGTAAGTTAACGCATTATAAAACTCAAATATTATTTTCCCCTATAAAGATTTTGAAAAGACAAATGTGATGCCCAGTGTCTCCTATTTCAACATTACTACCATTACCCTATAAGTAGAAAGCAACATTGCAATATCATTTACTTGCCCTACAAGGGAAAATGGGTATGGACTATGCCTTTGATTACTGCACCATAGTATCAGTGCACCTGATATTCAGACAGAAGAATGCTTTTCACATAATCTGCATCATTTCCAGATGTTCAGAGTTCTTTGGGCATAGACCTTCACACATTATATGGTAACTTGTTTCTATACAAAAATGGTTTCACTGAGCCCTTGTGTAATTCTACACAATAATATAAGGGGGGGGGCACTGCAAAGGAATTGTGTACATGCAGAGTCATGAGATTCTTAAAATTCACATCATGTGTTGTCATTTAAATATGCTTTGCTTGCAAAGTATGGTGGGTCTGCAAATATCCCAGCGAGTGTTTACTGCTACAATCCCTTACTTTTTACAGTGCTCTATAATAATAATTTAGCATTTATATAGCACTCTAAACTCTCAGACATTGGAGCACTGCTTATTATTACCCACGGTGTGTGGTGCTCATTTATTGACCTCAGAAGTATGAAAGACTGAGTTTGGCCCTGCTGGGATTTGAACCTTTATCAGCAGGCTCTGCACAGATGGCAAAGCGAGTGCTCTACTGTTAGAGAGAATTCTCTGTAAGGCTAATTTCCCAAACCTAGTGAGTCCCCCAGCAGCTTTGCTGGATTTTTGGGGTTTAATTTTTTCTCTCCTGCTAAGAGTGAGATTCTTTTGCTCCCACTCTTAGACATGATTTGAGGTGTTCATTTCACTTTCCATGTGTTTTATGGGCTATGGGGTCTTTTACTCCATAGGGTCTCAGGTGTGTTACACAGCACCCTCCGTGCCGTAACCCAGGGGTGTCGTAGCGACCCCCCAACATAGACTCCATACCCTGGGACTGTCTACTGTCTTCCAGGGCATGTAAAGTCACCATTGGCTTTGCTAGTCCCAAATTATGAACAGAAACCAGTACAAACCATCATATTGTGGACGTACTGGTCGGGCAATTCGATTGCCCCGGGGTCTGTTGTTCGAGGGGGCACGTCTCCGTCCCCCCTGATTGAGTTTTGGCTGGTGGCATGGATACCACTTTTTATATTCGACCGCGAATATATCTCTATGGGATTTTCCCATTGTTCGAGGCTACCAACTTTTATTTAATTCTTATAGCCTCGAACATACCGCTGGTTTATTTATTTAATATTAATTCACCGGTTGGTATTTTCTGCCAGAACTCGATTCTAAAATGGGGTTTGTGTTCTCTTCTGTGACTCCAACCCAAGTCGAGCCCTTTGTTCCACTTTTTGGCGGGCTTCTCCACAGAAGCCTCCAAAAGTGGTGCCACTCTGTCTGGGTACCACAGGTGGTGTGGGAGGGGGTTTAGGCACCCTGGACTGAGTTACCTTGGTAACTCAAGTCGCACTCTTGTGTGATTGGCCCAAGTGGTGAGCCGGCCGGCTCACCACTTAGCATGTTTGATTGACAGCTAGGCTGAGTGAATGGGGGTGTGCTGCATAAAAGCAGGGCTTTGGGGACTGGAACTTCAGAAGGCGCCACAGGACCTAAGAATCCGAGGAGGGAGAAGCTGAGCCGACCTGCAACGACGACACCACCGGTGGAGCCCTGCTGAACCGTCTCACCACTTTTCCCGACGACAGAGGAGATCTCCAGTCCGGAGAGTTTTCTTCCTTTGACTGTTGGGGATAACCAGTTTTGCCTTCTTTTCACCTTCCTGGAGCATCTCGTGGCCGCCTTGCCCATGCCAAGCACCCCGGCAACCGGAATACCACGGTTTACCACTACCGCGAAGAGAAGGGTAGTACCTTTTAACCGGAGGACTCTGTGGCTGGTTTCTTCCCTGGCAGTGCAACAACCTTCATCTTTCCTCCACGGCGAGACCTCTTCTTCCTCTGGACGAAACACCGACTTGCACCTGCTGCCAGGAACAACTGCCCCCGCTGGAGCTCCCTTCCCACTTAAGGTACTGTGTCCCACCTGGCTTCCCTTGCGACAGATCGTTCGGGGTGACAGTAAAGCCTCGACTTCCTAACCTGGGCTAGCCTGGGACAACCTAGCTAACTTTTCCTGACTTAAATTCCATCCTTTTTGTTCAAACTATCTACAAGACTCTTTGGGCATAACCCCACTGTGTGAACGTGGACCCCTTCTGCTTGCTCTCGCCAAGAGTGTGCCTGGCAATTGACTTCCTTGCTCTCCAGTAGAACTCTGCCTATCCTGCCTTACTGTGGTTCTTTGAGAAAGTATTGAAACTTGTGTGCTTCTTTAACTCTGCCTTTTTCCCTCCTTTTCTTTACAACTTATTAGAGTGTCATCTTATGTTAAGCACTCACCTCTGTCTGAAAATAAGTGGTGTTTCTCACTAAGACTTGTCTAATAAGTGAATAGGGTTGTATATTTATGATAGTGACTGTGTGTTGAATTTACTTACCTCGTTTTTGCTAGTGTAAACTACAAGTGTGTTTTTAAATAAATAATTATATACTTTTACACCAAAGCTCTGGTCAGTGTTTGTTTGTACTACTGTGTCTCTGTACCTATTGTGTATACCCTGCATACTGCCTAACTCTTCTTGAGGGAAGTCTGACTGCTCAGCCACAGCTACCAAGTGAATCTGTGTGGTACAGACTGCTACCAAGTGCGTTTACAGCCAAACACCTGTAGTCTTAAATCTTTTACAGAGGTCCCTAAGGGAACGGCACAGGTTTCTGCCTAACATCTACTCACTGTGCTATCGGACCGACTGGTCTATCAACTAGTATTGGAGGCAAGCACAGGGGTCGGGAAAGGGTATGAGTGGATGCATCACTCCTTGCAGGTGATGAACAAAGCAGCAAATTCCAAAGACCGGGTCAGACGTTTCGGCAGTACACTGAAGGAAATGTGTTGTATGTTTGATAAAGGATAGGACATTCTAGTACCCATCTAGACAACAGCACCTTCTTTTTCTTTCTATGCTCAACTGCTGTGGGCTTTTCAAAATAGCCATGTTTTCTGTTTGTGCAGTTTCTAGCATATTCCTGCATCTTATCTAACTGATCAAAAGGAATTACAGAAGAGGGATCCATAGTTACAGAAGAAGGCACTCAATCAGTTGTACCTCTGATGAATTGATGCAATTACCTTAAAAAGGCATATATATATGATTTTCTTCAACATGGCTCCATAATAAACCTCAGTAAGGCTCTTGTTTAATTTTATCTAGGCGGTGGTGCAGAAGGGTGGGAAATACTATACACTTTATGTGCCCTGTCATTTCACTCCCTATTTCAGGGGTACAAGCAGGACTCTAATCAGATTTTGCTCCCTACTTGGAGTCAAATGATTTTTTAGGGAGTAAAAAAGTTATTAGCTTTGCCAATAGGGATACTTTCTGCTTATTAAAAAGATATTCTTTCCCCATAAAATTCCACTTGAGATCGGGCATTAATTTAGAGTTCCTTCCTTCCTTTGCCACTGCTCTACTGTTCACTAATTGGAAAAAATATCAGTAGAGCTTTGTGGATTGAAGCAATGAGATGTTCATTGTTTCTCTTTTTTGTTAGGCACATGTTCCTTTTTTAGGGAGTAAAAATGCATGGTACATATGTCTCTTACCTCCAAGGATGGTGTTATCACTACCCACAGGAGAACATAATGTGGATAGTAAGCAGAGGCACAGGAATTTTGGATCATCATTTTCTAAGGTGCAGTTATTCTGATGCAATTATCATCCTTACACACATTATTAGAAGCATGCTCTCCTGGTCCTTGAATGGCTTCAGTAAAATGGCACTTGAACTCCTTTCAGCATGTTTTTGACACATTGCTTTTAATTGCCATTAATCCATCGGCAAATATATTCTGAGTTTCTTGACAGCCACATCAGTTATGACAAGAGATCTTTGTGTTTTGTAATACAAATGAGTGATTTTCCAGTGGCATAAAACATACCCATTTTACTCTGAACAGAAGTATGTTTGCAAGGTACTGTGACAGATATTGAAGGCTTGGGCTGGTTGATGAGTTTTCTGTGTAATCACATATGACATTTTATTTTAGCCTATGTGTTTGGAAAAAGTGTTGTAAGATTTTTAAAGAATTGCAGTGTGTGGGATGAGGAAATTCCTTTCGAAACTCTGTTCTGCGACGGTAGCTCATAAAGTGGCTTTCCTCATTAGTCAGTTGCACACTTGGAAAATAATTGTGCGCACAACAGCCAACCAGTTCCGCACATAGAGAAAAAAAATTAGAGGGAACATTGGTCAGGACAGCAGCAGTCATTTGAGCAGGCTTCTCAGGTTGCTGGAAGGAGCTGAATGCGTCTCTGGTAGTCTTCTTTGGTTCTTCCGTTTCAGTGGTTGACTTGTCTTTTGCCTCAGGATCCTCACCTTTTATCCAGGAACCCAGCCAATCAACAGTCATGCAACATTCAAAGTTCGGTGGGGGGCTCTACTTTCGGGAGCCCCCCACCGAACCCAGTTGGAACTGGTTCCAGTTAGGCATCCCAGGAGACAAAGAACAGCAAAGTTTCAGACTCTTCTCCTACATCCTGTCCTCGCAGGCACACTAGAGTCTTGGCAGGCTTCACAAAGGGTTACAGCCGAAGACAAAGGTCACACCAGGACCTCCCCCACCCAGGACGGCAGAAGAACCAAGAAATGACAAGCACACAAAATATGGCAAACAAAAGAAAGGGTCAACCATTTTGGGTCAATGGTGACTCTTCTGTGTTTTACCGCGGCTGTGAACATAGCCTGGGTAAGAAGAAAAACACAAAAGTCTGTAGAACACGTCCACTGCCACCATCCATTCAGGTATGCTTGCCATTTAAGAAAAATGTTACGGGAGCAGTGAGAAAGGGGATACTATGTAACTCCTCAGCACTCCACATAAGGTGCTGTGTGCTGATCTCACAAAAGAACAGCTAAGAAGGATAAAAAGTATCCCCTATCCTTGGAAACACTAGTTCTTTACAAGGAAAATAAAATAATATAAAAAGGAAAGCCCCAAGGGATCCCAGCAACACTTAACAAAAGGTGCTGTGTGCTGCAAAAGTGAATCACAGATGCCTAAGAAAATGGAGGAAAAGAGGACTCCATAAGATAAAGTAAAAACATAATAAATAAGGTGAAAAGGTTTACATCATTCAGGAGAACAGACAAAAAGCGATGGGGGTCACGCAGGTAGAGTAGATTTGGCATACATATGAAAAATCTCCCTAACTATGAAGAAAGGTTGCTTTTGTAGATATGTAGTGTGCTGCAGTCTCCCAAGTTAAAGTCTGACAAGACATATATGATTCATATATATAAAACTATGTACGAACTAAAGAACATTAAATAAAAAAATGTATATATCTACAGCGCACAACTAGTGCACACATTTTAGGTCTAGTATAATGGCACAAAGGGCCAAGCGGCATCCATCAGGGTTCCAAAACTAATCAAACTGATCAACAATGTCTTTACTAATAATTTGCAATCTCTTGGTATTGAATTTCTTTCAGTGATAATGTCTCAATGCAATCAAAGTATTTTCCTTGTCTTATGGCAATACAAACTATATGTTCCTAGTCTAATTTTCTACACTCCATACATAGTTATTTTTCATAAGTTGCTTTAGATGGTGCAACAAAGTCATCAAAGTGTTTCCTTGTAGTTTTTCCTTTTTCTGCCACCAACCTAGATAAAATGCAGCTACTGCAGAACAAAGCACTTTGAGCGGCACTTGGGTTTAAGCGTTCAGAGCATATCACTGCCATCAGGCGAGAGGTACACTGGTTGCCAGTAAAAGCATGCATCGAGTTCTAAACTCAATCCCTGGCATACAAATGCATATACAAAGTAGCACAAACCTCAATGACACAATCACACAAAAACCACTAGGTAGAGTCCTCAGATCCAATGCCAATATCTCCCTGGTCATCCCCCGTTTTAGGCGTAAAAAGGCAAGAGGCTGTAGCTTTGGGGTTACTGCACCCACACTCTGCAACACCCTTCCGATGGACATACGAAATGAGCAATCGTACAATGTATTTAAAAAATGTGTCAAATCATGGCTATTCAATAAGTATGAAGGATGTCTATTGCAATCTAATGTTATATGTGTAACCTGATGCTATATATGTAACAAAGCCGTGATTCCCCAGGGTTTGGGCGTTATATAAATGTCATAAATAAATAAAATAAACAAAATTGGTATTGTGACGGTTCACAAGGTGTCGTCAATTCTCCCAAAGGGGGAACCCTTTTCCATGAGGCTACGGTGGTGCAGCAGCTATACAATAGTCCCCCTAGTGGGGGTTTAATGGGGGCGGACCTCATGGGAAGGGACTTCCCCCTTTGTGAGAAACCTGAAGATATCTCACTTGCTAGTCCGGGGATCTGTCATCCAGGTAGCCAGGACACGGCCATCGCTATTGATCTAGTTCCTTGGGGTGGACCAGTGTGGGAGGATCAACTGGATGGTGGATCTTCGCAGTGTGGAAGTGGGACACCGATGGGTGAGACGTGGTATCCCCTTCCCTGGGACACCTTTTTCCCCATCGTACCCCGTAGGATATTTACAAACTCTACCTCCCCTCCCCCCAAGAGGAAGCAGCTATTCCGGGACAGCAGTTCAAACGAGGGAGAAAGACGGTGGAAACCGAAAAGACGACAAAGAAGGAGTTGCCCTTGACCTTTTCAACCCAGAGCCGCAAAGGCTTTGATAAAATAACAGTAATACTGGGAATTGTGGCTGGCGATTGGTGTGACAGATGTCAACGGTACACAGGGCCCTTCCGCACTGATAGCCAGGGTGGGGAAAAGAGCTTGCTGCCGTGGTGCCATCCTTGACTCCAGCAGAAGAAAAGCCAACAAGTTCAGCATAGCCGGTGAGTCGGAGGAAACCAGTAGTAGACAGGACTGTGTTAAGCTCAAAGTAGCAGTGGCAACATTTGCATAAGAGAAAAGATGATAATAGACAAATGTCTTTTGTGAACAACCGAGGTATTAGGATTAGAGTGGTCCGGCACTGCATGGGCGCTCATTCGAAAGACTAACAAATGCCCTGCTCCCAAACAAGGAGGATATGTTAAAGTGAGAAAAACTACAAAAACCAAGAGGCCCTAGGGAAGGCCTGCGTGAGAAGTCAAAGTGGTCATACAAGGGTCAAACCAAACCCCTTGTACAGTCGAAAGTCTTTGACATGTGAAAATGAAGTGAACTGTGTTACTGAGGGGGGAATGCCATGAGAATTGTGATAGCGTGAAACCTGCACTTTCCAAATAATCACAGAGTGACCCAGCGAGACATAACCACCCTTCGGCAGTCTTTGTGTGAATTGGCAAATGCTTTGGGAAGCAGGTGAAGGAAAGTCGGAGCCTGAACAAGGAGGACCTAAGTAAAGTGGAGAAGGTAACCCAGAGGATTGTTTAAGATTCCGGAAAATTACAAGATGATGCTGTGAAGTGAAAAGCTAAGTGAACTACATTGTGATGACAAACGTGAACCCGACTGAGGGATGTCGAGAGTGAATTGGTCTGAGTCCGATTGAGGGAGGCTGACGTTGAAAAGAGGATCGGAGCCCAGCTGAGGGAAATCCTCGGGTGAAGAGTAATCGCCCAACGTGAAGATTAATAGAAGGAACTTCTGTTTGTTGTTTGTGATACATCAGGCCCTCTGAAGCCAGAGACTGCATAAAAGAAACTTGGGCACACAAGGCCTACATATTATAAAAAGGAACTGTAAACTCGGGCCAGAGAAGCCCAGAAGTGTGCTGTGCCCAAGAGTCCGGCCTTGTCCCGTGCTCCAAACGTGGGGAAAGGAGATCCCAGCCATAACATCCTGACTTATCATTTTGAGAACACTGCTTTCTTTCTTTGTGAACATTATGCCACACTACTTTTGTAGCATAGTGGTAAGGATTGGCAATAGGTTTTTCTTAGTATAGGCCCTTTTTATTTGACTAGGACTCCAATAGGACTGTATTATTATTAGATGGTCGTAGCTTGCTCCCATCGTAGATTTATGTTTAGATTAGGCGTTTATCTCACCCATTTTTACAGTTTAATAAACACCCTTGTACTGATCACTTGTGTCAGCCTTACTTTGATACCATGCCTTCCTTACAAAGAGCACAGGAAAAAAGAAGGTCATTGACTGTACTAGTACAGGTACAAGGGAGGCTCAGAGGGAGCATAACGATTAAGTTATCAACAAGAACAAATAACTGTCATGATGCCCGCTCCCGGGGAGCCGGTTCAAGTCCTGCGTCCCCGAAAGCGGACATCCAGTCCCCAAGGAAGGACCCAGCAAACCCATATAGGGGCCCTTTGGACAGTGTCCTGGCGCCTATGGCGCCAGGCTCATAAAAGACATCAGTCCTGGCGCCACAGGCGCCAGGCTCATTATGGGAGTGCTTGGGTGCACTTACCTGATGCAGACCATCCTGCAGGATCCCGGCCTCCTTGAGGCCTGAAAGGAACTACTTTATACCTGTGGGACTAATTTACCATCCGGGCATGGTCGGGGAAGGATACATACCTGATTGGAGGAAGGATACATACCTGGAAGGCTATTTAAACCCCACCCGAACAGCCACACGTGCTTCGCGTTGTTCTGCATCTAGCAGCTGGACGCTCACCGTGTCTGCTCCTGCATCCTGACTTCTGCCACGCCTGCCAGCATCCTGGATCACCTGCAAAGGAAGAGAAGAAGAGAACAGAAGAAGGAAAAGTTCTTACCTGCTAAGTCCGCATCCCGGAGACATCTCGCCGACAATCCTGAAAAGGAAGACTTATTTAAAAGCTCATCGCGTCGATCGCTGCAGCGCCGCATTCCACTCACCTTTACAGGGCGCCTCCATGTTCAGCAGCGATCATCCGGATTCGCAGTCACGCCCCAGCGCCTAGGGAGAAAAAGACAAGAACAAAAGGTGAGAGAGAGAAGGGAATAAGGAAAGCTAAATCTCCATGTTGAGACTTACCTGTTGATTCATTCCCTCTTCATTTCGGGTCCGCGCCGCATCCTGGCATTTCCGGACCCCGGCCCCTAAGGGGAAAAAGAGACATCAGCGTTAATGAGCGAATGAAAAGACATTACCAAAAAAACGCTCATTAAAGACTTACCTGATTTCTACAAGGATTTCACCTCTCATCTCGGGTCGGTGCCTGTTCCCCGGCATTCCGTACCCCGGCCCCTATGGGGAAAAAGACACTAGCATTAGTACATTAATGCATGGACACAAGGGGAACCTCTTATCAAAAAAACTTACCTGGAAGCCAAGCAAGTTTGGTTCTCACCAATCCGAAAATCCAGTGAAGTAACTGGATACCAACGCGCCCCTGCATCAGAAGCAGGATGGAGAGCTTGTCCTTCCAGACCCTAAGGTGAGACGCTAAGGGGAATCACAGAAGGGTTTCGAGGAGGGTGATAGGGGAAAGTGGGAGGCCGATTGCATTACCCCGCAGACAGTTAATCCCCTATTTTCACCTACAGAAGGATACTTCTGCGAGCCAGACAAGCCAGATTTGGGGGCCCGGTCCAGTCAGTCTTCCGAACCCTGCGCATCACCTTAGAAGAGGTCACAGCAGCGTGAACCAGGCCAGCGCCTCCGTGGGAGTCAGGTGAGCGTTACAATAACTTTTACAATCCACCAGGGTGGGACCTGCAACATTGTATAAGTATGGACAACAGACTAACCAGGCAGTCAAACCCAGCCGGGAGAGGCAACAGGCACGGAAACCAACTGAAGTTTGAAACACTGTGGACAGACCAGAGTCGGAGAAGAGCGGAGGAAGCAGGTGAGGCAACAAAGAAGTTCTCCGCTGCTCCAGCTGACTCTGACCAGAACAAGATGCAGTAGCGAAGAACCGAGCAGCAGACCGGAGTTCAGAGCTGCAACAGTGCTGTGGAAACCGAAGAGAGAAGACCGGTGTGGCGAAGAGAAGAAACCCAGTACCAGGAAGTCCCAGTGACGTGCTGAAATCTTTTGAAAGGTAACGGGAGGTGTGGGAGAGCCAGAGGGGACACGGGGGTGTAAGATAGACGTGTCGGGCTCAGCATCTGAGGAAAGCATCCTCGTTGCAGTGGCGACCATAAGCCAAATGACCACCAGAGAAGGGTCTGGCACCCCCAACAAAAGGGAACTGAGCAAGCAAGGAGAACCTCCTTGTCACAGTAGCAGCACTGAATGCAGTGATCAGCAAAGAAGGAGTTGGGACTTTGCCACCCTGTTTTGTTGTTAGCAAAGTGTAGATCAAGCTGATGTTTGTGAGAAACAACTTGAGACGCCAGGAGAAGGGGGTCCTTTCCCCTGGCTTTGTTGTGAACTGTGCCAAGCAATACCAGGAGGAGGGAGTCCTTCTCCTGGTACCGAACTGAGAGTTGTAGAGCCACCAGGGGAAGGGAGTCATTCCCCCTGGTTCTATTGGAAATATCAATCTACAGCAGGAGAAGGGAGCCAGCCATATATCCTGGATTTGAAATGGTAAAGACTGCGTAAAACACGCAAGTCAGGGAAAGGGAGTCATTACCCTGGCATATTTTTGTAGCAAGAGAACATTCTTTTGAACACTAACCAAGCATAAGGATAAGGGAGACATTCTCCTGTAGAAGGAACTTTCTATTAGATTATCCTTTAGTTGTTGTGAGGGATAGAAGTAGGTTGTGACACAGGATGGTAGTATTTGATTTGACGGACATTCTGACACGACTCTTTATTCGTTTTGAGGCAGGGAATTCCCTTTTACAAATGGGGTTAGTGCGGGACATTTCATACACAAATAAAGTCTATGACAAACACACTCCACCTTTGTGTCAGCTTCCTTTTTGACACCCCTACAGTGCACAATCAAATGTTTACCACAATTATTCTGGAAGTGTCTATCCATCTGTGTATGTTGCTACTAGATCAATGAAGGCAAACTTGGCACGCCTGGACACTTAACATTTTTCTAGATATGGCTGTAGTAACACAGTTACTTTTTTCCACTTCGTCCACTACAACTGGGAGAATGTGTACATTTTGGTTGGGGTTAAACAAGATTCCTAATGTATACTAACAGAAGCAAATGCGGCAGAACACTGAAAACTGGCCAAGTAGATGCTTTCTGTCAAATGACAGGTTACTGAAATTGCCTTGAACATCTTAGAAAATACAAGAGGAGTAGAGGTTGCACTTTCTCAGCATGAAAACTCACAAGGACATTCATATAGCTACTGTGTTCAAAAGGTCTTTATAGTCTATTATGTAACCTTCGAAAACAAATAGCTTTCATCTTGGTTATCTGAGAAGGGGGGCCAGCTCCGGCCAGTCTCATGCCCAGTAGGCAAATCAATGTGCCATTTTCATGGCAGAGGGGTAGGCATATATGCTCTGAGAGGTAACCTTTCCCCCTCTCCTATTTTCCGAAGCATGAAAAAAGGAGAGGCTGCGGCTTGCCTCATTGCATGCTGAACCACCATGTAGAAGGTTAACCCGGCACATATGCAGGTCTCTTCTTCGAGATGAATAAGGTTCAGTCTATGGTTCAATTAGAGAGAAATATAAATTATGTCCATAACACACAAGACAGTCTTTCCAGCTACACTTGCATGCTTTATGGGTGCACTCTTTTCAATCACAGCAGTGGTACACTCTGCTTTTTGGAAATACAAGGTGTAGGGGAAATATTAAGGTACAATGGAAAGTGATAGAAACAAGGGGGGAGGCATTACTTTAAGTGTCATGAGGTGGGGTTGTGATCACATATGCAAATGACAGAGCTCTGGTCTCCTGCCTGTAGTACCTAAATAAGGCTACTTCAAGTGTACAATGATTACAGCAGCAGAATGCGAGCAATCAATTTCAGTCTTTGAAAAAAGGTTAGACAACAGAAAACTGGCATGAAGCATAGGATGACTCCTTAAACCACAAAATTATTTCAAAATATGCTCTTGAAGGCACTATAGCACACCAGAGAACAGAAGTGAACGCTCAGTATCAGCAGACATGAAATTTGATGGAGGTAGACAAGGCAATGTTGTGCAAGTGTGTCTAGAGTCCCTGCTGAAGGAAGCCCTGTACAAATATCAATTTACGTAATGGGGAAACATGAGAAGATTACATATACCTACATCTTGAGCAAATATTCGATCTCGTGCCCTCTGATATTCTTCTTCTCGCTCTTCTATGGATTTACTTCTTCGGTCGTCTTTTAATCGCATACGCATCTAGGGCAACACAGTGATTTCAGAAATGTGTGCATTATCAATTATACAGTTTTAATACTTAATGTTGATGTCATAAACTTACCTGGTTATCATCTTTATCTAAACTAGAATTATCCCTTTTAAGGATGTACCGTTTCTGAAAGTCAACACCCTTGTCATCCTTCACGTGTTCAGAAAATTTGTGATCAGGTCTAAAAGAAACAAAGCAAAATATGCCTACTTAGAACTGATGTCACAGAAAATGAATATTCATATTTTTGTTTTGGTCACAGACTCAAAGAAAAAGGTATACATACACCACACATTAATGTAAAAGACAAATGACAATTTGGAACAGTAATGACAGCATCTTAATAATATGCAAACACCAACGATGCAAATATTGAGTCACTGAAGGTCAAGCTAAGGCTGAAGGACATTCCACATACAAGCAAGGGCTGGGCATCTGAGAATGTCAAACTGCTAAAGAAAGTGGGCGGGACAATGGTTTAGCTAAGGAGATGGACCTTGGACAGTGGTGTTCGGTCTTCTCACTGAAACTATTAGTTTGCAGATAGCAAGCTGAAGATCATTGTGGTACTTTATAGCCCACAAAAGCTAACTCTGTATTTGATGGTGAAAACTACAGTAAGTCAGTGCAGCCGAGGTCACAATGCACTGGGGTAAAATGCCTTATGAAAAGAATGACCTCCCGTAGTTTCAATGACGAAAAATATATACAATCTATACACAGAATCTTTAGCCTAAATGTGGCGAAGTAACAACTCTTCATGCCATCTGAAACCCATGGCATCAAATTATCCATCACAGGATTCATGTAGCAACTGAAAATTAAATCCACTTATACATAGCTACAAAGTTCACACAAACAAAATATTTCTTTGTGGAACCAACGAATGAAACATAATACCTATGCATTTTCAATTCATGAGCATAGAGACAAGATACAATACAAAATGAAAAGGACACATTCAAAAATACATTAATTGATCATATTTTAAGTTTGCATATCATTCAACAAACGTATGTACATTTTTTTACATATCTACAAAAATTCTAAAACCGCTAAATAGGGTGTCCTCGTTTTCCATTGGTGTGGGCGTCTTAATGATTTGATGACAATAATAAAATACTACAGTTCACCAATCCTTTGTCCAACTTCTCAAGGCGTACGGGGTACATAAAACAAATTTGGATCCCAACCCCAACATAAGTAATTTATAACGCGTCCTGTACACATGTTTCTAGGCGCAACATGACAAGGGATGGTGCAGAGGGAGGCGAAGACAAGCGATTTTACTAGGCCTTGTGTCATTCAGATCATGCAAGTTCGTAACAAAAAGTTCAGGTGGAGGGGAAGTGCAAGGGGGAGGGAAAGAGGAAGTATCAGCGCAGCACGGCTCTGGGTAAGCAATTGGAGGCAGGCACCTGTAGGGGTTACAGTTACACCTACTGAGTGATAGGATCAGCAGCAGTGCGGTTGAGCTGGTCAAAGAGTAACCTGGTACCCAGAGAGACTCTGGGCGTAAACAAGCAGCCAGTCTGCACAGCAGACAGGTAAGTCAGCAGGGGAGGCAGGGAGATACAGAAAGCAGAGGATAAAAGGAAGGCCTTGAGCTGCTTCCGGAACTTCAGGTGGTCCAGTTCAAGTTTGAGAGGGTCAGGGAGGTCATTCCAGAGGGAAGCCCCTCCAGAGGAAAGTGATGTTTGAGCTGTAGCATGGCTTCACCACCTTCAGGGTAGCTTTCCCCATTCCAAGCCTGGCAGACACGGACAACTAGGCAGTGAGAATATATGGGGTGGTGTGGGAGATCACTCTGTACTCCTTTTGACATCAGAGACCTCGCTTTTGCAAAAGGTGGACAGCACTTTCTTGATCAATGGTGGGGATCAAAGATGATGCAGAGAAGGGCACCAAACTCGCAACCGATGAACCAGATGAAGTTGGAGCTATGTGTGTAGTGCAGTCGAGGTACCCGACACACAGAAACCAGAATGCAAGGTTCAAGGGTCTTTACTGTAACAATAACAAAACCATTTTTAAAGTTTAAATGAGGTAAACAAATTCAACACAACGCAATAAAGCAAAGTCCTGTTTAAGTCCTCAGTCCTTCCCCATCTGGTGGGAACACGGAGGTAATCTGTGTTACTGAGGTTTAAAATGCCCCTACAATCTTTCTTGGCTGCAGCTCTAGATGTCTTGACTTTAAAAGATGTCAGAATGCGGCAAGTTGTCTTTAAAGCATAGGCATCATCACCCACAGTTCCTTGGGCCGTCTGATCATGGACCAGGCAGCAAACCAATTCTTTGCAGGATTTCTGTGAACCATCCTTGAGTATCACTCGGCGATGAAGCGAGGCACTCGCCCCTACTCTTGACCAGTGCTCAGTAGTATCCCTACTCTTGGCCTGTGCTCATGATAGATTTTCTCTCTGATCTCCATCCTTTCTGGGACAATGACTTAATGCTCCTCCTCAGAGACCTTTACCTTGATTGCTTGGTCTGTCCCTTTTCTTCTTTACAGTCTGCACCACTGATTTTTCGTGCCTCCTCTCACACTTTGTGATCTTCCCATTCTAATCTTTCAGCTCCACATTTCCTTTTTCTTATTAATATCTGCCCCTTATGTCACCTTTCTTCCTCTCTAGTTATGGCTCCGCCTCTCCTCCTCCCACATCTCTTGCCTGCTCATTGCCAATATGCTGCTCACTACCAAACTCCTTTCTCCTCCAACTCGTAAGCACCATACTACTTCATTCCCCAACCCCCCTTTTCTACCACTGCACAGGGCCCAGTGGACTGTGCAAGCAAGCATGCTCATTGGTGTTTGCATAGATGGATTACAATTTAATCCCCCATTATCCATTTCCTGGGTTTGGTTTGATGTGCGAAAGAGATGCCACATGGGTCCGACTAGAGGCTTCATCACACCCTGGCACCAACATGGAGTCAGATGGCTCAGAACTGTGTTCAGCTTATGTGAATTGGTGTTTAATTTGCAGTGGGTAAACACGGCACTAGTGTAATTGTGTGAAACTCTATGATGCTTGTGTGAGCAGGCTCGCAAGTGGGTGCCCAAATATCACCTTTGAGTTATTGACTTTTGGTGAACCATGTCTCATAACATGCAGTTGACACGGATGCCCATTTTTGCAGGTGTGTGGCCCTGGAAAGTCACAGCAGTCCATCTTTGTTTGGGATTATTCTGGTTGCATTGATCACATACATTTGCTGTACAGTCCATACCATTTCCTTGCATATACGCCCTTAGATACTCCAACTTAAAGAAACTTTAGACCATTAATCCATATCAGAGCCAACTTGTGAATCTCAGCCTGCCTTGCAAGAAGAGTGCCAAAAGAGATTCCAGATAAATAGAAAAATGGCTGAGAGCCAGCGTCACTTGACGTCATCACGCCAAAGCGTGGTGGCGTCAGTGATATGAACAGTGTCACAGAAGAATGAAGAGTAGTAACCCAAGAGCGGTAGAACTTTGTGTAAACACGTCATCATATAAAAGCTTGATGACATCAAAATGTTATTATGCAATAGGAAACAGCATAGATATCAATTAAGAGCGTAATCAAACAGAAAACTTGTATGTGCTCCACTCATTTTAAAAGTACTAAACATGAAAAGTTTCAAGTAACTGCGCTTTACATTTTAAACAAATTATAACAATTGTGTAAAGGAATATTTTTCAACTTGAATATGACGTCTAACTCGCAATCAAAGATAAAACCTATAATGAATTCATAGCTGTATCTTACTTCATCCCATGATTGCATTATATTATAATAAAAATAAGTATTCAAGATATCTTTATTTTACTGGGAATTGAAAAGCGCTGTTAATCCCACATAACATGGATTTCTCGCCTTATCAATACACTTTCAAAAACCATAGTACATTGTATGTAAAAACCCATCCATTCAGATGTAAAAAATATAGACTGAAGTCTTTAATCCCCTAGGGTACAAAGTGTCTAAGAAATGAAACCAGAACATCTCATGTTGAGATAGCCTCTTGGTTAAGTTACTACCTCTTGATATTTTAACAACCTCTAATACAATAAATCACATTTGAGCAATGTTATGACCTGTTTCCATGAAGTGTCTTGCTACTCATGACTTTTGATTGCACATTAGAACATTAGATTTATGCTCCATCTATCTCTCCTGTGTTTTTCTTTTAGTTTGGCCAACATATAATAGGCTTCATGGACATTTGACAGGATAAATCACATTAGGTGTCTGACATTTGACAATCTCTCAATCTGATTCTCCTTCTTTTATAGGGATGAAAGAGAGTTCCCTTTGATGATATTACAATTGCTGCAATTTAGACATGAGAAAGTCCAGGTCTTGTTTCTTTATGAATCTTTCTTTCTCAATTGTTGGGTGTTCTGCTTGTACCAGTCTATTTTTAAAGTTACAACCTCTCTTAAACGCCATCATAGTTGGTAACAGTTGCGTAAATTGTGAATCGTAGAGATTTGCAAACTGTATTTTGACAAATCATAGGTGTTGCTGTATCTTACAGTTTAGGTTTCAATAAATCATGTCTTTCAACATTAGATGCCTTCGAACGTGCTCTTGATATAATCTCTGATGGGTAACCCCTTGATTTATATTTATCGATCAATTTGTCACATTTTCTTTCATATGTTATATGTTTCTGATTTAGAGATAATTCTCATAGGTCAAGGGTGGAAACTACTGTAATGGAGAATATTTTTCACATCAGTCGGTTTTCTGAAAATCGTGGTGTTAAAGCCTCCCTCTAAAATGTCTAACTCTACATCAAGAAAATGCATTGCAGGTGATCCTACTTCCATCCTTGTTCCTGACCATATATCAAAGACATCTATATATCGCTTGCAACATATTGTTATCTCTGTTCTCAGAGATGTCAACCTCAAAATAGTACATACAAATATTGGCATATGAGGGGGCCATAGATTTGTAGGTAGAAAACTCCTTAATATCAGAAACATAACGTGAAGTAATTCTAGGACAAATTGTGTGCTGGGAACATTTTCTCCTCCAGTAAAGCCTATGCATCTGCTTCAATTCATTGAACATGTGGAATTAACATATACACACTTTGTACAGGTATATAGATATCTTTTGGACCATAGGTTATAATAAAAAAGTGTATGTATTTGGGTCAAAAATGCTCTCTGTCCCGGACACTATTGGTCCGGCTGGAGGATTTGTTTTATTTTGTGTATCTAAGGCAGTGCATAGAATACAGGTATCTAAGGAGATGTGCTTGTCAGAAAGTCTAATTTTATGATATATGATATGATATGGCATTTATAACGTGCCTATACATAAGTGTTTCAAGGCGCGACGCAGCAAGGGAGGGGGAACAGAGGAAAAACAGTGACAGCGATCCTACTAGGCCAGGTGTCATTCAGATCGCGCAAGTCCAGGGGAATGGGGAACAGGACAAGTGCGGAGTGGAGGGGGGTGGGGAAAGTGCAGTGCATGGGGTAATAGAATACATAATAAGAGAAATAGGGCCAGCTTGTGGCAAGTGCAAAGGGTAAGTGCAAACAACAGGTGTTAAGTGCAGGTGGGGGACTGTACGGGTACAGAAAACAGTCCCCAAGTGGGGGTGATGCCAGGGAGGCATTGCAGGAGTGTAACTGGCAGGTGGAGGGGACCGGGGCACGAGAACAGAGGGTGACCAGTACAGTTTCAGCCAGGAGTTCAGCAGGGGAGAGGAGGAGAGAATGCAGAAGCAAAGAGGAAGGTTTTGAGGTGCTTCCGGAACCGGAGATGGTTCTCCTCAAGTTTCAGGGAGGCAGGGAGTCTGTTCCAGAGGGAGGACCCAGCCGAAGAAAGCTATCTGCCACCAACTCGTTGCTTGGAGAAGCGACTAACACTGAGGGAGTTGAAGGCGGATGAGCGAAGAGCTTGAGAAGAACAAGTTACTTCTTACCTTGTAACGTTCTTTCGATGGGATGTTCCTCCGACGTATTCCTTATCTTAGATGTCTCCTTCCAGCTTTGCTGGCCTCGGAAAATTTTTCTCTAGAGGGCGCTGCGCGTCGACGTCTGCCGAGTCGATGTCCCTCGACAGCCGCTGTATCGACATTGACGTCATCCTGCCTATAAAGGCCGCGCGCAGCGTCCGTTGCTCAGTTCCGTTTCGTAGCCCACAGTTTTTCTGTCTGGACTAGACTAATCACCCTGAAGGAGCGTAAGCTGCAACAACAAGGGAAGTAGTACTGCGGGGATGGATGGGAGGGTCGATAAGGAATACGTCGGAGGAACATCCCATCGAAAGAACGTTACAAGGTAAGAAGTAACTTGTTCTTCCAAGGGATTGTGTCCTCCGACGTATTCCTTATCTTAGATAGGCTCCCATAGCAGTATTCTGTTATTGGAGGTGGGAGTACTGACTTCATGCTTCCTTTTATTGATGAATAGAGTGCAATACTGCCCTTCCAAACCTAGTCTCTTGACTGGAGGAGGAATCCAAGTTGTAAAATCGTGTAAAGGTATGGGCGGACGACCATGTGGCAGCCGCACATATGTCTTTCACCGGCACTCCTCTTTTGAGGGCCGATGAAGCTACAATACCTCTGGTCGAATGAGCCCTAAGATTTTGAGGGGGCTCTTTTCCTGCCAGTTTATAACATTCCAAAATGGCTAGAATGATCCATCTGGAAATGGTCTGCTTAGTTATCGGTAACCCCAGCTTGTGACCTGCGTAGCCTACAAACAGCTGGTCTGCCTGTCTTATCCTAGCCAGTCTACTGATGTAAAAACCTAAAGCCCTTCTATGGTCTAGCCTGTGTAACCTCTCTTCCTCTTTTCCCAGATGAGGAGGAGGATAGAAAGATGGCAGGGTAATCTTCTGAGTGATATGGAATTCAGAAACCACCTTTGGGAGGAAATTAGGCTTCACTTGCAGGACAACTTTGTCTTTGTGAAAGATTGTATGAGGGGGTTTACAAGAAAGAGCTTGTAACTCGCTCACCCTTCTAGCAGATGTAAGTGCTATTAATAAAACAGTTTTAAGGGTAAGAAATCTTAACAAACAAGAATGGAGTGGTTCGAAAGGTGTGCCCATCAGGAAAGTTAGGACTAAGTTTAAATCCCATAGGGGGACCTGGAATGGTCTTGGAGGATAAACATTAGTTAACCCCTTTAGAAACTGTATTACCAAGGGTAACTTGAAATAGGATGGTTCTTCCGCAGTGCGCTTAAAGATGGATAGCGCTGCGAGATAACCCTTACTGGTGCCAACTTGAAGGCCTGAATTCGCCAAATAGAGAAGGAAGGACAAAACCATTGGTGTACCACATGAAAAGGGGTCGATATTCTTTTCTCTACACCAGCTGCAAAATCTGTTCCAACGGCAGCGGTATAAAGACTTTGTTGCTGGCCTCCTTGCCGAAAGCAACACCTCCATAACATCATCAGGGAGGTCCCAATCCTTGTACCTCAGCCTTTCAGAAGCCAAGCGTGAAGGTTGAGGGTTTTGATGTCTGGATGGAGAACCTGACCTCCCTTCTGTGAGAGTAGATTCTCTCTGAGTGGAAGTCGAATTGGAGGGCAGATGGACAAGTCTAGAAGGTCCGGGTACCACGTTCTCCTGGCCCAATCCGGGGCAATTAGGATCATGGTTTTCCGGAATCTTCTCAACCTCCTGATCATTTGAGGAATGACAGGGACCGGTGGGAACGTGTACAGAAGCGGAAACTCCCAGTCCACTATGAACGCGTCTCCCAGAGCTCCTCTCGGGGGAAATTCCTTTGAACATAACAGATCGCACTTCCTGTTGACACTGGTGGCGAACAGATCCACCTGAGGGGTTCCCCAAAGGGCGAAGATCTCTTGAAGGACTTCCTGAGCTAGTTCCCACTCGTGGGAGACTGTGCTCTGCCTGCTCAGAGCGTCCGCTGTCAAGTTCTTCTCTCCGGCTAGGTGAACTGCCGATAGAGAGATTCCTTCTTGGATTGCCCAAAACCAGAGCTGCATCGCCTCTCTGCAGTGGCAGTGATCCTACGCCTCCTCTTTTGTTGAGGTAGTGCATGGCCACCGTGTTGTCCGTCATTATCAGGACATTCCTTCCTTGTACAGATGGCAGAAAAGCCTTCAGCGCAAGTCTGATGGCCCTCAGCTCTAACAGGTTGAAATGTAGTCTGGACTCCGATGGAGACCAACGACCGCTGATGGTCAAGTCGTTGGCATGGGCTCCCCGCCCCGTGAGTGAGGCGTCTGTGACTACTGTTATCTCTGGCCAGGGTTGCCAAAACTGTTCTCCTTTCAGAATGTTCTCCTGACAGGCCCACCACTGAAGGTCTCGAGCCACCCTGTCGGGAACCTGAAGATCTGTCATTCTTCCTGAGAATTGTGACCACTGAGTCCTCAGTGCCCACTGGAGGGATCTCATTCTCCGGTGAGCCTCTGGCACTAGGAAAATGCAGGATGCCATGAGGCCTAGCAACCTCAAAAAGTCGAAGGCTGGGAGACGTTGGGCATTTTGGAACTTGGTAACCATCTGTAGAATATCTTGAGCCCTCACCTCTGGTGGCGAGGCTTTTCCCAGGGAAGTGTCCAGGATCGCTCCGATGAACTGGAGTCTCTGCGATGGTATCATTTGTGACTTATTTAAATTGAGGGAGAAGCCCAGTCTGTGAAGGGAGTGGCAAACGTGATTTAGCTGGATCTGAGCTTGTTCCGAAGATACAGCCCTGATCAACCAATCGTCCAGGTAGGGGTAGACGTGAATACCTTCCCTCCTTAGACTTGCAGCCACTACCGACATTAACTTGGTGAAGACCCTCGGGGCGGAGGTCAGCCCAAATGGCAGTACTCGAAATTGATAATGAGAGTTTCCAATTGCGAACCTCAGGTATTTCCTGTGCTTGAAATGGATAGGCACATGGAAATAAGCGTCCTGAAGGTCCAGAGATACCAACCAGTCCTGGAACTGAAGGGCCTGAAGGATCTGAGAAAGAGTTACCATCTTGAATTTGTCTTTCCTGAGGAATTTGTTCAATTCTCGCAAGTCCAAGATGGGTCTCAGTCCTTCGTCTTTCTTTGGAATGAGAAAGTAAGTGGAGTACCAGCCCTTGTTCCTCTCCGCTACAGGTACCGGTTCTATGGCACCTTTCTCTAGCAGGTCCCAAATTTCCTGCAAGAGGAGCGGATCTGGAGCTTTCTGAGAGCTGATCCCCGGTGGAAGACTCTGAGGTATGCGTAGGAGAGGCAGGCAGTAACCTTGGGCAACTGTTTCCAATGCCCAAGCATCTGACGTGATAGCCTGCCATTCCGCCAGATGTTGAGTCAACCTGCCTCCTACAGGTGTCCTGTGAGGGAAGTCCTCAGAGTGGTTTTGGGGCGGCTGATGCAGATGCCGATGGTAAAGAGGCATCTGCTGTTGCTGCGGCTTTTGAATATCTACCCCGTCCACCTCGGGTAGTTCTTCTTTGTCCTCTTTGAGCCGGTCGTCCTCTAACTCTTCCGAATGCGGAGTAGAAGTGAAAGGACTTGCCCCTCGCAGAGGTTCCTGTGGGACGAAAAGGTGTCTGACTGATTGCAGCGCCTAGGGATTTTGCTGCTGCCTTTGATGTTTGCAGTTTTTCTAAACTGTCATCCGCCTTTTTCCCAAACAAAGAAGAGCCATCAAATGGCATGTTCAAGAGCCTGGCTTGCACATCTGGGGCAAAACCAGACTTTCTCAACCAAGCAAATCTCCTGGTTGTTGTACTTGCCGCCATTGCTCTGCTGATACTGTCAGCCGAATCAATGCCTGTCTGGAGGGATTCGCACATGGTGTCTTTACCGTCCTGTATGATATTTAGGAACGCCTCCCTTTCTTCTCCCTCCGGGATGCAGTCAGCCGCTGTAGAAGCACATTCCCAAAGTGTATGGCTGAATCTAGCAAGGGTGCAAGTAGCATTAACAGATTTTAACGCCATGCTACATGCCGAAAAAACTTTCTTTGCCATAGCATCATATTTCTTATCGTCCCTGTCCTGTGGGACGGTAGGGTAAGCGGTCTTGACATCAGTAGAAGATGCTGCCTGTACCACCAGACTTTCTGGGGATGGGTGTTTTGACAAAAACTCCGGGTCTGCAGAAGATACCCTGTATTTGTAGACGGTTTTTTATTTACTGCCGGGACGACATCTGGGGTTTCCCAGTTTGTCATGATTTTCCTCTGAAGAGCTTTATGAAAGGGCAATACAGGATCCTCCTGTGGACCTTTATCAAGAATATCTATGAGGTCATCTTGTTGGAAAGCCTGTGAAGGTGTTGACCACCCCATAAATTCTGTGATCCTGGCCATTAAGGCTCTATAGGGGGTTTCAGCCTGCTCCCCTGGGTCTGGCCTAGCAAACTCCACCTCAGGGGAAGTGTCTAACCCACTTGCCTCATGTAAGGAATCATGGAGATCCTTTAACCTGCGTTCTTCTGAGGATAACTCCTCTTGAACTGGGGTTGCAGGTCCCTGCAACTCAAATGTGTCTTCCTGTTCAGATAGTTCTCCCTCTTCCATAATTGAGGACATAGTTCTCAATTGTTCTGAACTCACAAAGGGTGTGAAACCCATCTCCAAGGCAGAGGGTCCAAACTTGTTGTAATTGGCCTCGAAAACGTCAATGTCGTCGATGCCGAAGGCTTTGGGCGTGACGTCGAAAACAAAGGCGGAGGCCTCGAGGACCTCGGTAGAATTGGGATTCTGCTCGAGGAAGTCGACAATCTCGAAGCCATCGTCATCGAGGACCTGGGGATAGCCACTGAGTGCGTCGCAACCGTGACTTTCCTTGGCGTCGACGCCGGTTTCGAAGATGGCGTTGAGTCGACAGACCTGTGTGTCGAAGGTCCCTTCGACAACGGCGTCGAAGACACCGACCTCGGCGTCGACAGAACCTTCGTCGACGGCGTCGACGAAACCTTCGAAGAAGGTTTCGAGGTCATAGCTTTACTCAAGGGTTCGTGACGCGCACGAGAAGCTTCCTTCGCCGGGTACTGCAACTCGCGGCGTTTTTGACCTTCGGGTCTTTCGACCAGAGCATCGCTCTCGCCAGTCTTCGAGGGGGTCGAGGCCGCTTTCTCGAAGACGCTCATCATATTTTTGCGGAATTCCTCCCATTCAGCCCGGGAACTATGTTTCGTGGTGCAAGGGATTCTCTTAGAAGAAACAGAGGAAGAGGAGGACGAAGAAGGGGATCATCGACGTCTCCTCTTCGAGTGCTTCGATCTCGAGGAGTGATGGGACCCACTCCGAGACCTGGAGCGCGAATGGTGAAGAGGAGACGAATGTCTCGACTTCGTCGAGGAAGAAGAAGCTTTTGAAGTCTTACCTTTCTCCAGCTCCCCCCTACGCTCCTTCAGAGCCTTAGCTGTCATGGACATACAGTCCTCGTACTCCGAACAATGGTGTTCAGCTCCCAAACACCACAGACAAACTCTGTGAGGGTCAGTCAGCGACATCTTTTTCCCACAGTCTCAGCATTTTTTTGAAGCCGGACCGAGTGGTTGTCGGTTCCGACGAGGAAGCCATCGAGTATGGATCGAATATCTCGAGGTAAATAGGATAAATTCTCTACGAAACTGAGCAACGATATTCCGAGGCACTGAGTAAGCGCAGAAAAACGGAACTGAGCATCGGACGCTGTGCGTGGCCTTTATAGGCAGGGTGATGTCGACGTGGCGGCTGTCGAGGGACATCGACTCGGCAGACGTCGACGCGCAGCGCCCTCTAAAGAAACATTTTCCGAGGCCAGCAAAGCTGGAAGGAGATATCTAAGATAAGGAATACGTCGGAGGACACAATCCCTTCGAAGGAAGATATTTAGGAAGAGAGAGTTGGAGGTATTGAGGCCCCAGGCCCCAGAAGGCCCTGTGGACAATGCAGAGGGTTTTGAACTTAATCCTCGCAGCCACTGGGAGCCAGTGCAGAGATTTCAGTCCTGGAGAGATATGATCCCTGGGCTTGAGGCCAAGGACAAGTCTCGCAGTCCTGTTCTGGATGAGTTGCAGAGGGCGGAAAGTAGAAGCAGGCAGATTTAGAAAGAGGCTGTTGCAGCAGTCCAGCCTAGAGAACCAGCGCTCTGGAGACAGTGAGCTTCTGGGGGAAGGTGAGGAAGGGAAGAGTACCTCTGAGGAGGTGCAGCTGGTAGTGTGACTTCTTAGAGATGTCAGAGATGTGAGGAGAGAAGGAGAGTGTGGAGTCGAAGATAACCCCTGGGTTTTCTGCCTCGCAGGTGGGAGCAGGAAGAGGGCCAAGAGAGGCCGGCGAGAGAGTGACAGGAAAGGAGGGAGCGGGTGTGCCGATGTAGAGAATCTCAGTCTTGCTGACATTAAGGCAGAGATCATATCATTGGCGGCAAACCAATCCTGGATAGCAAACAGGCCGTCAGAGATGAGAGACGGAGAATAGGTGGCCGAAAGGAGTCTGAAAATGAGCTGAGTGTCATGAGCACAGCACTGGAAGTTGGGGCAGAGAGTGGCAATGCGGTGGGCAAGAAATGCCAAGTATTGGTTGAAAAGCCAGGGAGAGAGGTTAGACACCTGGGTGACACCAAAGGTAGAGATAGAGACAGAGGAGAGGAGAGGAGAGGAAGGACCCAAGTTGGACCTGGGAGGGTCAATCAGAGAGGAAAGAGGTCAGCCACGGCAGGGCCTGACTGGTAATACCCAGGTTATCACGGAGACGGTTGAGCAGGATAACATGGTTGCCCGTATCAAAGGCAGAAGAAAGATCAAGGAGAATGAGGACAGAAGGAAGGTTAGAATCAAGGTTATAGAGCAGATCTTCACGGTTTTCATGAGAGCAGTTTCTGTGTTTCTGGCAGCTCTGAAGCCAGACTGGTGGTTGTAGAGACAGCCAACCGGTTCAGTGTGCAGATTGAGCAGGGAGATGGACAGCTATTCCAAGAGTTTGCTCAGGAAAGTGGTGATTGAGATCGGGCGGTAGTAAGCCGCAGAGGAAAGATTGGCAGAAGGGTTCTTTAGCAGGGGGTGCACAAGGGAGTGCCTATGGGGGGAAGAGAAGGTTCCAGTGGCAAAGGAGTAGTTGCAGAAATTGGCCAAGGCTGGAGCAGGGGTGCCAATGTGGTCCTCAATGGTTCTCGATTAGCAGATGAGAACCTGTTTATTTTTTTTTAAAACCATGCTTTATTGATTTTACAACAAACAAAGAGAAACACAATTTTCCTGACAATGTAATCAGAAACAGTGACCATGAAAGACCACACTATAAAGTCCTCGGATGCCCCCAACTGAGTGGTGTTCACTCTCTCATTGCCCTTGTTAACGAATCCTCACTAGTGGTCCCTGAGACCTGGCAGAGGGCCTACCATGAAATGTCCATGTCACATTCGGTCTGCAGGTTTTCAGATAGGCAACACTGTGGATAAAACAAGAACAACGACTAACATGTGTATCCCCATTTTCTCCTCCCCTACCCCTCCCCCCACTGGCAATGCACTACTTTTCCATTTCACTGTGAGGCACACTCTTGCTGCTAACAGCAAGTTCCTGGGCATGTGGGATAAAACTACATAGGAGTCTTCTTGGCTTGGCTCTATCCCAAACAAGACAAGCAGCGGCGAGAGTACTCTGGAGATCCCATCTATCTTGTGTATCTACCCCAAAACTTCCTTCCAGAAAGCGTGTGCTTTCACATATCCCCACCACTGGTGCCAGTAAACGCACGTCCCTCCACACCCCCTCCAGCACAATGGCAATACCCCAGGGAACATTTTTGATAAGGTGCCACCTCATTAAGAGCCTCCCATTATGTGGTTGTATTGCATGGATATGGTAGAATTCCACACTGCCCTATATATCACCACCCATGTCTCTGGTTGATCATGGATTAACCGGTTTTCTTCCCATTTAGCCTGGGTGGTGGGTTGCGTAGGGTGACCCCTAGTAAACAGTGCGTTGTATAAATGGACCATCAGTCCTCTCGTGCCCTGACGCTCGCTCAACATGCGTTCGAATGCCATGAGAGGTCTGTGCAGGGACTCGACCCAGCACGGGTCGTGCGGGACACTCAACAGTAAGTAGAGCAACTGGGCTATTGCAGTCCCATGCTGTGCTTCTTCCAGCTCAGCTTTGAAAACGTAGGTGCCCTCCCTCCACATCTTCCCCGGCTCTCACCAGACCATTGTCTTACTGATGTTGAAAGCAATGGACTCCGGCTAGTTTATCTCTAATGGGGGGAGCCCAAATACAGCTGAGGGGAGAAAGCCATGATGTGACCCCTTTCATGCTTTGGGTGGGGCACCACAGAGACCACAACACAGATACTGGGTGCTCCCTGATTCTGTGTGGCAGGGATCGGAACGGGGACCATAGCCATTTGTCCAGGGTGACCGGAGAGAATAGACTGTTTTCCAGGGCTGCGCATTGCTTCTCCGGGTTTTCCCACACATGGTCTGCAAGGAGGCGAAACTGAGCAGCTCTAAAGTACTAAAAGATCAGGATATCCCATACCTCCCCTATGTTTCGGTTGAATGCGAATTGAGTAGGTGACCAGAGATTTCAGATTCGCCCAAAAGTAAGCCATACGAGATTGCTTAATTTCCGTGTGAAATGCTACTGGCAGAACTACAGGTAGAAACTGAAAGAGACAAAAAGCGGGAGAGGACATTCATTTTAATCGAGGAATTCCTTGCAGCCCAGGAGAGCATCAATGCTGGCCACCTCTCCATGTCCATCTTATCCGCCCTCCAGAGGGGCCCATAGTTTGCATCGAATAAGTTAGCCAGGTCTGCCGTGATCTCCACCCCTAGGTACCGTAGTCCTGTAGTATGCACTTGGAAGCCCCATTCTTTCACTAGGTTGGCCAGAAGAGCTTCAATCGACCGAAGTGTGAGCCACTGTTTTACTAAGATTTGCTTTGAAACCCACAGTGCCCCATACTGCCTCAAGGTATGCGAACACGGTAGGAATAGAATCCAGTGGCCGAGTGATATAGGCCAAGATATCATCTGCGAATAATGTCAATTTGTACTGCCTTTCCCCGTCATCCCATAAATGCAGGGATTGGCCCCGATTGCCTGCGCAAAAGGCTCCACTACCAGAGCGTATAAGGGCGGGGGGGGGATAACGGGCATCCTGCCGTGTGCCCCTCATCAGGCCAAAGAGTTCTGCGGCCAATCCATTTACGAGAACTTTTGCAAACGCATCCCGATAAAGTGCAGCCACGCCCGAAATCCACTGACTTCCCAGTCCTGCTCACCTCATGACTGCCCGCAGGAAGGGCCATTAGACTGTCAAAAGCCTTCTCTGCATCGATCGATAACAAAATTGGGCAGTCCTCACTGTCCGGAATAGTTGCCATCAAATCGAGAGTTTTGCGAACATTATCCGCACCCTCTCTACCTCTCACGTAACCAACCTGGTCCGTGTGTACCAGCCTGGGCAAACCTGGGCCAAGCGGTTTGCCAAAAACCTCGCATAGATCTTTGCATCCACATTTATCAGTGAGATCGGATGTTATGATGCTCATTCTGTGTGATCTTTACCTTCTTTGGGTAGGACTACTATTCTAGATTCGGTAAAGGAGGGGGGGGGGGGGGCTTGGCTGGATTCCATAATTGAGTTAAAAAGTTTCACTACAAAGGGAGTGAGGATGTTTGAGTTCATTTTGTAAACGGCTGGTGTAAACACATCTTGCCCCAGGGCCGAGCCAGCCTTCATCTTAGAGATAGCTGATTGAATCTCAGTGGCAGAGATTGGAGCGTTAAGCATGACCAGGTGTTCCTCGGACAACTGCACCTGCAGAAATCTTGACAGGTATCGATTAAGTTCTGAGACTGCCCCCCCCCCCTTTCTGGAGTATACAAGGAGGTGTAGAATTTAGAGAACTGTCCCACTACGTCTATGGGCTCTGTGAGGTCTCATTCCTGCCCATCCTTAATCTCGGGGATAGATCTATCTGCCCTCTGCTTCCTTAAGCGATTAGCCAGCATAGTGGGGGCTTTGTTCCCCCTTTCGTAAAACCTCTGCTTCAGATATCGCAGTTGCAAAAGCTCTTTATTCTGCCAAATACCTTGCAGTTTTTCCCGAAGCTCACTAATCTGTGGTAGAATTTCCTTCCTCCCAGCAGGATGTGTCTGGAGGCCCCTCTCTCTACGTGTTATCTCCGCTTTAAGGTCTTTTTCCATCTTCAGCCACAGTCCATTTTTATTTGTACCCTCTGCAATTATGACCCTTTGGATTGTGGCTTTTGCTCCCTCCCAAATTGGTTTTAAAGATGTTGCGCCTGTGTCGTTTTCAACAAAACAATTCTTAATAGTGTCAGTGAGGCTTTCCTTAAATACTGGGTCTTTATAGAGAGTGTCATTGCATGTCCATCTACGTTCAGTTCATGGTGGAGGGCCCATATCCAGTTCAAGGAGGCAGAGATCATGATTTGTCCAGGCCACTATTTCGATGGATGAATTTAAGATAGCACTTTCTCTCTTTGCGCCTTCGAACACAAATCGAGTCTTGAGTGAGATGTGGGGGTGAGTAAAAGGTAAGGCTCTCACATTCGGGTGTGTTGTGCGCCAGATGTCAATTAAGTGGCTGGCCCGCAATTGGCTGCGTAATCTTTCCCCCGGGGAGCTATTCGGTTGTTGGGCACCCTGTCTCAGAGTCCCAGTCTAGGCTTGGATCTGCAATAATATTGAAGTCGCCGCCGCATACCAGCATGCCCTCTCTCCATCCCTCTAAGAAGTCAAAAAGGGACTCACTAAAATGTGTCTGGTTTTGGGTGGAGGCGTAAGCGGAGCAAATTGTGACTGTGCGTGTCCTTATCTTCCCTTTCAGAGCAAGAAACAATCCCTTCGTATCCTGGTGAGTTTCATCAATGTGTAGGCCCAGTGAAGCCTTATATATGATTCACACTCCACCTTTCTTTCCGCCCACAGACGACTATAGTGTACCCCCTATTCCTTTGCCGATCACTTTGAATTCCTTCCCCTGAACAAATTGTGTTTCCTGGACAAACAATACATCAGACCCCGAAAGTCTGAATTCCCTTGCCAGCATTGAACGCTTATGCAGGGAACTGAGGCCCTTAACATTGAGGGACCTGAACTTTATGCCCTCAAGAGGATCCATGTCGGTATATTAAGCGTTGAGCCACTGCCCCACCGGGATGATTGGCCCTGTGAGGAACATAAGACACTGTTGCAAGCTTCCGTGATGATTTGGGCATGAGTTTGCAAATGTCTGACACTCCAGTGCACTTCCTTTCCCCCCTGATGCAAGTCCCTTCCCCCATCCCCTCCCTTTTTCACCTGAAAAAGACCATCCTTCGGCGCCCTTGAAGTGCAGAGACGTCCTTGAAGGGCCACATTACAGGGGCCCCCTCTCCGGGTTGACTACATGAAGCTCAATTATTCAAATAAGAAAAAACTTCACGGCAGGAAGATCCCGTAACGTTACCAAACTTTAACCACATTATAACTGTCACAACTAATGTAACCATGAGATTCCATCCCTTTTCGTGGACTGTGTGCGGGTGGCAAAATGCCCGTTATCGGAAAGATCAGTGGCACGCTACACAGTGCTCGCGTTAAAACGCTCCCTGAAAGACATTTGTGGGCCCCGATCTCATTCCAGGTAGTGTTAGAGCGCTTGTATTTCCTGGATCCTGATGCTCGGACCCTCCTTGGTGATGAGGGCAGAGATTTATTCAGCGGGCCTGTAGGCTTTCTGGATGGATCTCTGCCGGAGCCCGACACCACCATTTGTAAGTTCTCCAAGGCCCCCCTGGCTTTGTCCTTCGAGGTGATGCGGAAGCTCTCTCCTTCAGTTAGAAATTGAGAGAGAAAGGGAATCCCCAGGGATACCGGATTTCATGGGTCTGCAACCAAGTGGTCAGAGGGCAGCATCATCTGCGCCGGTCCAGTGCGGCGGCTAAGAGGTTCTGATAGATTTTCATGTTTGAACCTTCAAATTCTATGGGTTCCCTTTCTCTCCCCCTTTGAAGTATGTCCTGTCTCTGCCGATAGCAATGGTATTTAACAAGAAACGATCTAGGGCCATTTGGTGGCTGCCCGCTCTATGTATTCTGTCAAACTGCATGGTCGCGGCTTCTGCAGGGTCAAAGGGGATGCTACCAGGGCTTGCATCCTGCCGTTTAGGCTAGCCAGGGTTTCGCCTTGCTTCTGGCCGAGGCCCAGTAAGCGAACATTTGTCCTGCGCTCCCGGTTTTCCAAGTCATCCAGTTTTAGTTGGATGTCCCTCTTTTTGCTCTAGATCTTGGAACCTCGCTTCGCAGTTCATCACCGCAAGGTCTCCCGTCAGCTGGCTGTTCTCCACCACTTCCAGCCTGTCCTCTACCTTCCCCATCCCAGTCTGTAGGTCTGAGACAGTTTCCGTGAGAGTGGATTTTATAAAGCAGAGTTCCCCAAGGAGGAGGTGAATGTCCGCTTTAGTGGCACTGCCTCTATCGTTTCCGGGTATTTCCGTGGAACACTGGACCTCGTCCTGCTCCATTTCTCCCAGGGGGCAGCTGAAGGATCTCAGTCTTTGGAGAGTGCTTGGGTCCACCATTTCGGGGGTGATGGATTATGCAGCGCTGTGGGATGCTCTCCAAGAGATGGGGCTTCAAATCTGTAGTCCGTACTCTACTTCTCGCACAAGCTGAACCCCTACTCCCGGGTTTATCTTCTTCCAACTACTCTGGTTGCACTACGGCTTTTGCTTGCGGCGTGGGCAGAGGTATTTGCTGGCCCCTGTGCTCTCCTCACTGTGGGGCGATTCCAACGGGAGGCGTGATTGCGAAGGTGCTTGACAAAGGTGAGACCCCCTCCTGGATGACTGTGTTCCTAGACCAGTCCACTTCCACCCGGCGCAGACAGATGCTCCGGCATTGACCCGGAGGGAGTCCCGACCCTTGGTGTGGGCGGATGCAGCAGTTCGCCGGCCTCGCTTTTTCCCAGCAAAGTACACTTCCGATGCACCAGGGCCTGTGTGTGCATCTGAATCCTTCAGTGTGGGCTTAGTGGTGCTTGTGTTGGGCTCTCTCCTTTCTTTGTTGCTCCCGACTCAGTTAGCAGTGAGTCACTCCTTTCAATTTAAGGCCTACTCGCTCCTGCTGTCTGGTGACCTGAATGATGCAGTAAGTTACTGTGCTCTGCGTTAACTGCAGAGGTTTGTAGACGCTGCTAGGGGTATGCCACCCCCCGTTGGCATCCCTGCACAGCTCAGCGCAACGCTGGTTTTGAGGGCTACTGCCGCAGATGGTCACGACCAACAACCAATGTCTCTACGTCTGTGGCTATGGAACGCTGGGAGTTGCTGCCGGAGCACCGTGTCTTATCGTGCAGGGGCAGAGTCGGTTGAACGAATCTCCATGCCCGCTCGGCTGTGTGTGTAGAAGGTTGCTGTTCTGTGAGGAGCAGTCCGCAGCAGTATGACCGGTCCACCTCTCTGCTTCTTCCGTATGCGGCGGGTGGCGCTCAATTGTGCGAGAGGGCACTCTCTCTGCTTCCCTTTCACGTGTTGCCTGACTGCTACACCGCCTTCACCTGGTGGATGTTTCCGCTCCGGTAAACGTGCCGAATCGCCGTGCTCAAGAACTCGCCAAGTCGGACGTGATTCTGCCTTTCCTTATGCCCACCGCTGCCTGAGCCATAAAGGCGCCGAAACTTCTTGTTTATAGTTGTGTGGTATCTGTTTCAGGGAGAACTCCTCGCCATTTTCTGCAGCCCAGAGAGGGAGACAACGGCATAAGGAGCCATGATGCCTGGACCCCCAGGTGGTCTCCTTGGTGAGAACCTGTTTTGATGAGACTTTCATAGATTGGAATTGTCTAGAAACATCAGGGGAGAAGAAGGGAAAGGAAGAGAAGGGAGGAGGAGGGACGGCCACAGGCAGGCCAGGAGTGGAAGAGGAAGAGAAGGTGGACAGGATGTCCTGGTTTTAGTGAATGCCAGTTTTTCAGAGGGCGCACCTGATGCCCTCCACTTCCTCTCAGCCACCCTGCACTGGCGTTTGAGGGTGACGAGGTCAGAGTCGTACAAAGAGTAGCACTTGGATTTGGGCTTGAAGCGGATCCTCCTGACAGGGGCAAGTACATCAAGAGTGTGCCGAGTCAACCAGAGGTGCAGAAGGAGAAGAGAAGGTAGCGGCGAAAGCCTCAGCTGACACGCGCTTCATGGGTCAGATGACCGAGAAGGTAGATGACAGTGCTGGAGTCGGCTTGGACTGAGGGTTGGAGAAGGGGAGAACTGAAGAAGGGCAGGTAGCATCCTGGTGGATGTTAAGATGTCCGAGGAGGAGAAGTTGAGAGGTAGAGGAGAGAGGAGGAGATGTCTGCACACTCAGAGAGGAAGGGGGCAACATGGACAGGTGGGCTGTAGATAGTGGCCACAGTGAGAGAAAGGCCAGGAGAGATCGAGAGCTTGCAGACCAGGGATTCAAAAGAGTAGTCCTGCATATGAATGATAGATGCAGGGATGCACTCTAGGAAGATCAAGGCAACACCTCAACCGAGACGGTTGGTTCTGGATTCGGAGAGGATCTTCAATCCATCAGGAAGGAGAGCGTCCAAGCTTGTGACAGAGCTGGCTGTGAACCAAGTCACGGTCAGACCGAGTTGATCCAAATCGAGTTCTTCCAGGAGATGACAGATGTCAGGAATTTTTGACAGCAGAGCGAGAGTTGAGAGTAGCAATGTGGAGCAGGTTGCCCCCTTTGAAGGACTTCTGTGGTGGGGGCCGACTCGCACTGCACATGCAGTGAATTTTTTATAGCAGCGGCATGTTCTCGAAAAATCGAAAGGTGAAGTTGATTATAACCCATCGGACGCCGGACACATTGGCGGCACATGTTACGCAGGAACTCCTGTGTAAAGACCTCTGACATGGGAAAAGAAAAATCCAGAAAAACGGGAACTCAGAGCAAAATTGACCAATTCACCACTGCCGCAGCGAATGCACCGGTGGAGCAAGACCGCAGTGAAACAATGGAAGAAGAAAGAGGAGCAATTTCTCTGAAAGACATTATGGCGATTCCCGTGCCTCCATGGAACAAAAAATAGATGGAATAAGTGTGGATGTCTTGCTATCTCGCTACTACGTAACAACCTTCAAAAGTTAACGTCCCGCACCGGTGAGGCTGAGCAGCGCATATCTGGGACGGAGGACGGACTGAGGAACCTGGAGCAGCAGCTCCACAGAACTACAGCCCGCCTAAAGGTACTGGAAGCGAGAGTAGACAAAGGAGAGGGCAGATCAAGACGGAACAATGTACGCATCCTAGGCTTGCCGGAGAAGGCCGAAGGTGACTGCATGGAACTGTTCCTGGAGCAATGGCTCATCGATCTGTTCGATAAAAAGAGTTTCTCCAAATTCTCGATAGAACGAGCTCACCGAGTGCCCACTGGACGTCCCCCGCCTGTGTCCACGCCGCGCACGGTTGTGGCAAGGTTCCTAAATTACAGGGACCGAGACGCATTGCTGCAAATGGCACGCACGAGGGGGGACGATAACCCACAATGGCTCCAGAATTGCTCTCTTTCCGGACTATACAAGAGAAGTGCAAAAGGCGAGGCAATCATTTGAGCAAATCAAGAAACAGCTGCGCTCTCTGAACGTTAAATATGGTCTAATCTTCCCAGCCCAACTGAAAATCTTACATAAAGGGAAAACGGTCCACTTCACGGACCCTAAAGAGGCAAGGAGGTGGGCGGAACAACACATAAATGGTGACTGGAGACCGGTTCAAAGAAACAGACCTGCGCTCGCTGACAATCCTCCGGCCAGAGACCCCCCTCCGGACCATCCACCGAACCAAGATGACATTATGCCACCACTTGAGGGGAGACAAGGCAGAAGCGATCACCCAAGCGGCGGACCCTAGGACAGGGGATCGGCATCGAACGGAAGCAACGCAGCAAGGTATTCGACACGGATGAGAAGACATTTAGCGGCCGTTTCGGACACACACACCCCCCTAGTTACTTGGGAACAGTTGTAGAAGTTGTAGGGGTTGTTAATTGTTGTCTGAGCGGACCGTTGGCGCGCTCGGGCTGATGTTCAGGCGAGAGATACTTCATGTTGGGGTGGAGTATAGGGAGGGGGTAGGGGAGTTTGAAGTTGCATCAGAATTTGCTTGTTTAGTACTTTGTTTTAAGATTGCCCGCAGCTTCACTCGGGCACAGAAGTTACAGCACACTTTAGGTCGGGAACTGGCTCCCACCAGAGAGACATGGTTCACTGCCGCAGGACACACACAGCACAACCCGTCACACCCAATACCCATCCGATATGATGGAACCCAACAATAGAAGTAACACCAAGTCCATTAGGATTATGACCTGGAATGTGAACGGGCTGGGCAGTAGCATTAAGAGGCGCCTTGTTTTACAACAACTGAATCGACAGGTGCCAGACGCAGCTTTCTTAACGGAAACCCACTTAGCTGGCACGAACTGCAACCTCTTCAAGCGAACAAATTACCGCATAACATTGCACTCAGGCTTCTCCACGGGGGCTCGGGGAGTTCTGATCCTAATACACAAGCGATTACCTTTTAAGCTGTTATCCGTTGCACAGGACACGGGGGGCAGATTTGTACATATAACCGGGACTCTCTGGGAACGCCCCATATCCATGCTAGCCATTTACGCACCACCAGCCTTACTTACCTCCCTAATTGATGACTTAACACCTATAATCACTGCAGATCCCTCGAATTTGGTGATAGTAGGGGGAGATTTCAATGAGGTTTGTTTGTTTTATTCGTATTTATATAGCGCACAACAGTCCGAGGACATCGTGGCAGGTTATGAACCTGGAGCTTGATCGCACGCACATCCGCGCGAGAAACCCCTCCACGCGTACCAAATTAGCCATGTTTACGGACGCTATGGGACTGAAAGATGTGTGGAGGCATCTACACCCTGGCACGAGGGAATACTCGTTCCTGTCTGGGGCACATGCCTCATTGTCAAGGCTCGACTATTTCTTTCTCCCGACATCCGAACTACACCTAGTAAGTGCAACACAGTTCATACCCAGAGGCCTATCAGACCACTCCCCACTCATGATGGAAATTAACACTGATAGACGGATCCCCCCCACCACCTACCTGACGGCTAAACGGTCACTACCTGGGCTTCCCAGATCTATTAGAGCATGTGCAAAAAACCACAGAATCTTACTTTGAAGTGAATAAACACTCTGTGGGAAGCCCAACAACCGTACGGGAAGCATATAAACCAGTATTAATGGGATCGCGGCCCATAAGAAAAGACAGGCTAAATCAATCCGGGAAGCGGAAATGCGAGTGCAGAGGGCAGAGGCAGCTCATTTATCCCAAGGCCAAACAGAATCTCACCGGGCATTACAACTAGCACAAAAACAACTACAGAATGTCGCCCTAGATAACGCCAAACAGGCAAACACAGCAATGCATGCCTGAGTGTACGAAACCGGGGATAAAGCGGGCAAATGCTGGCATGGCTGGAGAAGTGAGATGAAGGGCTCCGACATGTCAGAGCGATTAGACACAGGGGGACACTCTTAACGGTAGATCGGGACATTGCGGAGGGGTTCGCCTCCTATTATAGGGAGCTCTACACCAACCTCCTCCATTGATACCGCAATCCTATCGGGAGTCACCCTTCCCTCTTTAACACCCGAGCAAAGTGCTCTGCTAGACACTAACATCACGGAGGATGAGCTGTCCGCAACCATGGCGGACCTCCAACCCGGGAAAACCCCGGGACCCAATGGCTTCCCGGAAGAGGTGTGGAAAAAAATAGGTACAAACATAGTTACACTACACTTACTGAAAATGTATGAAACCGCCGGCAGTGAGGGATCCCTTCCATGAGACCTGAGACAAGCTACTATAGTGGTATTACCCAAAGCAGACAAGCCTCCGGATAGATGCAGTTCATATAGACCTATTTCTCTCATCAACACCGACACCAAATTCTTAGCGAAAACAATAGCTAACCGACTCCAACCAATTATACCCTTCTTAATCCACCCTTATCAATGTGGATTTATGCCACAAAGATCCACGCGCATGAACATACATCGATTACATACAGCGATAGAGAATGCGCCCACCATTCGGGGCCCATTAGCCCTGTAGGCGGTAGACTTTGAAAAAGCATTTGATTCGGTTAACTGGGAAGCGGTCTGGGAGATAATGCAAAGAATGGGATTTGGACCCCAATTCACGAGCTGGGTCAAACTACTGTATAAATCACCAATAGCAGTCACAAAAGTAAACGGTTAGGTATCAAACCCCTTTGAAATAGGAAAAGGGACCAGACAAGGATGCCCACTGTCAGCCATGATATTTGCGATAGCAATCGAGCCACTCGCGATAATACTGAGAAGTAATGAGACATGGAAGGGCTTCCGCTGGTCAGAAAACAGGGAAGACAGTGTCCTTCTATGCGGATGACTTGCTTGTATACCTGTATGATCCAGTAAGATCCTGTCCCATAGTGACCAAATTACTGCAAAGATACGGCGCCTTCAGCGGCCTGCAGGTTAACTGGGATAAGGCCATTCTGTTTCCGCTGGGGCAGGTAGAACAAGCGATACCACCACAATGCCGCTACCAGGTGGAGAGGGAGCATTTCAAGTACTTGGGCATACTCGTCACAAATAACCTTAATGATTACGTCCCCAGACATTTACACCCAGTGATGACAAGACTCGCGGAAGACTCCCGACACTGGTCATCCTTCCCCCTGACACTGCTAGGCAGAGCAGCGCTCTTCAAAAAGATGTCCCTGCCCCGACTCCTATATATATTACAGAATGCCCCACTTCACGTCCCCCCAAACGTATTCAGGAAAATAGATAAATCACTCCAGAGTTGCTGTGGAACGATGCCCCCCCCCCGCATAGCACTTGCCACGCTCCAAAGGACCATATGGCAGGGCGGAATAGGGCTTCCCCGAATGCAGACATACTACTGGGCCAGCCAATTGACAAGAGTGAACGACCAGTTGCACGGGGACAAATCCGCGCCGCATAACCGTTCATTAGAAGCTGCCACTCCCGAAAACCCCGTCATGCAATAGCTCTATAAGAAAAGGGCCCGACCAAATACTTCCAATATGCGGACACATGTAACCCAAATTTGGACGGAGACACACAAATTTGTGGGATGGGGCAATAAGCTGTCACAAGCCCAGTCATTGTGGAATAACAGAAACCTCCCGGGTGTATACAATCTTCCCAAATGGCCGCATAGGTCTCAACATGGAACACTTACATCGGGTGACGTCGTTAATCCCATTCACGGAGCAGGCTCTCCGTCCGGCACTCCCCCAAACCGAACATTACCATTACACTCAATTGCAACACGCACTACAGGGCAACCTCCCTGTTATGACCGCATTGCCGGAATTTACCCCAATAGAAAAGAACCTTTTCCCGGAGCGAATCACCCAAAAAGTGACGTCGGTCCTATATAGTGCCATAACCTCCTTTGTCACGACAGAATTGCTAGCACTACAGACCAAATGGGAGACTGATGTGGGTACAATACTACCGGAAGAATGGGTCATGGCGTTGATGTTCCCTAGGGAGGTAGCCATATCGTCAAGGCTCAGGCTGATTCAGTTAAAGATACTGCACATAGTATACTATCCTAGAGTAGCCCTCTATAAATGGGGAAGGATAAACGACCCAACTTGTCTGCGATGCAAAACAGAGGAAGGTACCTTCTTCCACATACTGTGGACATGCACACACATTCAACAATCCTGGGGCGCATGTTGTAACCAATTATCTAGAGTTACAGGCAAAGAGATTCCTAGAGATCCTACGTTACTACTGCTGGGGACAGACGAAGTTTACCTGACAAGATATGAAAAGTTGTTTGTGTTCACCACCACCGCACTTATCAAAAGAAACATCGCTCAAAAATGGGGGTCGGAGATGACTCCGAGCTATGGACAATGGATGACAGACGTAGACATCTGTGTTGCAATGGAGCGCAGGGTATACATGGCCTGAGGATGACCGGCCAAGGCGCAGAAAGCATGGCAAAAGTGGGAAGACGCCCATTGAAAGGTGACTTTGCACAAGTGGACAGGAAGAGAGAATGTGGCGCCCCTCGACGTCCATGGTGCCCCTCAAAGCGGGGGAATCGAATGTAGCTCCTGCAAAGGGGCAGTGAACGCAGATTCAAAATGTTGTAAGAAACAAGGGTGGGAAACAGTCAATGACCTGTATCGACAGTGTGCTTATGTTGTTTGTTTCAAAACCCAATAAAATGTGTTATCAAAAAAACAATCAGGCTTTCGCGCTCCTCACAGTACGGAGACTGCTATGTTAGATCTTCAGACAAGAATGTTTAGAATAGGACAAGGGGAACACAGATCACATCCTCCTTGACCTTAGCACAGCCTTCGATCTTCTTGACCACAATCTCCTAAAAAAGGCTTTAGAGAAAACAGCCAACTTCACCAAAGAGGCAATTGGCTGGATCACCTCTTTCCTATCGAATCGGATATCCAGAGTACATTGGGGGAACAAATTCTCCTTTGAAAAAGACATTGTCTGCGGAGTTCCACAAGGTGCTAGCATGTCACCACTACTTTTCAATCTTTATCTGAGGTTCCTGTGCTTAGTCCTCGATCATATTAACATCTTTGTAACCAATTATGCTGACACTCAGCTGGTGGTGGAGTTAAGCGGGGGAAGAACAGTGAAACCGTAACCACCTTATATAACAGTCGAATCCTGGATGGACCTCAACTGGATGTGTTTAAACAGCAAGCAAACCGAGCTGATGGTTTTCGGATTGCACCAAGCTAGGGCTAAACTATCCCCTAATTATGAGTCTTTCCTGATCAAGGATACTCACATCCAGGTACTGAGTAAAGTCAAAACTCTCGGGATGGTATTGGAGGCCTCTAGGAGGGCTGACGCGCAAGCTTACTACATCAGCAAAAAATGTTCCTATTATCTCAGATTGTTGAAAGCGATCAAACCCCACTTGGGTGGACAATTGCGCCACTATAGGAAGATCAACTATACTATCGTGTTTGGATTACAGCAATGCACTTTTGTTGGGAGTTTACAAACAATTAATTGCTAGATACCAACATATTCAGAGCAATGCGGTAAGGATAATTAAACAAAAGGCTAAAACCGAGCATATCAGTAGCGCTAGAAGAGACCTGCACTGGTTAAGAGTAAGGACAGAGTAGAATTCAAAGCTCTCACATTGGTACATAAATCTATCCACGGGAAAGCACCTGCGTACCTTAAAGCTAAGATCAATCTGTATGTTCCAGGCCAAGCGCTAAGATCAGCTACATTGGGTACGGTTGCTATTGCACCACATAAGCATTCCAACGGTATGGGGAAAGCCTTCCCCATAGTCGCAGCCCACAAATGGAATAAACTACCTGTTAACCAGAGGCTTGAATCTAAATATCAAATTTTTCGAAAAAATCGAAAACACGTGTTTAAGTGACCATAATCCCCTGCTCGGCTAAACAGTCCTCGTATTCCGTGTGGTATTACCACTAGTCCTGTGTGGTTATTGTACGTCTCATCTGTCTTAACATGTTCATGTAAATGCGCCCTGATGCTTGCGAGCTACCGGCGCTATACAAACAAATAAAAATAAAATAAATAAATAAGGGATGCAGGTCAGAGGTACACACTGCGTAAGTGTTGAAGGTGCCAGAGGATGGGCAGAGGAGGTAGGAGGAGAAGGTAAGGTAGGTAAGGTAGCCAGGGAGGAGTAGGTGGGTGCCAGAAGGGTGGCGGAAGAAGGCGGCAACAGGGTGGCCGGAGAAGCAGCAGAGGCAGCCGTAGAGGTGACAGAGGATGAGGGCGGCTGAGGAGCCAGACGGGGGGAAAGTAGGAACAGCAGGAGAAGAAAGTGAGTTGATAAGGTGTACAAAGCGTCTATCAAAAAGGAGAAGGATGGCCTGAGGGCCTTGGTGCCATGTGGGTAAACATTAACAATTATCTTGGAGGAGTGGAAGGGGGCCAGGAGTGCCACCCACGGGGTGCCACTATTAATGGAAGATAAAGGAGAGAGAACAGAGACCATATGGTTGGTCCATAGGCCTGGAGAGGGAACGACAAAGAGGATGTCGGTAAGGGTCTGTAATGTTAAGTTCTTTCCAGCACACCTTTTGACCTTAAACGTACTTCTTCAAATCATCATCTTCTTTCTTGGTTCGCTCTCCTGCCAGGATACAAAATCTCCTACATCTACAAAGATTCTTCATACCAGTATCCTGTGTGAGGAGGCGGCACTGGTGTACGTATCGATAGGGAGGCCTGGATTGGACACAAGGATGCCCCTTTCGACCTCCTTCCTGTCAGACTTAGTGAGAGGAATAGGATAGTCGATAGAAAATCAGTTCGAGAAGATAAGTGAGAGAGCACCATAGAGGATGCAGAGAGGAGGGGGGGGTGGGGTGAACGGTGGGATGGGGAAGCCAAAGCAGGGAGGGGAGGGGGTAGGTTTGAACAATGACTGCTTTTTTGTATACACTTTTGACTCTTGCCTATGTGGGTTACAGACTTCCCCAAGTTGGGATCCTGTAAAAGGGGAGTTGCGCCCTTGTTGCCTCTGCATTACTCCTCTGCGGCCTCTTCGCCTATGGCAATGCGGGTTACAGATTTACCCCAATTGGTGTCCCATATAAGAGGAATTGCACCCATGCTGCCTTTGTCTCGTTTTACTTATTTTGTATTCAAAATGATTAGTTTCTGCTCATTCTTATACAGAGTACCTCAGGGTCAAATGGCATGTCAGGCCAACTCACCAGTTTTCTCTGGCGTCTCCTTTTCACTCACTGACACTGCATCACATCTTCTAGGGTCTGTCTGCTCTGCTGCCTGCTCTCGCATGACTGTTGCAATGAGCACAGTCCTTTGGTGGAGCTCTGACAGCTCTGTTGGATCTATGCTCCTGCTTACTGTGGTTAACTACGTGTTGGGAGATTTTCTCCCACACAGCGTAGCTTTCCACAATGCAGCTTCCTGCTGTGCTCTCTCTGCACTGCCACACGCATCAGGCTCAGTTAACCCTCCTTCATCTTCCACAACGAGTGTCGCAAAGAGCCCTGCTGCTGCCTCTACTACTCTTTCAGCGTCTCCTTCCCTCAGCTGCATCTCAACCCAGAGTTTAAATGTCCCACTCAGTGGCTCTGCACTACAATTATTAGACCGCTCATTATGTTTAATGGCACCTTTAATCTTCATTAACTTCATTATCTTCATTAACATCCCTCTTCCTCATCCTAGTTCCACAGGAATTATGGATCCTAAAGTCCAACAGCAACATCAGTTAGTTTACAGTGAGCTATCAATGTTTCAGGAAGAACAGGCGAATCATGAGGTAAAGAGGTCCCCTGACACGAGTCCCCTCCCATGTGATCATCCCACATACCATCCCCAGGGTCAGAATCGGATAGCGGCTGCCTTTCCCTGGCCACATGAGGGGAGGCCCATGCCGGGGTCTTAGTGATGATAAAGCCCTCGCAGGACATAGCTGCATTGTTGAGCGAGGCAGGTGTGCAGGAGATGCTGCCCGACTATACATAGCACGCTTCACTAAATCCACGCTTCCGTACCTATAATAAACGAGGCACGGATCCTCTGATGCAAAGACCTCGCAGGACAAGGCTGCAGTGTTGAGCGAAGCAGGTAATTGGCGGCAATGGGGTTGCGGCAAAGACAGCGAGTGTGGACCACCTCACCCTCCTGTCTGTGACCAGCAGCTAAGCAGGTGCAGGGAGAGTTAGCTTGCTACACTCCACGCATCGCCCCTGACCTGGTGTCCCTTATCACTCTTGCACATGTGTTTTCCCCCCCACGATCGGTTCCTCGCGCCCGTCCCGCTTACCTGCGCTCCCTCACATCTTAGGTTGCATACGCTACCTCTCACTTTAGACTGCGTTCACTCCCTTGCAACTCTAGGCCGCGTGCGCCCCCTCTTACTTAGGTTGCGTTCACTCCCTCTTAGGCCTTGTGCACCCCCGTGCATTTTTAGATCACATGCCCGCGCTCTCTACTCGGTTGCATGCATCCCCCTCCTTTGCACAGCGCTCCCCGCACTCCCTGCGGGCCATGCCCTCCCCTCTTCTAAGCTCTCTCCCCTGATCTTTTGTGCACTGTTCTTGGCGTTTTGTTCTCCACGGTTGTTGGCTTACATTGCATTTCCTGCATTCCTGTGGTGTTCATGCTTTACCTCTAGGTTCCTTTGGTGATTGTTCTGTTCCTTGTCATTTTTGTTTCTCCAAGGTTGTTTGCTTACATTTTACTGCCTGCATTTTTCTGTGTTCATGCCTTACCTTCTACGTTTCTTTGCTGATTAACTAGGTCTATGCATTGATCCGATTTTCTGCCCCTGTTCTGTCCCCTGCATGCCCCCCCTCCTTCCGTCTCCACCCCTCTAATGTTTCCCCCCCGCCTGCCCGCTTCCGAACACTACCCCTCCCCTCCCTGCCTGGGCTTCCCCTTTCCATCACTCCCCTCCAACCACTCTTCCTCTCTTCGCCGCCCTCTATGGTGCTCTCTGTCTCACCTATCTTCGCTTACTGCTTTTCTATCTACTATACTATCCCTCTCACTAAGTCTGGCAGGAAGAAGATCAAAAGGGGCATCCTGGTTTCCAATCCAGGCCTCCCTATCGCTGATGCCTACACCAGTTCTTCCCCGTTACACAGGCTACTGGTGTGAAGAATCTTGGAACAAGCATTGCCACCATACACAACTGTAGAAGTAGGAGATTTTGTATCCTGGCAGGAGACTAAACCAGGAAGGAAGATGATTTGAAGAAGTGTGTTCAAGGTAAAAAGGTGTGGTGGAAAGAACTTGTTAACATTATAACCTTTTTGATAAAGTATTGCATTACCAAAAGTAGTTGCTGTGCTTTCCTGACAAAAGTGTTTCCTTTGAAGAAAAAGTGTGATGTGCTAATAATAATTACTTGGCATTTTGAAGAGAACCACTGCCTTGGTTTAAGAACTTGTGTTTAGAGGGAGAGGCATTTACTTTGCCAAGCTGGAGACTGGAGAACACCAGTTGTTTTGATTTGTGACCAAGCATCTGTGAAAGACATTTATTTTGCTAAGTGGAAGGACGCAGTGAATGGAAAAGATGTTTTGAGTTACACTAACAACTTTATTGAATCAGAATTTTGTTGTGTGCATTAGTGTCAGGGTCAGAGAGGTTTTGGACAGTAGGTCATTTTTCTTTAGTCTTAGTTTGCTAGGCAAGGACTTCCTAGTTTACCTTTGTGTCAGTCTTGCATTTCTGACCCCTCACAGACTAGAGAAAGAACCCAATAAGAAGGGTCTTGGATCCACACACAATAACAATCATCCTCCAAAATCATCCTCATAGTCACAGTACCTGGCAGGGTAGTGGGCCAGCTGGGCTGTAAACACTGAACACTGCGGCATTGTGAACAATTAGAGAAATGTCAGGGGAAGGGAGACATGCCACCTGGTCATGATTAACATTACGTAAGGAGCCAAGAGAAGGTAATAATTCTCTTGGTATTGTGAATGGACTGTTAAAGGGCAGGAGAAGAAATACACTTGTCCTGGTACTGTTAAACCACTGAGAGACCTGAGAAAGCTCAGGAGGAGAGGGTCACCCCCTGTTGGGGAGAATTCTCATTCTATGGCTAATTTCCCTTACCTATAGAGTCCCCCAGCAGCTTTGCTGGATTTTTTTTTGTGTTTAATGTCTATGGGGTTTATCTCACCCTCATAGGAACCATCTTTATACACATGTGTTACACAGCACCCTAGTGCAGTGACACGAGTGTCGTAGCGATCCCCAAACATAGACTCCATACCCTGGGACTGACTACTGTCTCCCAGGGCATGTAAAGTCCCCATTGACTTTACTAGTCAATTTGTATGAACTAAACCAACCCATCTTACTATGGACGTACTGGGAAGGGTTAATAGTTTTCCCTGGTGTTCATTTTCGAGAGGGCACTGTCCAGTCCCTCTCTCCAAAGTTTCTGGTTGGTGGCAGTGGTCACTACCAAAACTATTCGACCGCAAATATTTCCATATCGGATTTTCCCATTGTTCGAGGCTACAACATTTTCTGACAGCCTCTAACATACCGCCGGTTTATTCTTATATTAACTTTACTCCAGTAGGTTTTATTTGCCAGAACTTTAATATAATTTCTTTCTTGTGTCTTACTCTAAACTCCTAACACAGGTCTGGGATCCTTTGTTCGTCCTTTTGGCGGGCTTCTGCCAAGAAGCCCTCCTTTCGGCGCCACCAAGTCTGGGGTGGGTCCATTTTGTGGGAGGGGGAGTAGGACCCCTGGACAGGGTTGCCGCAGCAACTCATGTCGCACTCTGCCCTGATAGGCTGGAGGGTCTCCCGCCAAGATGACCACTCCACTGTGTGAGTGACAGCTAGTGTTACGCTCACCTGGCTCCCACAGAGGCGTCGATCTGAACTGGACAGCTGCGGTCTCCACCAATGTGACGCGTAGGGCCGATATGACGGACTGGACTGGCCCACCTAGCTTTGTTTGCTTGGCCCGTAGGAATATTCTTCTGCAAATGGAGAAAGGGAATTAACCACCCGTGGAGTTGAGTGTAAATCCACCCCCACCCCCGCTGTTCTCCCCACAGATCACCTTTGATGTCCCCTCTTACAGTCTCACCTGATGGTTTGAAAAGATGAGCTCTCCATCCTGCATTGAGCGCAGGGGCGTGTTGATAACCAGTTGCTTCACTGGCTCGAAGGAATTGGTGAGTTCCAGAACAATATTGACTCCGAAAAGTATGTAGTTTGTAAGAGTTCAAATGCCTGACTTTCACTCTTGTCCGATTCCATGCAGATTGCAGCTTGACCCTAGTGAAGAGTTCCTCGTGGCAACCGACAATATTCTGGTAAGGATTTGTATTTCCAACACAGTTCGATAAATAATGTCAATATGTAACCTGTTGCTTTCTCCCTTATTCAGGCGCTGAGAGAAAGTATGAAGTCTCGTGGAATAATACCTCCGGCGGTAAAATCAGGTAAGTCTATTGTGGTGAGGAGGGCTCCCCTTGATAGTCCCTTTGTTTCACCTTGCTGTCCTTTTGTTTGCCCTTAGGGGCCGGGGTTCGGCGAAGATGCAGTGGAAGCTGCGCCGACCCGTGAAGAGGAATAGTACCCCCGGTGGTAAAATCAGGTAAGTCTATGGGGGGGTAACTAATATTCCTCTGTGTATTCCCTTGGCTCACCTTGCTGTTCTTGTCTACTCCTTAGGTGCCGGAATGCGGCGGGAACATGCAGGAGGATGCGGTGGAATGTGAAGATGCTGCGAAGGCCGGCGAGTTCAGCGCGGCGCTGCAGCAGGCGAGGCGACGTGCATAAAATAACTTTTCTTCCAGCTCGAAGGCGCGATGGATCGGGAATTTAGGTAACGATCAAAGGCATTGCTCTTGTTCTAACCTTTTCTCCTTCTTTCTCCCTTTTTCTAGGAGCTCCAAACTCGAGGCGGGCGTGGCAGAAGTCTGGATGCAGACTTGCAGGCACAGTGAGCGTTACGCTGCTGGTTGCAGAATAACGCGAAGCGTGTGCTGCTCTTCGGGCGTGGTTTAAATAGCCTCTAAAGTAGTCCCAGGTAAGTATTCCTCCCCAGCCCCGCCCGAGTAAAAAAATAGTCCCTAGGTAAAATAGTCCCTTCCAAACCTCATTTGGCTTGGAGCTCTTGCAGCATGGTCTGCATCAGGTAAGTTCTACTCTAAGAGCCTGGCGCCTATGGCGCCAGGACTGACTCTACATATGAGCACCAGGACCGCACCCAAACAGCCCCTAGCAGGGTTTTTTTTGGCTTGCTCAAAATAACTTGATGCCTGCTTCCGGGGTTGCTGGACCTGGTCTGGATCCCCGGGGGTAGGCATCATGACAGCTAGGCTGTATGAATGGGGATCTTTTTGCATAAAAGCAGGGTCCTGAGGACTGGAAGAGCAAGACGTTGCCACTGGAACTGAGGAACCGAAGAGGAGAGAAGCCAAAGACATCTGCAACGACTGAACCACCGGTGAAGCCCTGCTGCAGCGTCTCACCACTTTTCTCCACACGACGAGAGGAGATCTTCATCTGAAAGAGCATTCTTCCCTTGAGCTGGTGGGGCCAACCAGTTTGCCAATCGCCTTCCCGAACCTGCCTTGGTCGAATCGCCAGTGCCCTGCACTTGGAGGCCGGATGGCCAGGCAGCCATCCACCCGGACCGCGATTTAAAGGAGCATACCTTTTATTTCATTTGGCAGCACCGCAGCTAGTTTCATCCCTGTGTAGTGCAGTAACTCGAACCTTCCTCCACGAAAAGAGCCTCTCTTCCTCTGCTGGATCCCCCGAACTGCAGGAACAACGGCCACCACAGGAGCCTCTTCTTCATTTTAAGGTACATTGTTCCGCCAGGCCTCCCTTTTCGTGCGGTACTGCTAAAGGCATTTTAAATCCTTTACCTACCTGTTGGTTTGGCCGCCCCTATCGTCTAACATTGTCTTTCACCCTCTGCATCCACCTTTTCGAATCGTTAACCAAAGACTTGACTGCAGCTACAAGAACATTTTGCTCCTGGGCTCTTTGCCCTGTACCACGGACTCTGGCACAGGCCCATTGACTCTGGCTGAATTTGTTAGAACTGCCTTCTCTAGATTGCTTCTCAACTAGAACTGTGTTGGTGCACCTAATTCTTCTAAACACCTTTTCCTTCCCACTTTTAAAACGTGTGAAGTGTCATTTTGCTCGGTTTTCATTGAAGTATTATCTATGCTAAAGTACTGCCTTGCCTAAACTTGTTCACAAACTTATGGGAAGTGTTGCTAGGGTGTGTAAGAAGATATTCCTGTATAACTTGTGCTTTCCCTCCCTTGTGAGAAATTGCTAGAGTGCCATTTGTGTTTGGTTTTCACTGTGCCGTTTTGCTCAGTTTTCACTCTTGCTCAAACTTGTCTACAATTTATCTAGGGAGTTGTGTATACTTTTGACAGATTTTAACTTGCTTTATTAACTGTGATTAATGTGTTGAACTAGAAGTGTGTAAAATATATATATTGTTTTTAATACAAATCTTTGGTCAGTGTTTCCTTGTACCATAGTACTGTAGCCCTGTTGTGTAAACCCTGAATACTGCTCATCTCCCTCTTGTGATAAGTCTGACTGCTTAGCCACAGCTACCAACTAAATCTTTGTGGTACAGACTGATACCAAAGGGGATTTATTGCTCATACCTGTAGTTTTAATCTTCTGTAGTGCTCCATAAGGGAACTGCAGAGGATTCTGCCGAACACACCCATAACACTGCAAAGGTACAAGACTTTGGTTCTACATTTCTTGCTGGAACCCCAACCAACGGAGCCTTTTGAGACTTTTGATTTGCATCCTTTGAGAAGAACATTTTGTTTGCATCACCCAGGGCTGAAATTTGGACTGCCATCTAAAAAAGGGAGCCATTCTTCTGGACCAAGAAGACTATCCCTCTTTCTTAGTTGAGTTTATAGTGTAAGGGCTAGAAATAGGTTTTGGACATAGGACGGTGGACTCTCTGATTAAGACTGACATCCTGACAGTTTCTTTAGTATTAGTTGAGGCAGGGAAACCCCTCTTAGAACTAGGGTCCGATATGGTATTCTTTCATTTTCTCATTAATAAAAGTCTAAAACCAAAAGCATGCCATCTGTGTGTCGGTCTCCTACTTCTACACCCTTACACTGTCTAGACTTGTGATACATTGCTTTAATACATCATAACTGGATCTTTATGGCCTCACTCAGGGTGAATTTATTCTTTAGGATTTATTTAGTTTTCCTCTGCAGAATAGAATGTTTGCTACTATTTTGTTTTTGATGAAAATGAGTGGCATTTCGTGCCTCCGATCAAATGTGCAGATTCTTAAGATCGTCTCCTGATGAAGGGTGTACTGCGTCCCGAAACAAGTTGAGAAATTTCTTCTTTTGGAAATACACAGATTAAGAAAAGATGCATCATGTTTAAAGTGTAACACTCTTTGAATAACTACAGAAAATACTTGGATTGAAGATTAAGGAAAACTATGCATTTCGAAAGGGAGGGGGACCATGCCGGGGCTCCCCGGAACCGCCTCTGGGTTTGGAGATGGTCAATCCACATGGGAGACAGCCGCCCAAGGCCAGGGGCATCACCCCCACCATCCTGGAGCTCTGGCTGTGCCGTTACAGCTTTTCCCTCCAGGGAGGTATTGGCACACTGCTGGGGCTCCCTGGTAGTGAGAAGTAACACAGGCCATGCAGAGCATCAGGATAGTTGGGGCTGATGTCCCTGGCCTTGGGAACCTGATTCCCAAGTGATATGAACGCCCCGAAGTCCAACAGCAGTTCGGGGACAGCCCTGGTAGGGTCCCCACCATTTACCGGAGGAAGAAGCTGTCACGCAGGCCATATAAAGTGCCAGGATAGTCGGGGGTGATGTCCATGGCATTGGCAGGCTGTCTCCCATATGCGTCGACCATCCCCAAGCCCAGCCTGGAGCTCTGGCTGGGCTGCGTTACAGCTTTTCCCTACGGGGAAGAATGGGTACCCTGCCAGGGCTCCCCAGAACTGGCGCTGGACTTGGGGACAGTCGGCACACATGGGAGATGGGTGCCCAAGCCCAGGGGCATCACCCCAGACTATCCTGGAGTTCTGTCGGGGCTGCGTAACACAATTTACCTCCGGGAACGAATGGGGAACCTGCCGGGGCTCCCAGGGACTGCCGTTGGACTTGTGATTGGTCGACACTTTCTTTTCCGCCCAGGAAGGAGCACCCATAGATGTGAGGTACGATTTTCATCGGGATACCTGTGGGAATGTGGGAAGGTAGAACATGTGTTGTTGCTGGCGTGTTTCAGTGAATTCCTGGTGGCAAATGTCGGAAAAGTGTGTATATTCTAGGGCGATTCGCGTAAGTCAGACCTTTGTGGATTCCCACAGGTGTCTTTCTAGAAATGCATGGTGTTCCCCGTTTTCCTTGGCGGCTGCGATACCCCAGGCTCAAATCTGTAGGTTGTCCACAAGACCAAAAACCTAAAAATGTCCACTCCCCAAACCCTTTGGGATACCAGTGGTTTGCCTTTTCCCTTGGCGCCCAGGTAGGTGCACCCACACATGTAAAGTGACGTTTTCATCGGGACATTGGTGGGAATGTGGGATGGTAGGACGTTTGTTGTTTTCTCTTGGTTTTGCTAACATTTCCATACATTTGCTACTGCACTTTGTTACACAACCCTTTCATTTCCCAAATGTACCCTACATTTAGTCGCTGCTTTAGACACTGTATGCTTTTATAACCTGCAAGTCACCTATCCTTCAAAAGGTCTACCTGTGCTCTTTCAAAAAATGTATGCTTGCCATTACTCACCACATTTGTTTTCCTTATTTTCACATGCTAAGTACCTCTGTTTGGGCTGTCAGCATAAAGATCCTGTGTACCATGGCTCAGTTTTCGGCTTGTAGTATTGCTTGTTTTGTGAAACATTACAAAAGATTTGTGATTTCTTAACTAGAAGAGTCAGGGGAATGTAGCAGTGCATTGCCTTTCTCAATATTAACAAATGCCATTACCTTACAGGTCCAAACATGTCCATCATATACCTTTTTTTCTTTCATTTTTCCAATTTTTTCCCAAACTATGGGAATTTTACCTACATAGTTGTTGCCTGACCTGCGTAAATGACCCCGTCCTAAACTTGGAATTTTGTCTACTTTTCAGAAATGTATGCCTGCCTTCCCATTCAGCTTTCCTACCCTCCTCTTCCCATTCCGTCCACGCATGTCCTGTTTATTTCCACTCAACCTGTTCTTGAAAGCCTGGAAAATGGCAAATTAAGAACAGCAAACAACTTCTTCCTAGCTCCTAGAAGGAAAAAACCACAGGCTTCTTTGTACATCATCGTATTGGCATTTTCTGAAAAAACACAAAATGTGCTCTCTTTTTTGTTATTTTCTCTCGCCCTCATACATCAAACTAGGATTTATTGGTGACGTTATGACCGCCTACACGTGGGGAGAAAAGGAGCCAAATTTGCCGAGATCCCTCATGTAACAAAAAAGTTACAAGGGATTGAATGGTGAAATACCGAAATCTCCAAAAAGGGGCTCAGCACTGGGAGGGAAAACCCTCAGCGGTTAAGGGGTAAATGTACTGATCAGTTTCCCCATACGAATGAGCAAAACGAAAGGGGGCCACATACAAGTCTATGGGCGGGAGGCAGCAAAAAAAGAACATGTATCCTAACACTGGGCAATATAAGAAAAAATGTCCATGTATAGTCTTCACAAATTCTTACAGTAGGGACTAGGTTTTGATGTGCACGTTACACAGTAAACACATATTTAAGTGCCTGCAACTACATGTTACATTTAAGCCCCATACACATTCATGAGCAGTTTTACTGAGGGATGTTGCATATTCCTAACAGATATCAGATATTTAACGGCAGAACAATGCATGCCACTACACTTTATGCAGCAGCGCTTAGGTGCAAGATCTTTAGAAATATCACCCACTAATGTTTTTGGTGAGCGAGGCGGCAAACATGTGGATTCAGGCCACGACTGCTGTGACTCAGCCTTTGTATGACTGGAGTGTCACCCTAACAACTAAAGTGTTAATGCCAAAGGACCCAAACCATGACACAAGGCAAATATTTAGCTTCTATGTTGCCCCGGTTTTCTCCTCGAGGTCAGTGATTCATTTGCTGCCTACTTCTCAAAACTGTCGTACTTACATAACACCCAGATTGCTCTCCTTTGGTTTGTTCACTTTCCCTCCATAATCCCTAATTTTCTCATCCAACATGTCTGCAGCATTTTCTCCTTGGTGGCTTTCATTTCTGACCAACTGTTAAACTTGCATTCACTCTTCAGCTTTCCAACCATTCCTGTGCTCCTGCCATTGTTTTTGTATCCCAGACTGCTAAAGGTTAAAAACTAGTGCCGCGCGTCTGCCCTAATCCATCATCCTCCTTTATGTACCAAAACATTCCGAAGCAGAGACTCCACAGAAACTGTGTTCACCATTGTTTCCAAGACCCATACTACTACTCATGACTTCCACTACTTCATCCATAGTTCTCATTCTTGGCTCTCTGCTATTTTTACATTGTCAACCAACCTTCACAACTCCTAGAGGGCTTCCTTGGCTTTCCGGACACTGACCTACAGCTGGGTCACCCAACTACTGATCACTGATGATTCATTGTCTCACATATGACTTTTGCTGCATACATTAATCACATATATTATAATTGACTAATGGTATTTGAGAAGATTTTTTTTCCAACCATACAAACTTTAGATAATAATTTGTACCCCAGAATTGATATTCATATTCTATTTATATCGCGCTCCTACAGAAGTGGTCCAGAGCGCGACAAGGCATGGGAGGGGAACAGGGGAGAACAAAAAAACGATCTTACTAGGCCCAGTGACATTGAGAACGCGCAAGTGCATGGGAACAGGGAAAGGGGAAAAGTGCAAGGAAGGGGGGAGAAGTGGAAAGTGCAGAGCAGAGGAAAAAAAGATAAATAATAATAAATGAAATAAACAAAACAATAAAAGGCAATAAACAGTGGTAGTACAGCCGGCAAGTGGCAAATGCTGGGTTTAAGGCAGCAGACAGGGGTGCAGTGAGGGGGGGTCTGTATGGATATTACGGGGGTGGGGTGAGGGGGGGTCTGTATGGATATAGATACAGACCCCAGTACAAGGGGTGGCCTGGATGCAGTGCAGGAGGGTGGCAGGGTGAGCAGGTACCTAGGCCCGGAGGACAGAGGGTGGCAAGGCGCACAGTGCTGAGAGAGAGATCAGCTGGGGAGAGGGGGGGGGGCAAAGGCAGAAGCGTAGATGAAGGTCTTGAGGTGCTTCCGGAGATGGTTCTCCTCAAGTTTGAGTGGTAGGGAGGTTGTTCAAAGGGAGGCCCCAGCTGACTAAAGAGATCTACCCCCAACTTGTTTCTTGGAAAAACGACTGACCTGAGTGAGTTAAGAGGTAGAGGAGCGAAGAGCTCGAGAGGGGAGGAATTTATGGAGGGATAGTTGAAGGTATTTTGGACCCAGGCCCCAGAAGGCCTTGTGGACAATGCAGAGGGTTTTGAATGTAATCCTTGCATCCAATGGGAGCCAATGAAGGGATTTCAGAGCTGGAGAGATACGATCCCAGGGCTTGAGGCCGAGGACAAGTCTTGCAGTCCTGTTCTGAATTAGTTGTAAAGGGCAGAGAGTAGAGGCAGGTAGATTTAGAAAGAGGCTGTTACAATAGTCCAACCTAAAGAGAACCAGAGCTTGGGAGACAGTGAGCTTCAGGGGAAAGGAGAGGAAAGTCAGAGTACCTCTGAGGAGGTCCAGTAGGTAGTTTGACTTTTTAGAGACGTCAGAGATGTGGGCGAAGAAGGAAAGTGTGGAGTCAAATATGACCCCAAGGTTCTTAGCCTCACAGGTAGGGGTAGGAGGAGGGCCAAGGGAGGCCGGCCAGAGAGAGGGGAAAGGATGGTTAAGGTGTACCAATGAGGAGGATCTCAGTCATGTTGGCATTCAGAAAAAGATTGTTGGCGGCACACCAATCTTCAATGGCAGTTAGGCAATCAGAGATGAGAGGAGGAGGCTGAGGACAGCCTGAAAATGAGTTGAGTGTCATCAGCATAGCACTGGAAATTTGAGCAGAAAAAAGGCAATACAGTGGCGAGAGTTGGCAGGTATTGGTTGAAGAGCCAGGGCAAGAGGTTAGATCCCTGGGGAACACTACAGGTAGAGAAGTAGATGATAGGAAGTACCCAAGTTGGACCTGGTAGGGTCTATCAGAGAGGAAAGAGGTCAGCCACGCCAGGGCCTGGTCGGTGATACCCAAGTTATCACAGAGACAGTTGCGCAGGATAGTATGGTTGACCGCGTTGAAGGCAGCAGAGAGTAGCAGAGAGTAGGATGAGGAAAGAGGGAATGTTCCGAGTCAAGGTTGGAGAGCAGATCTTCACGGATGTTCAGGAGAGCACTTTCCGTGCTTTTGGCAGCTCTGGAGCCAGATTGGTGGTCACGGAGCGAGCCAACAGAATCAGAATGATGGTAAAGCTGAGAGATGGCCAGCTTCTCCAGGAGTATACCAATGAAGGGGGTAATGGAAATTGGGCGATAGATAGCCAGACAGGAAGGACCAGCTGTGGGTTTCTTGAGAAGAGGATCCACAAGGAAGTGCTTCAGAGGGGAGGGGAAGGATCCTGAGGCAAAAGAGAGGATGCGAAAATCGGCAATGGCTGGAGCGAGGGTGTCAATGTGGTCCTTAATCGTTTTAGAGGAACAGGGAGGAACCTGTTTTGACGAGGCTTTCATAGACCGGACTTGTCCATCGACCCCATCAGGGGAGAAAAGAGGAAAGGATGAGAAAGAGGGTGGGGGGGATGGCTGAAGGAGGGTCAGCAAGTGCAAACGAAGAGGGGAAAAGAGGAGGAGGGGAGGAGAGGGTGGAGATAATGTCCTGAGTTTTTGAGATAAAGTGAGAGGCAAGGGTATTGCAAAGAGCCTAGGAGGTAAGAGGAGGGGTAGAAACAGCATCAGGGTTGGCCAGCTCCTTGCAAATTTTAAAGAGTCCGGCCGAGTATTTAGATGCCGCAGAGACATGGGCTTGAATGTAGGCCCTCTTCTTGGTGAGGACAGTGTCAGTATTGCCTTTGGAGCAGGCAACAGGCCAGTTTGTCAGCAGATGAACAAGAAGCCCGCCATTTCCTCTCACCCACCCTACACTTACGTTTAAGTGTAGCTAGGTTGCAGTCATACCAGGAATTGCACTTAGCTTTGGACTTCAAACAGATCTTCATGACATGGGCAAGAGCATCAATAGTATCAGAAATAGAAGAGTAGAGCAGGGACAGGGCTGTGTCTGGGTGTTAGTCAGCCAGAGGTGGGGTGTGGGGGAGAAGGTGGCAGAGAAAGCCTCAACTGACATGCTTCATGGGCCGGATGTTCAAGAAGGTAGGTGGCAATATTGGGGTACGCTTGGCTTGGGGGCGAAGAGAGAGAGAGATGAGAGGAGAAGAGGCAGTGATCACTCCAGGAGAGAGGAGTGGTTAGAGGGATATAGAGGGGGAGGCCAGAGGAGATCAAGACATCAAGTGTGTGTGTCGATAGAAAGTGTGAGGGAATCACAGAGGTCGCGAAAGAGCACAGATGAACAGGGAGAATCGAGATGGATGTTGAGGTCACCAAGGCAGAGGAGTTGAGTGGTTGAGGCCAGGAGGGAGGAGGAGAGGTCTGCCCACTCGAAGAGAAATTGGGTGATTTGACCAGGGGGCCAGTAGAGAGTAGCAACAGTAAGAGTGGCTAGGCGAGAGAGAGAGGCTGCAGACAAGACATTCAAAAGAGGGCGTAAATCTGAGTGGGAATGATAGAGGCAGGAATCCACTCAGTAAAGATAAGGGCTACAACCCCCCTCCGTGCCGGGTGGATCTGGGCACGGAGAGGATCTTGAAGCCATCAGGGAGGAGACAGTCAAAGCTTGTGACAGAGCTGGCCGTGAACCATGTCTCGGTAAGACTGAGGGCATCAAGGTCAGAAGAGTTTGACAGCAGAGCGAGAGTTGAGAGTGGCAAGATGAAGAAGGTTGGTTGTGGTGGTGAGTAGGCACTGCTCGCGTTGCAAATTATGATTCTGTAAATCTTTTTCCAATTGTTTCTTTTGGAGTGCAGTCCACCGTATAGTACCACTGTGGCTGGTACATGTACTAAAGTGTAAAGATAAGACCAAGGCTTGTGAGCTGTCGGTGTGGACCGCACACCCTACAGCCCAAGTAGGGTCAGTCTTCTATGTATGTTTGTTCTGTTTCAAAACTCCCCAATCTACAAAAATTATTCGTAGAACACTTTTTTATACAAGTATATGTTCTATTTATTTTACTTTGCAACACCAAAACTTGGTATGTTCATTAAGAGGCACAAAAGGAACATGTGTATGGCCTATGCATTTCGGATATTGTCCTTCGGGCCACATGTTCTGACCTTTCTTTTCAAAACAATCCCAGATCTTGCATGTTAGTTTAGACACACACTGTCTATATCCATACATTATACAACACATATCATGTACATATCATTAATATTGTGAAAAGGGAGAATAGCTTGAAACAGAACAAGCATACATATAAGAAGACTGACCCTACTTGGGTTAGAGGATATGCGGTCCACACTGACGGCTCACAAGCCTTGGTCTTATCTTTTCAAGATGAAGGTTGCCAGCCTTAAAGACCTTCCGGGGAGGGGTAGAAATCAGATGTACGCCCTGCGGAGGGGGTCCGAGGTGGGGCAGAGGAGGAGGAAGAAGAAGAAGAGAGGGCAGGTAACCAAGGGAGGAGAGAAGGAGACAGCCGGAGATGAAAGGAAGTTGATGAGGAGAGGGAACAACCTATCGAAGAGGAGGAGATTGGCCTGAGGGCCTTGGACCATGACAGTGCCATTTAGGTAGACATTACTGAGGACTCTGTAGGAGTCTAAGGAATCCATGAGGACTTCCCAGCGGGTGCCACCATGCCACCATTAATGGGAGAGGAAGAGACAGGAGAAGCACAGAGATCATATGAGGGGTCCATAGATCTGCCGAAGGAACTACAAAGAGAATGTCAGTGAGGGTCTGTCTAGAAGAGGCACTGGAATAGGTATCAGCGATGGGGAGCCCTGGGTTGGAGGCCAAGATATCTTTTTTAAATTTATTCTCACCACACTTCGTGAGAAGGGAAGGATAGTTGATAGAGAAGCAGTTGGAGTAGATAGGAGAAACAGAAAGTGCCATGGGTGAGTAGAAAGAGGAGGCAGTGGGAGGAGTAATCAAGTACAGCGGTATGGAACAGTCACTGGGCTAGCAGGTTACAATCAATGTCCAAAGTTAAAGGGATGGTCTAGTAAAAATTTTTACTTAAAAAATAGATAGGCCACATAAAAAAATATACTAGCATCCTCCGTTTTAAAACTTCCTATGTAAAATTTTGAGCTATTCAAGCTCAAAATTCGAAAAAGCAAGCACAGGGGCACCGCCATTTTGTGAAATGGAGGCCCTCCTGTGCTGGCTTTTGCTTTTGCAGCACTAATGAAGGAAAAGCCAGCCAACTGTAGTAAACAAAGTCTACCGCTGGGTGGCTTTCCCTTCATTAGTGCCGGGACTCGGAGGACGCGAACCGGAGACCAGAGCAGGAAAGCTGAAGCTGAATCTCGGTAAGTGCCATTTATTTTTTTTACAAAAAATAAGCACTAGCTGCGTTTTTTTTTCTAAGTTTTCCGGGCTGGAGGAGCCCGGAAAACTTAGAAATAAAACCGCAGCTTTAAAAACGTATTTATGTTTGCGGTCGCTTTTCAAGCGACCGCAAACATAAATACAACGTTATTGTGTTGGAAAACGCTGCGGTTTTAAAACCGCAGCGTTTTCCAACAAAACCGCGTGTGTTTCTGCCTGCTGTGACTATCACTTTGGGTCTCCGGTGCTCCCAGGGGAGCACCGGAGACCCAAAGTGAAAGCCACAGCAGGCAGAAACACAGACGGTTATGTTTACATGCCGCGTAGTGTTTCTACCTGCAGCTGATTTCCCATTTGGGGCTCTCGGGCTGTATCAAACACAATTGTAACTGAAAGGCAGTCTTAGGGATTGGACTGCCTTTCAGTTACAATTGTGTTTGATACAGAAGGGCCTAAAGACTATTTGCACTGCCTGCTTCCTTCCCTGTTTAGTTTGCGGACCCATTTGGTGCATTCATCCTTTGGACCCCATTGGTCTTTATATACATGAATAGGTGGGATTGTGTTGGTTCAATAGTATTGCTGTGATTTTCTTACTGTGTGTTGAATTGCATAGGCCTTGGAAGACATTTATTTGTATTGTTGATATATATACATTAGGCTCCCCAAATGCTCAAATGTACTTGCGGAGCTGGCACATGCAGTAGTTCAAATGGGCAAAGCAGGGTCTTTTGTAGGGGCTGTAGCAGCTCAGAAAGGTAGGTAAGGTAATGCAGAATAGGTTCCCACTATTGGAGGAGGGCCTTCACTTGAGGGCAGAGTCGATTCCAAGAGTTGGGAATAGTTCGCACTAGCAGTGGAAAGGAGAGGGGCCCTCCGGGGCCACTCGTATGTAAAAATGGATGGATGCGCTAGGGGCCACTAGCTAGGCTTGCAAATACTCACCGACCCATGGCGCACTCCGAACCAAACTTCCGCTGTCGAGTCCACTTCGGCTGCAGGTTTAAATGCGGCAATCTCACGCCTCTGTGGCTTTCAGTGACGAAGATACAGCGTTGATTCCTCTACGGGACAGTGGCGATTTCTCTGCTCCTGGTGGATGGATCAGGCCAGTTTCGCTGTAGCAGGCTTCAGGGCACAGAGGACCACAGCTGCAATGAACTTGCAAAGTTCGTCACCACGGCTGGGCGATACAGCAACTGCCTAAACTCTGGTTCGGGCGCACTCGTTTTACTCCAGACCTGGGAACGCCAAGTGTATGAAATTCGGTGCGAGTGCCGTGAACACAGAGCTTGCAATGTGCCAAGTTTCAAGGGCCTCCTTAAAAACGGTGGTGGTATCAGGGCAAAACATCTGCACAAGCTTGTCAGTCCACTGGTTGGCCCAGGGACACTTCCAAGAAGGCTTACTTGCAGGATAAGATGAAGGTGCCGAGAATAGTTGGTCCCACTATTCTAATGGGTTGAAGCGCCTTCGCAGACCTTCCAGGACGACCAGATGCAGAGGGGTCCAGCGGAACAACAGCAGGCTCAGGGTGCCAAACCTTCCAGCGGGTCACCAGCGGTTCCTCGACTCGGCTTCTTAGTTTCAAGATACTTGGATCCTATCCTTCGTTCACTGAGAAGCGATTGACGTGGTATGGTATGGGTGTTTGGGGCCTTCTCTTAACCAGACTCTCCTTTATGCCAAAACAAAGAGGCCCAAAAGGGGAGATCTGTTCACATACAGCCATACCATACGTGGGCCGACCATGGTGGTCCCAGGCATTAACAGCACTCCAGACCCTCTGGCACCCATGATGTGTATGTATTGGAACCAGATGTTCCAGCCTACATCCTGGAGACGCGCACACAAGGCATGCAGGAGCCCGTGAAAGCTTGGCGCTTTGTGGGAAAATGCATGACCAAATAAGGACTGACCCGGGTCGGCTCGATCTGGGGAAGGTGAAAGATTGCCAAAGGACAGGACAAAGAACCTCGAGGCGTGGCCATTTTGGAGCCAGGCCACCTAACTGTGCCAAAAGCGGTAATCGCGGGTTACCTAGCAAGAAAGAGTTAAAAATATGCGAAATGATAAGCTGCCACCAGCCCTGTCCAAGGCACATCTGCACTTCTAAAAAATCCTTCGAGAGTTACTAGGGCCTTTAGAAATGACAGGAAGACCCAAGTGCACTATAGTGGAAGGTACATTGTGCACTTGCAACATGTTGCAGAAGTGTTGCAACATTTAGCAAGGGCTAAGGGAAACAGTCTCCCGGTACTGACTGTTTTAAGGGCATGTCAGTTTCCCCATAGCAAAGTGAGCGAAAAGCCCAGAGGAGTGCAGCAGAAGGCTGTGCTCCTCTGGTAAATTCAGAATATGGTGTTTAAACAAAGCAGAAAAGTTGGGGGGTACACAACTGGAGGGAAAATTACACATGAAATGGAAATCTTTCCTAACAGCCAGCAATAATGATCATATTATGCACTCAATATTCGGTAAGACTGACATAATGACTCAGTCTTGGAAAAGATTTGGTACTCCAGAATGCTTCAATCAGCAATATCACAATTGGGTCTTGGTATTATACAAGATGTAATGTCAACAATGCAAACAACAAAACCTTGGTATTGGATAATACTTTTACCCAGTATGCTTCATTTAGGAATATCGGAATGACTTAACATGAGATGACTTTCAGAGCATGAATCACCGAAAGGCATCACAAATGGCTTTTGGTACAAAGTAAGACTTTCAAAACTGAGAAGCTCTCAGCATTCACTTCGCTTTCTCAATTATGGAATCACTCGAAGTCAGATGGGTTGTGTACTCTTCACTATTCTGGACACTACTACACTTGTAACCTGTGGCTCCCTCACCAGTTTGCAACCTTACATTCATTGCAATTAATCCTTTCAGCCTCGCAGCATTGCTCATTGCCATTCTTTCTCACACCACTGTGGATCTCTCGCTGATTACCCTCTCACCTCAGGCTCTCCATATCCGGGCTACACTGATTCTCCAAGTCTTATTCACTTTTGTTTCCACTTTCATTCACAAGATCCACTGCCACATACAGGCTCCATGGTATGGTCAGCAAATCCTCCAGCAGTACAAATTAAGATATCATGATCACAGACTTTGCCAGTCGTAGAATTTGACTGCAGTGTCTTCTCTGCAGTAACATCTCAGAGAGACAGTTGGTAGCACTGTACCCTTCCCTAGATTACAGTCAGGCAGCTAGTCTGGAGGGCTTTCCTCTTCCTCCAAGCTAGTTGCTAAAAAGCGATCCAGATGTTCTTCTCTTTGGCAACCCCTCCGTTTCCAAAGGTCTCCAACCCCATCACCAACTCCAGTATGAGTTGTGGTAGATCAGAATTAGGAGACGGACAAGGAGGCATTATGTTCAAATCTTAGATTAATTATCTCAGCAAAACTAAGACCTATGCTATCCCCAAGTCTAAGGTTCTAGACCATGGGTGCACAACTGGTTTAACTCAATGGCCGAATGTACAACACATGTCCATACTCTGAGCCATACTGTCCATAGAAGTGAGGATCAGTGAATGAAAGTAAATAAAAAATAAATATGGTTTTGAGATATATTTTGTATTCATTGCTCTAGTTAAACCGTAACCTGTGTAATATATTGGCTTGTAATAGCAGTATAACTTCGATTTATATGTATTATGGGGCTGAAATAATGTATTTAAATACATAGAAGTATAACTGCATGCATTATAATGCAAGGACAAAAACTGCATCACACCTGAAATGACAGAGAAAAAGAGAGTGAACAATGTGTCGAAGGAGAGACTAATTTTAGGGGAGGCCACAGTTAATTATAAACTTCATGTGACCTGGAGGGCCATAAATAATGTCCTGAAAGTCTGCATCTGGCATGCGGGACTTTCGTGCACCACTGGTCTAGACCCTACTCTTCAACAAAAAGGTGAAAACCGGTGCTCGTCGGGATGTCTCCTATAACACAACAGAAACAGCGCCCTGTCCAAAAACCTGTACTTGCCTAAACACTGGCCTCACCACTATAAAATGAACAAAATAAACTTAGGAACAGCATACTTTGGGCATTGGCCCTCATAACTCAAAGGTGGTTGGCTTCTTTGGTGAGGCCGGTTTACCAGAGTGTTTGTCCTGCTATACAGTTCATGCTTGCATTCTCAATGTCTCATATTTTGTGAAATTCATCTAAATATATTTTGGTCTCCAGCTGTCCAGGTCACCTGAGGTTTTGGTATTTCTTTCTCCGATTTGGGTTTAGTGGTTGTTTGCCTCCTCTTGTGGCTCCTATATTTCGGTTCACATTCTCTCGGGTTCCAGTTTTTCACCCCAACCAGAGATTAGACTTTCCTCAGTCTGACTTGGACCTCTGTGTTTTCTACCCTGCCCAGCGGTATGATTAATTTCGGCCCACCCTGGACTTTCAGCTTGGCTTCCCCGCCCTGTGGCTCGCTTTTTCTCTGCCCAGCTGCGGCTTTTGGTGTTTATACCCTGATCTGGGGTGTGACTTCACTCAGCCTGCCGTGGGCTTTCAGGTGCTCTACCCCGCCATGGGGTTCGGCCATTCTTTTCCCACCTTGGGTTGTTGGCGTTCCTTCTCCCTACTTCCTGGAGCTGCCTCGTACCATCTTTGTATGAGCAATGCTCCTCCAGACACTCAAGGAACGTCTTGCTGCAGACTTGCCTCCTTCGGTTCCCTTCTGGTGTCGTGGTGTGGGCAAAATTGACCCTCTCATTCATCAGGCTCTCTTCAGAGTTGGGATGCCAGCATCTAGGTGTGTCAGTGTTCTGCCTTTCTGAATGAGATTGCTCTGTTAGGGCCAGCCGCTTTCGGCTCCAGCAGAACTGAGCGCTATGTTGTCGTACTCAAGTATATACTGACACCTCCCAGGAGGAGGTTCTTCCCCAGTCTTTGGCTCTGCTGGCTGTCTTTTCCTCCGGGTGGGATTGGTCCTTTACCTCTCTGTTTGATACTGCAGGTGACTGTGGGCATGACAAGGATCAGAAACCACGCCAGTCATCCTCTCAGAAAGCTTTATCACAAAAATGATATCCCACATAACGGACAACATTATTGGGATCCTGTGAATAGGGAGGGTTGATGATAACGCTTCTAGGGGATTTCCTGTCCAAAAAAGGGGATGTCACAGCCGGTGGGATCCGCTTGCCCTGTGCACTGGGGGGTGTTAAGCTTAGCATGCTCACCTCCTTAGTCCCAAAGGAGATGGCTCCCCCTTGGGAAGAGGGGACAAATTCCCTGGATTTGTCAAAGAGTGCATGAACGTGCCCGAATCAAAGTGACTCAATTTCCTGGTAATTTTGAAGGGCTTGATTGTGTGTTTTGGACAGGCTCTATGGTTCTCTCTCCCGACTCTTTATGGCATTTAATATGAAATGCACACCCATTATTTGCACGCGGTAGATTCTCAAAATTGGCCTGCCTCACCACAGTTCTATAATTGTAATCTCCTCAAATTCTTAAGTGATATTCCCTTTTTTTTTTTTTTAAACTGTAATTCTACACTCATTCTGCCCTCAAAAATATCTATTCCCCGATCTCATCAGAAAGGCTCACAACTTTACATGTACTGTTTTAACTCCAAAACCTCTGTAAAATGCGCACCCATCTCACTCATCACTCTACTAAGACTCGGATTGCCACATGAGTACTCAGCAGACTGGATTACGCAATCACTCCGACAATCATCCAAATCCCTCCTCCATGAGAAGTAACTAGCCATGCAGAATCAATCACTCTTAAGAGTTCCTTCATCTTGTCTTCAGATCAATCAACCTCATCCACCAACAGGTTCTGGTATCTCTTACCTCACTGCTCCACATTTGTAAACCACTAATCAATGGACTGCTCGGTCCTCAGTTTGACCTTTTCTAACATGCTTCAAAGAAAATGTACAGTTTCTTCACAAACAAATACAAATACAAAGGGTAGAGGGACACATGAATGTAATTTAACAATGATTAAGTGATGTATGCAACGCCTGCTGATCAGCACTGGTCTGCCCCAGGTTATTAGGCGCAGCTTTTATTTGTCATACTTAATATCATAAAGTGGTGTGGATCCATTCAGTGACATTAGGGCAACATTTTTACACTCAATTACAAAAGAAGGGATTCCCCTTACCCCTTTCTCTATGGGTAAATGTGTATAAAGTTTCATATGTTAGAGTTGACAAGATTTTGCTTGTTTGAACGTGGCAGCATAATACCTGTTTGTACTAAGCAATGGTTTTCCATATCCCTCAAGGTGGCCAATGTTAATTTAGTTAAGATACAGTTTGACAAGTAAACATTAACAATCTAGTTGAATATTCAACACACTGTCTTTCCAGATACTAGCTTCAGTCAATCATTCATTATCAACAACACCAGGGCTACTGTTCCTCTCAATCCCATTTTAAACCAGTGAATTGCAACATCAAGCTACTAATAGTATGGTAATGTGTATACTGCTCTGCATAGTGGTCGTGTGATTCACACTAGTAAACAACTGTGTTCATTTTCCATTCCCCAACTATGGGAAGCAGAGTGCATTAATCACAGGCGTGTACATTCCAAAATGTTGATCATTTCTATACTGAGATGGATAAAGCCATTGCCCATTCAGAGACACCAACGCTCTGAATGTGCCATCTTAGTGCAGTAGACAGCTGCTGCATCCTATACATGTTATGAAACGTTTACACTGCACCACATGACTATCACAGCAGTTCAAAAGAGCCTATATCAGAAAAAGTTATTATTGCAACTGAGGCATTATGATTGAAAAAGTAATGTCATCTTTTGAATGGCAATAACTATTGTAGGTTTACCATGCTGTAATGGTCATCATGTGGCGCTACATACAATTTACATTCATGAATATATTCTATGAATTGCATCAAGCAGGGTCAGTGCTAACTTGACTTGTGTTACTTAGTTTGAAAAAGGCAAGATGAAAAATGTACCTATTTACATACCATCATCTATGTTCCCTGCACACAAAAAAACAATACACTTACATTCTCGTGTTGCCAGTTTTGTTAACTATAACAGATTTTCCACTTTGGTCAACATTGTGATCCAATCCAAAATAAGCAGCTACTCTGTGTAACAGCATTCTGTGGTATGAAGTCATGGGAGGAAATTTTTTACGTTGAATTCTGCAATGAAACAAAAGGTTCACTAAAGACAATTTGTTTTTAAAAATCGTAAAAGGTTTAACATTTCCTAAAAGTGAACAACTTACTCATTAGTTGCAATGAAGTCTAAAATCTCTTGTTCTAGTTTCAGCAGCATCATTCTGTCCCTGAAAAACAAAAACATTGGCATGCCTCAATAAACAAACATTCAAATGGGCTCAATGAATTCTTATAAGAACCATTCTGACTATTACTGATGACCTTAACATTTAAATGGATTGTATACTGCAACACAGAAAGAATGCACTCAAGCATTTATGCCATATGTGTTACAAATTAATTTAATTAGATGGCACTGGTGGGTTTCACTCCAAAAGAAAACAGTGAATATCCGAAATGATTACCCGACTAACCTCATGGCCCCTTGAATGTACTGCATTGAGCACAATACTTATGGATAAACACTGTTTACAGCACTGTTTTTGCGCTCTACTCCAAAAATATGGTTGGTCTGCATATGAGATTATGAGATTTCAATATCAATGTTTGCAAACAACTGTATACAATTGTGAAATACGTTTCTGTGGCAGGTCTTGTTCTCTTTAGTCATCGTTTTGATGCTTAAAATGAAGATCTATAAAAAATATGACTCATCTAATTTTGTGACTGCCAAAGACGGTAACCACAATTAAAAACAAACATTTCATTTAAATAAAGAAACACACGTAGCAAGCACAACACATACTGGATCACTGAATACATTGTCAAATTTGCACTGTGAAAATGTTTTGCACTTTGTACAATGATATACTAAACCTCTCTTTTCTATCTCAATGTCCACACAATACACTGGTCTTACAATACCTAGATTGTTACACCACCATGGTTAAGTTGTTCTAGTGAGATGTCAATTATTTTTCCAGGTTCTGTTTTTCAGAATCTCCTTCTCTGCCTTAGCTTACAATAGCATCAATTTCTCACTGGAACGTCATAACACCCACCAAATGGCTTGAGCTCTTCTTATGCAGGTGCTGTTGAAGTGATTGTTTCAATGAGTGCCTGTGTGTCCCTTTCCCTTTAAAGTTCATTCACAGTGATCCGAATATAATATGCTAGTATGGTTTATTCTGCAATAAACCGCATTACTTCATGCCCTGGCATCCCGAAGTTACAAACGCTGTTTCTGCCTTGTTGGGACCAGTTGGTGTTTGTTCTCTCTCGTTATCCCTCTCCCTCGTTCCCCCTCCCACTCCCTTCCACTCCCTCTCACTCCCTCTCGGTGCTTGTGTACCTGGTGGGCACTGCTCCATGTTATAGAACCACAACCAGGAGCATAGACAGGGTAGGGCCTGAGCGCTGTGAAAACCCTACAGAACACCTACACTCAAAAGGACTTTTCACTTTCTATGAAAGTCCCTCTAATGAGGACAGTAGAAGTCAGGGACTTACCATCACAAACACCTGAATCCAATTGAGAACCGACCCAAGTATAAAAGGTGGATCCCAGATTCACAAAGGCAGAATGGAAAGCCAGGAAGACAAAGGCAAGTTTGAGATGGAGAGCAGGCGAGATGTTGAGCAGCGGCTATTGAGAACCAGGCTTGAGAGAACAGGATGCCGAGATGCAACAAGGCTGAATGCTGAAGCAGGAGACAGCTTGCCAAGGGATCACACATACTGGATCACTGAATACATTGCCAAATTTGCACTGTGAAAATGTTTTGCACTTTGTACAATGATATACTAAACCTCTCTTTTCTATCTCAATGTCCACAGAATACACTGGTCTTACAGTACCTAGATTGTTACACCACCATGGTTAAGTTATTCTAGTGAGATGTCAATTATTTTCCAGGTTCTGTTTTTCAGAATCTCCTTCTCTGCCTTAGCTTACAATAGCATCAATTTCTCACTGGAATGTCATAACACCCACCAAATGGCTTGAGCTCTTCTTATGCAGGTGCTGTTGAAGTGATTGTTTCAATGAGTGCCTGTGGGTCCCTTTCCCTTTAAAGTTCATTCACAGTGATCCAAATATAATATGCTAGTGTGGTTTATTCTGCAATAAACCGCATTACTTCATGCCCTGGCATCCCGAAGTTACAAACTCTGTTTCTGCCTTGTTGGGACCAGTTGGTGTTTGTTCTCTCTCGTTATCCCTCTCCCTCGTCCCCCCTCCCACTCCCTTCCACTCCCTCCCTCTCGGTGCTTGTGTACCTGGTGGGCACTGCTCCATGTTATAGAACCACAACCAGGAGCATAGACAGGGTAGGGCCTGAGCGCTGTGAAAACCCTACAGAACACCTACACTCAAAAGGACTTTTCACTTTCTATGAAAGTCCCTCTAATGAGGACAGTAGAAGTCAGGCACTTACCATCACAAACACCTGAATCAAATTGAGAACCGACCCAAGTATAAAAGGTGGAACCCAGATTCACAAAGGCAGAATGGAAAGCCAGGAAGACAAAGGCAAGTTTGAGATGGAGAGCAGGCGAGATGTTGAGCAGCGGCTATTGAGAACCAGGCTTGAGAGAACAGGATGCCGAGGCGCAACAAGGCTGAATGCTGAAGCAGGAGACAGCTTACAAAGGGATCTGTGTCTCTAAGAAACTGAAAGGGTTCATCAAAGGAAGGTAAGAAGCTGGTTAATCTCTCCGAACAGTGTGCCAAGAGATTGCTCATTTCCATGGGACAACAAAGCCACCCATGAAGGTGTGAGGGGCAAGATGGAAGTGACCCAGACCTCAGATAAAAGAATTGTGAACAACCTGATAAAGTACAGCCGGTGAGTTCAAAGTTATGACAGAGCCCGGTTTGTAACAATGTGAATGATTACCAAGTTGCAAGCAAGGTTACGCGTAAGAAGCGAGAGGCATTGAAAGCTTCGATTGTTTTGAACTGTGATGAAACAAAGCAACAGAGTGGTCCTGTAGAATACCGCACTGTCGAAAGTCTCTGTGAAATCCAAAAGTTAAACAAATTATTGCTGAGGTGAAAAGCCGACGGGAATGGCTACGGAAGTGAAGCAAGATCCCGATGGGGATCGGATGAAACAGAACTGAGTGATTAAATTAATTGACAAGAAAGTGGAACGTTTTGGGGTGCTATGGAACACGTTTGAGACAGAGATAATGAAATAGAACTTGTTGTGGTGCTACAAGGCACGCTTGAGGAAAGACTAACAGAGTATATGGAGCACAATAACCAAAATGCAACATTGTTGGAGTGGTAAAGCATGGGAATAAGAAAAGCTGCAACGTCTCAAAATTCGACATAAACCACTTGAGGATGCAGGAAGGTTGGGGAAAGGAACCCTGTGTATCAAGATGAAGAAATATTGTAATGTACGATACTAAAGACTTAAAAGTAATGAGTAAACAGGGTCAAAGATAACGAGTAAAGAGGGTCTAAGCTCAGGTGAGGAAAGCCAGAAAGGTACACCCAGGAACATTGTATAAGCAGAACTGTGTTATGCTAGAAAGCACTGAATCAGGTGAGGGAAGCGTAGAGAAGTACATGAAATGTGCAGTATAAGAAAACTTTTGAACTGCCTTTTTGTGAACTGTTTGGAACGGACTGAACTTTTGGAGATCTTGAGCGAATTAAGCTTGGAGAAGCAAGTTCAGAAGAAATTCCATAACCATCCTGATATTCTTTTGAGGCAAATTTTTTCCAATACCCTACACATTGTTAAGTTAGAACGTGAGGGCAAGCAGTGGTTTGACACAGACAGATTCTTTACTTTTGACAGACAGACTTTTGAACTATTCTTTCTGCTTTATTTTGATGGTCGAGACTACTCCCATTCAGAAATAGGGCAAGTAAGGCATTCTTCAAACACCATTTTTTTAAATTAAGGTTTTTTAAACTTGTATCCTTCTGTCTGTGTCTACCTCTCAGCACCACGTCTTTCTAACAGCAGATAAGGACCACCCAAAATCTGTCAATGCCCACTGAGCAGCGCTGTGTGGGCATTTACAGATGTTACTGTCACTGCGGTAGGCCCAGCTACATTAGCTTCAGACACCACTTGTTAGACAATCTTGGCTACCCCTCAGACAACTAGTTAACCACTTGTTCGAGGACTGGAAAACAATGAATCTGCACCCAATTTACTTGACTAATTCTACTATCCCATGAAGCATATTTCCTCTCGACTGATATGTTGGGGCTTTACTCCTTTTTTAGAAGTAGTTTTACAAAGGTAGCGGGCGCCCCTCTCTCGCAAGAACAGACATGATAACCTGTTCAGTGGTTATTAACCACTTGAGAGTTCGCAGCCAGTGCTTTTACTCACTGTGCCTTTCACAGATGGGAAATATCCATTTGCATATCAGTCTTTGTCCTGCCCAGGGGCAGTCCAGCACCGAAATACAATGGCAATTCCAATCTGAACGAGAGTACCACCAGCAACCCCATACACGTGTTTCACCCTTGTTGGGGATCATCAGTGAGGTGAAGCTGATGCCTCTCTAAGCACAGTGAGAGGGAGACCACGTCTGGTTGCCCCCAGGAGACCTAGGGTTACCAATCCCAGGTTCCTTAAAAAATAGTTTTACAAAGGTAGCGGCGCCCCTCTTTTTTAGAAGGACTGCACCTCTGGGCAACACATAAGGACCACATAGGGATGGATTGAGGGAGCTCGGGAGATTACGTACTCAAGCTATCTCATCACAGTGCAGGAGGCACTTCCAGGCCCCCAGTTACTTAGCCTTCCTTTTTGGGTGATTGATGACCATGTCACACTGATGAATGTTACGCTAAAGACTTCAGCAATATGTCAGGATACTTGTTAAATGTCACTGAAACATGAATAAGAAAATACCAGACTAATTTCAAAGGTGGCCTTAAGAACAGGCCAACTCCCAAAGATGGTTTAACATTTAAATGTATTTATAAAGCGCAGCCTAAAAGGCCTGCAGGCGGTAACACGATGATATAACGGAGCACAAAGCACACAACCATAGGTGGGACAACAGTCAACACAGAGATCATAATTATGGTAATAAGTAGGTTTTTATTTTATTTTTGAACTCCGTGAGTATTTTTAAGTCTCTCAGATTAGGTGAAATGGAGGTCGATGCCAGAGGGGCTGCTATGAAGAAAGCCCCTTTACTGACTAATGTGAGCTTGAATCTGGGCACCACTAGCAGATGTGTAGTTTGATCTGAGGGATTTCAGCGCAAGGTTTACAGGCTATTTTATCCGCAAGATATGATAGATTAACCCCATGTAAGCATTTAAACGTAATTACCAGAAGCTAAAACTATGTTTTCACTTCAATAGTGAAGGCTGGCACCTTAGCATGCACGTGTCCAAATAGTCAGAATAAAGTACACACCCCACTAGGGAATGAGACTAGGAGAGTAATTGCAAGGAAACCAACATTTATATAAGTAAATAAATGCAAGCAAAGAACTCTGCTGCCCGAGAGCGCTCTGCCAAAAGATACACTGGCAGCACATTAAGAAGGCACTAAGCGTCATAGATTACAACATGTATAGGTGAAAAACGAACAAATTTGATTGGCTATGCACGTACACTAATCCCAGCTCCATAAGGGGTGCCTGGGTTCCATTAGCTGATATCTCTCCATCAGTCACAGTGCACGTGGTCAGCTGGGCTGATCGTCGCAGGGTGAAGGTCGGTTGAGGTTCAGAGAGTTGACATAATTGTATCTAAGCTAAACTAAACTGAGATTGGCATGCAGAGAATAATGGCTGCCATAAACCATTGCATCAAAGGGGGTCGTTAATAAAAAGAAGGCAAATATATGTATATTCTAACCCATTCTTTTATGCAGGCATGGGGCAGGGGTCTTTCTCCAGGTGCCTTATAAGAATGGCTTGATCTTTGATTTGTGGTCCCTGGGGCTTCACGATTTCAAACCCATCGGGGACAGATGTTAGTTCTAGATGTGAAGATATGACCATTCAGGATTAGATATATGGTGGGCACTTGAGGGTGGTCCAGAGAAGGGTCTGGTGATCAGATGCATTCAAAGGGAATAGGGGGCATGAGGCCAGTGGACCTTAGATTGGCAGAAAGGGAGTGGAAAGGGCATGAGTCGGTAAGCAGAGATGATGGGACTCTGGGTCTGGAGCAGGCCTTGGACTCACATTCTGCGATGATCACATTCGGTCAGTGCTTGATACTTGCTAATTGCAACAATGAATGGCTGAGTTACCATGAGAACATGATTCGTGCGGAACTGACAAGGGGTGGAGGTGGCAGGGGCTGGGAGAGTGAACATTTCGACAGGGTGGCAAAGGGCCTAGGAAAAGATGCTGTTTCAAAGGGCACAAAATGGAGTTCAACCCACAAGCATTAGTTACACTTTTACATACGTATATCGAAGATAGGTGGTGCGAATATGTACAGAATGGGTGGGGTTTTGTTCCCCCTTGGCTCATACAACATTTACCTGGTGCCGGAATGGTGCAAGTGGGTGGGATATACCACCCCCCCCAACAATAAGCACCCAGCAAATCTTGTCTCTTGTCTTAGAAACAAGGTCGGATTTTTTCAATCCCAGCATGCCTCACACCGCACTATATTGAATTGTTTGAAGTCTCAAGCAATCACGTTTCGTGATCCCCACAAAACCAAAAAGACTGCTACAGTAGTTAATTTTGGATCCTACTATGGCCCTAGTCACCATCTCACAACTTTTAGATGTTAGAAAGGGCGAATTTGGGATAGCAGTCTGATATAGTAAGCTGCTTAAGAAACTAGAGAATTAACTTGAGCTTGCATACCTAGGTTTTGATAAAGATGTATTCCTAGCGTTTTCACTTTGTTTAGTTGCGATTTTGCAACCCGTTATCTGAAAAATTTAAGTTACTCACTGTAGTGACTAGAGAACACATAGCCCTTAGTCCCTTTTCCTCCATCTTTGTGGGCATCCCCAAACATCGGGAGTACCGGAACCTTTGGCAGTGAAATATTTAGTTTCCCCTTTAAATTTAGTACAGTGCGACCTTTCGCGTGGAAATGCACCAATAAGGCCCCACCCTCTGACGCCTCACCTCAGTCCCCTTTGAACATAACGGACGCTTAGATACCTGGCTACTCTTAGTACATTTGAGCTCTTGGCACAACCAGCGGTGGGGAAGGTGGATGGGACGTTTGGAGGAAAGGGGACTAAGGATGGAGTACTTTAGTCACTATGGTAAGTAACTTTAATTACTCATACGTCCAGTCACCTTTCCTCCATCCTTGGGGGTGATTCCACCGAACAAGAACATAGGGTGGGGCTGCAACAACCTGCATCATATCTGGGATAAAGCTAAAAGGTTCTTCAGAACCGCCGGCCTAAACCCTGCATCGCGCCTGGAGCTGGTGTCCAGGGAATAGTGCCTACAGAAGGCTGACGGAGCGGCCTAACTAGCCGCCTTGCTGATGACATCCCAAGAAGCATATCTTTGAAACACGACAGCCGTGGCCATAACTTTGACCGCAAGGCAATGAATCCTTTCAGGAACAGTTTTGTCCATGGCTGTGTACGCCTCCGGAATGGCCTTAATCATCCGACAGGCGATGAAAGCCTTGGAAGAATAAGAGCTGGGGAGGAGTTCCCAAAAGTCACAAACAATTCCTCAGACTTCCTGAAGCATTTAGTCCAGGATAGCTAAAACTTGAGGACCCTCCTGAGGTCCAATGAATGCAGTACCCTCTCTGCTTCCGACTGCGGGTTTGGGAAGAACACAGGCAGGCAGATCTCTTGATTTAAATGAAATGGGGAGACCACCTTGGGCAAGATATTTGGGTGAGTGCGGAAGATGACCTTGTTGTGAAACTTGGTGAATGGCTTGCACAAGGCCAATGCCTGCAGCTCACTAACCCTGTGCGCAGGGGTAGAGCCACCAATAAAACCATCTTTAGCGCCACCAAGTGGATGTCCACAGACTCCATAGGCTCGAAAGACTTGCGTGGCAAAGCCGCCAGAACCACATTGAGGTCCCAGACCGGAAGCGGCCTGTGCACTCGAGGAACAATTCTTGACAAGCAATTAAGGGGAGCCTTAACCACCGGGTTGGCTGCTGAAAACACAAGCTCAGGAGAATTCCTTTAAGCCCCAAAGCCTGCCAAATACATGCAGCAAGTATCTGCCTGTACTCCAGAACGAGCTTGGTGTACTGAAAAAGCCAATTAGACAGGAGACTACGTTTAACAGGTAATTATGTTTAAATGCTTACATGGGCTTAATCCATCATATCTTGCAGATAGGATAGCCTGCAAACCTTGCGCTGAAATCCCTCAGATCAAACTACACATCTGCTAGTGGTGCCCAGATTCAAGCTCACATTAGTCAGTAAAGGGGCTTTCTTCATAGCAGCCCCTCTGGCCTCGACCTCCATACCACCTAATCTGAGAGACGAAATACTCCGAGTTAAAAAATAAAATAAAAACCTACTTATTACCATAATTATGATCTCTGTGTTGGCTGTTGTCCCACCTATGGTTGTGTGCTTTGTGCTCTGTTATATCATCTTGTTAACGCCTACAGGCCTTTTTGGCTGCGCTTTATAAATACATTTTATTGTTGAACCATATTTGGGAGGTGGTATGTTCTTAAGGCCAACTTTGAAATGAATCTGGTATTTTCTTATTCATGTTTCAGTGACATTTAACAAGTATCCTGACACATTGCTGAAGTCTTTAGCGTCACATCCATCAGTGTGGCATGGTCATCAATCACCCAAAAAGGAAGGCTAAGTAACTGGGGGCCTGGAAGTGCCTCCTGCCCTGTGATATGATAGCTTGAGGACGTAATCTCCCGAGCTCCCTCAATCCATCCCTATGTGGTCCTTATGTGTTGCCCAGAGGTGCAGTCCTTCTCAAAAAGAGGTAAAGCCCCAACATATCAGCCGAGAGGAAATATGCTTCATGGGATAGTAGAATTAGTCAAGTAAATTGGGTGCAGATTCATTGTTTTCCAGTCCCTTGTCACTTGTCCAATGGCAGAACTTAAGCCATTTGGTCTTATACTGGGATCGAGGCGAGGGCCTCCTGAATGATGTCCCTGTTGTCATCTGAAAATGGAGCGTGCTGAAGCCTCAGCTGATCAGGGACCAGGCTGCCAGGCCTAGTTTGGCTAGGTCTAGATGCTCCACTGCCCCTCCCTGCTGCGTCAGGAAGCCCCTGCTGTGGATCGTAAAATGGACAGGACCCTGTGAGCACAACTGCAGCAGATCCAAAAACCAGGGCCTCGAAGGCCAGTGGGGGGGCAACCAGGATGAGGCTGCAACAGACTGAGGCCAGGAACTTGGGGAAGAGTCTGTTGGAGCAGAAGGGTAGGCAGGAACGCATAACACCTGCGGCCGTGCAAACAGATCTGGAGAGAGTCTCCCAGAGACCCCTCCCAACCCGACCTGCCCATGATGCAAGCTGGGGGCATTTAGCATTCCGAGGGGATGCGTACAAATCCAGGTCTGCAAACCCCCAAAACTGGAAAGAGGGCAAGAAGGAGTCGTTGTGCAACTCCCACTCGTAGGTGTTGAACCCCAAGCGACTCAGCTGGTCCACTTTGACATTGCTGTCCTCTGGTTGGTGGATGGCCGAATACCAAATTCTCTCCTTAAGAGCCCATTCCATATCGAAACCACCTCCATGCATAGGAGGCGGAGGAACAGGTTCCACTCTGCTTGCTCACATAAAACATTGTGGTAGAATTCTCTGTGCTGACCAGAACCGACTTGTCCCTGGATTAGGAGCAAAAATGTCTTGAGGGCCAGGCCCACTGCCCGGAGCTCGAGCAGATTGATATGTAGAAGGGTTTGCGTCCTGGACCATGCTCCATGAATCTCATAGCCCTCCAGAGTAGCACTCCTGCTCTAAAGAGAGGAGTCTGTCGTCGCCACCAGTGAGGGCTCTGGACAGGTGAAGGGGGCGCACACAGAAACATTGCCATCCATCCAACATCAGCAGAGATCGGGCAAAACGAGCTGTAGAATTGGGATCCTGTCCGACTGGGACCCTATCTCCTGATCCTATTTGGCTGACAGGTGGAGATAGAGGCGGCTCATCTTCAGACGGAAGTGCTGTACAGTCAGCATGCAGGAGGCCATCAGACCCAGAATGTGCTGGAACCACCATGCCGAGGTGGTCGAGTTGGCCAGCAAGTGGCTCACCACCTTTCGAAGGGACATCAGCCTCTCAGTCGTGAGGCACACCCGCTGAACTGTAGTGTTCTAGCGTGCCCCTAGGAAGACCAGATCCTGAGAACGGCATAACTGATTTCTTCAGGTTAAGGGGAAACCCCCAGCTGATGAAGTGTATCTGCCAATCTCTGGCAGGAGTGAACCACAGCTCCGGGTGACCCGGCCCTCACCAACCAGTCATCCAGGTAGGGGTACAGGTGATGGCCCTCCAAGTGGAGATGGCCCGCCACCGTATTCATCGGCTTTGTAAAGACACAAGGGACTTAGTTCAGGCTAAAGGGCAGCACTTTGTACGGAAAGTGGTACGACCATCACAAACCGCAGAAACTTGTGATGCAGTTGATAAATGTGTTCAGGCCTTTATGCATCTGTGAGGTCCAGGAAGCACATCCAGTCCCCTACACACAGAGACTCGGCTATGTAACCAACAGTAATAATCTTTTAGAGTTCCAGCAGTAAAGACAGATTTAGAAATGCGAGGTACAGGACTACCCACAGGCCAGCCTGGTTGTCCTTTGGTACCGTAAAAATCCTGGAATTTGTCATCAAAGGCCCGTCTGCAAGAGGAACCGGTTCTATCTCCTGCATCTCCAATAGAGACAAGGTCTCTTATAAAAGAGTCGGGGACCCGATCTGACGGAGAAGGAGAGGATGGTAGAGGCAAAGGAAGATGAACTTTGAAGCCTGTGGAGACTACAGATAGGAGTCACTGGTTGCTGAAAAGACACTTCTAGGTGTGCTGTAACGGAGCCAACAGAAGAGCTGTGTTCCCAACCCTGACGTCACGGCTTCTTGGTGGCAGAGGAGGGGGAGCGGAAAGCCCAGCACACACCCTCTCTGTTGCCGCTGGGCAACTTGTCAGGCCTCTGTATATCGCTGTCTCTGAACCCCTTGAAGCCGGAGATCGTTCAGGGTTTGAACTTGGTCCTACCCTGGGATTGAGGGAAGGATTTCCTATCTGGCTTTGTCAGGATGGCCAAGGTCTTGGTGGTTTGAGGGGATGTTTTCTTTTTCGTCAATTTGTCATTAGTGCACAAATGAAAAAAGTCCACGCCCTGGAAGGCCGATTGAGGAACCTCTCCTGCACATCAGATGAACTTTGTGGCGTCCATCTATGCCGCCATCCTCATCTCGACCCCAAGGCAAGATGTGGGAGACCGAAGTCTCCATGAGGTCCTGCGCAATGACCCGGGCATTTGCAAGACCGGCATTTAAGGAGGCTTGTTTGTCACGGGGAAATTGGGCAGAAATTCCCTGAGCTCCCGCCACAGCTTTTGGTTAGCCACAGCCAAGATGGCATCCGCATTGGTCTGACGCAGATGCAGTCCTGAAATGGACTAACAGCACTTACCCAAGGACTCAAGGCCTTTGTCCTCAATGGAGAGGCAACTGTAGGCGGACCCATGGAGGAAGACAGACTATGGCTTTGAATATAGTGAGGCCGCAGCCACCACAGAGGAATGGGGCTGCGGGTGGGAGGCAAGGAGGACTGGCTCCCCATCCATCTGCCTAAACCTGCTGTCCAGCTTCTTGTTAATCTGGGCGTTGGCCCTGGCCTTCTCCCAGACCTTCTGGCCCACCTGCAGCACATCCCTTTTAAGGGAAGGCATACAGCGGTTTTAACTAATTGCTAACAACAAATAACTATTATAATGAATACAAACAAACAAAAATGCAGAATTTGTGTTAAAAGTATATATGAGGGTGGGGTGAGGGATTAAAACGGGTGGTGAGGGTGTAGGGGTAGGGAAATAAAGCAGGAGAAACAGGGGGCTGTAGGGTAACCAAATTGAAAGAAAATAAAGAAAAGACAATTTTTCTTCATCTTAAATTCGTTATTGGTCGGATTCGTTAAAATCAAATGGAACCTTAAGGGGAATTCCAGACCAGACAGCCATGCGCTTCCCCAAGACCTCTGCAATCACTCCCGACTCCTGAGAGGCTTTATCTGGAAGAGGGGCCCCCAAGAACTTCACCAGGCCCCGAAGGCGGTCATGAAAGGCCTTAACGGATGTTGAAGACTTGTCTTCCTGGACGTCCATCTAGTCATTGTACCCGCTCCCCTTTTTTTGCAGGTTGAGGGGAATCCGGGCCCTGGGACACAGGTGCCTGAGGGGTCCCCTGAGGTGCAGAGCCACACACCAGTCCAACGGCTGTTGAGGGGAAGGCGTTGGGGGATGGTGGAGGGGTCGGTACAACTGGTAGGGCCTGAACTGGTGGAGGGACCAGCACCAGAAGCACCGGGGGAATGGAGGAGTACCCAAGGGAGGGGGCCGAGGTGGCACCAACTGGGGAATGGCCTCCTTCAGAAGCCCCTTCATTTGAAGGGAATGCATGGAGAAGAGGAAGTTCTCGAAGAAGCAGTGCTCACTAGCCGCCAGGTCCCTCTTGGTCCTGCCCTCCGAGGCGTTGGGCCTCCGCTCTTGGTCCTGAGACGCCCGGTGCGCAAAGCCAAGTCTGTGAGGGGTAGATGTATCCCTGAGGGGACTAAAAACCTGCACCGTAGGATTCACTGCCAGAGGGAAGGGGTCTGAAATCATCCTGCAAAGCCCACTTGATGGGCAAAAGCACCATCAGACCCTGAGCTGGATCCAAGATGCACGGCTGCCGGGCAGGCTTCGTCACTTGCCGCTCCGCCATTTTGAAACCCTAGGCCACACCTGGGAGGGCAGACGCGGAGGCTCTGAGACAGGAGAGGCTTCAGACACGGGAGGATAAAGCTTGGGTCTTGCACCTGAAGCAGAGGTGTGGACCTCAGAGATTCCTCTGGTAGGCGCTGAGCCCTTAGCCGCGAGGCCAGTAGTCAAAACGCCCTGGCTGACTGCCTCAGAGCATGCTCCGGTAGGCTGGGAGCCCTCAGCACCTATGTCGGTGTTACTCACCACACCAGAAACGCAATGTGGCGTAGACAACCCGGATTCCCAGAGGTGGTAAACAAGTAGGTATAGTAATCCGCCTCAAGTATTACAGCTCCCCTGAATTCAATGATTGAGGCTTCCTAAAAGAGGGACTCTTCTATACGATATACCTCTCTGCTGTTCAAGGTAAGAGAGGTGTCGATCGCAGAAAAGAGTGGGGAACAAGCGCACCGCCAAACCAACGCTGCAAGAAACCACAGGAGGGATTAGTAACAAAACACTGATTGTTAGATCAATTGGACAAAAACCCCCACAAGTGGAATACCTGATGTATGATGGTCCTGAACCTGAAATAAGGAGTACTTCATAGATGGATGGAATCAGGCAGTTGCACACAACGATAGGAGAAAATAACAAAAAGGGGAATTAGTAAAGGAAAACTATCCTGGGCGGCACGAGGGACGCACTAGGTACGGGTTGGTGCATAAACAGGGTAGCATTCAGTATACACAACTTGCAGGAGAAGTAAATGAAAATACAGTTCGAGAATTAAGGAGAGCAGTGTTCAGTATACAGGGAGGCAGAACTTTCAGTGGTGGTTTGCAATGGTAAGAAAAATAACCCTAATTAGGGTAAAAAAGGCAAGGACAATGACTAACGTTATAAAGAGTACTCGCGTTAGTGGGAGATACCGTTCCAGGTACCTCAAGGATTGTATGCACGGAGCTGCGTGACAGACAGGAGGGCACTCCTGGAGAGGAAGGTAATGAATAGTTCCAAAGAACAAGTTACTTACCAACTGGTAACGTTCTTTCGATTGGATGTTCCTCCAACGTATTCCTCATCTTTGATGTTATTCCATCCAGCTCAGCAGCTTCAGAAAAAAAAGAATTTCAGCAGAGGGCGCCGTGCGTCGATGTCATCGAGTCGATGGTCCCTCGAAGGCCTCCATCGAGGGTGACATCATTGGGTGTATAAGTAGCACGCGCAGCGCCCGTTTGCCTCAGTTCTGTTTTTCCCCCTCTTTTGTTATTGATTTACACTATGCAGACTGTGTCGGTAGACGGGTACTTTGCCGTGCGAGAGTTGGAGTGGCAATAGCCCGGGAAAAATCTACAGAGGGGTAGGTTGGGAGGGCGATGAGGAATACGTTGGAGGAGAATCCAATCGAAAGAACATTACCAGTTGGTAAGTAACTTGTTCTTCGAGTGGATTGTGTCCTCCAACGTATGTCTCATCTTTGATAGACTGCCAAAGCAGTAAGGACAATCCTTATGGGGGGGGGGGCAAGTATAGAACTGCTCTGCCAAAATTTAACTCCTTAGATTGGGAAGCATCTAGGTTGTAGAATTTTGAAAAAGTATGCAGCGATGACCAAGTCGCTGCTTCACAAATGGACTTTAAAGCAACACCTCTTTGCAGGGCTGTAGACGAAGCGATGCCCCTGGTGGAATGAGCCCTTAAACCTTCTGGTGGGTCTTTCCCCGCCAGTCTGTAGCATTCTGAAATGCAAAGGACAATCCAACGTGATATGGTCCGTTTTGTTACTGACTGACCTAATCTTTTTCCTGTGTAGCCAATAAACAGTTGGTTATCCAATCTAAGCCTAGATAGCCTAGAGATATAAAAGCTTAAAGCTCTTTTTGGACCCAACCTGTGGAGTCTTTCCTCCTCCTTACTAGGATGGGGTGGAGGATAGAAAGTCTGTAACACATTTTTTTGATTTAAGTGAAACTTAGATACCACTTTTGGTAAAAAAGAGGGTTTGACCTGCAAAACAACTCTGTCCTTATGGAACACAGTATAGGGTGGTCCAGATGACCGTGGCTGCAATTCGCTCACTCTTCTTGCAGATGTTAAGGCAACTAGAAAAGCAGTTTTCCATGTTAGCAATCTCAATAGGCACGTGTGCAGCGGTTCAAAAGGAGCTCACATTAAGAATTTTAAGACCAAATTGAGATCCCAAATCGGTACTTGAAATGGGTGAGGAGGAAATACATTAGTGAGTCCTTTTAAGAATTGTATTATTAAAGGAATTTTGAAGTAGGAGCATTCTTCCGACGAGAGCTTGAAGAGGGAAAGCGCCGCCAGGTAACCTTTTATTGTTCCAATATTCAGACCTCTATGCGCTAGGGTCAGAAGGAAAGATAGTACTTCCGGGATAGAACATAGAAAAGGACTGACATTCTTTTCTCTGCACCAGTTGCAAAACCTTTTCCAACGGCAACGGTATAGAGACTTTGTCGCTGGCCTTCTTGCCGAAAGCAACGCCTCCATAACGTCATCTGGAAGGTTCCAATCCCTGTATCTCAGCCTTTCAGATACCAAGCATGAAGGTTGAGCGTTTTGACCTCTGGGTGGGGAACCTGACCTTCCATTTGAGAGAGAAGGTTCTCTCTCTGAGGAAGACGTACTGGAGGACAGATGGACATGTCTAGAAGGTCCGGATACCACGTTCTCCTGGCCCAATAGGGGGCAATTAGGATCATGCGGCTCCCGAACCGTCTCAACCTCCTGATGACCTGAGGAATGACGGGAATCGGAGGGAACGCATACAGTAGTGGGAAATTCCACTCCACCACGAACACGTCCCCTAGGGCTCCTCTCGGGGGAAATTCCCTTGAGCAATACATTTTGCACTTTCGGTTGGTATCGGTCGCAAATAAGTCTACCTGAGGGGTTCCCCAAAGGGTGAAGATCTCTAGAATGACTTCCTGAGCCAGTTCCCATTAGTGGGACACCGTGCTCTGCCTGCTCAGAGCATCTGCCGTCATATTCTCTTCCCCAGCTAGGTGAACTGCCGTTAAAGAGATTCCTTCTTGAATTGCCCAATACCAGAGTTGCATTGCCTCTCTGCACAGAGGTAGTGACCCTACACCTCCTCTTTTGTTTAGATAATGCATGGCCACTATGTTGTCCGTCATTATCAGGGCATTCTTCCCTCTGATAGATGGCAGGAAAGCCTTCAGCGCTAGTCTGATTGCTCTCAGCTCCAAAAGATTGATGTGTAGTTTGGACTCCGATGGAGACCAACGACCCCTGATTGTCTGATCGCTGGCGTGAGCTCCCCACCCCTTGAGTGAGGCGTCCGTCAGTACTGTGATCTCCGGCCATGGTTGCCAAAATGGTTCCCCTTTTAGGATGTTCTCTGTACAAGTCCACCAAAGAAGGTCCTGTCGAACCTTGTTCGGAATCTGGGGAAGATCCGTCATTTGACCTGAGAACTGGGACCATTGAGTCTTTAACGCCCACTGAAGGGATCTCATCCTCAAGCGTGCCTCTGGCACCAGGAAGATGCAGGATGCCATGAGGCCGAGCAACCTTAAAAAGTCCTAAGCCTGGAGATTTCGGGCATTTTGAAATTTGTAAACCATCTGGAGAATGTCTTGAGCCCTCGACTTGGGAGGCAAGCTCTTTCCCAAGGATGTGTCTAATACAGCTCCTATGTACTGAAGCTGTTGGGAAGGTGTCATTTGCGACTTCTTGAAATTGAGGGAGAAGCCCAGTTTGTGGAGGAAGTGGCAGGTGACTTTCAGATGATCCAGTGCTTGTTCGGCAGAACACGCACTGATCAACCAATCGTCCAGGTAGGGGTAGACATGAATCCCCGCTCTCCTGAGGTGCGCTGCTACCACTACCATTAACTTGGTGAAAATCCTCGGGGCGGTGGTCAATCCGAATGGCAGAACTCGAAACTGATAGTGTGAGTCGCCAACTACGAACCTCAGGTATTTTCTGTGCTTGAGATGAATCAGCACATGAAAATAAGCATCCTGGAGGTCCAATGACACCAACCAGTCCTGAAGATGAAGGGCCTGAAGGATCTGAGAAAGGGTAACCATCTTGAACTTGTCCTTCCTGAGTAACTTGTTCAAGTTTCTTAAGTCCAAGATGGGTCTCAATCCTCCATCCTTTTTGGGGATCAAAAAAATACGGGGACTACCATCCCTTGTTCCTTTCCACTGCAGGTACTGGTTTTATAGCACCTTTCTCCAGCAGGGATAGAACTTCCTGCTGTAGGAGAGGGTTTGAAAGTTTCAGCGGGTGTCTCCCTGGTGGATTGCTTTGAGGTTGCGTTAGAAAAGGAAGGCAGTAACTTTGGGCTATTATTTCTAAGGCCCAAACATCTGAAGTAATGACTCGCCATTCTTGCAGATGTTGTGACAGCCTGCCTCCTACAAGTGTCTTGTGATACAAGTCCTCAAAGTGGTTTTGTGGTGGTTGCTGCAGCCGCTGATGGCAAAGAGGCTGTAGCTGGAGCTGGCTTCGCACGTCTTGCTCGTCCACCGCGAGTGGCCTTTCTTTGGTCCCTTTGACTGGCCATTTCTCTCGCCTTTCCATATGAGGTGTAGTAACGATAGGATCGTCCCCTCCAAGATTGATTTGTTGCACGAAAGGACTGAGGTTGCCTGATAGCAGCTCCCAACGATTTGGCAGCGGCCTTTGAGGTCTGCAACCTCTCAAGGCTCTCGTCAGCCTTGCTGCCAAAAAGGTGAGACCCGTCAAAGGACATGTTCAGAAGACGGTTCTGCACGTCCGGTGCAAAACCTGACTTCCTTAACTATGCAAATCTACGCATTACCGTGCAAGTGACCATGGACCTGCTCACACTATCAACAGTGTCCAAACCAGATTCAAGGGATTCCTGCATAGCTTCCTTTCCATCTCTAACAATGGCTAGGAATCCTTCCCTTTCTTCCCCTTCTGGTATGTGCTCCGCCGTCATTGCAATACATTCCCAAAGAGTGAACGAAAACTTTGCCAAGGCACAGGTGGAGTTGGCTGATTTTAATGCCATGCTCCCGGCTGAAAATACCTTCCTTGCCCAGCCATCCACACGCTTATCGTCCCTGTCTGGAGGGATAGACGGGTACGCAAGTTTGTTTGAAGCTGTGGCTGCCTGTATAACTAAACTTTCTGGAGAAGGATGCTTAGACAGCTAGCTGGGGTCGCTACTGGCAGGGCAGTATTTTGAGGTATGGGATTTATTCACTGGAGGAATAGAATCCGGTGTCTCCCAATTTTTGGCCACCCTATTTTGTAAGGCCACATGGAAAGGTAGAATTGGGTCTTCAGTAGAACCATGGTCCAATATGTCTGTAAGATTATCTTGGACAAATTGGGCTGTAGGCCTGGCCCAGCCCAAATAATCCACAACCTTAGTCATTAACGGACAATATGATGGATTAGCATGTTCACCTGGCTGTGGTCTACCAAATTCGTTCTCTGGGCACGTATCAATAACACTTGCATTGTGTAATGATTCCACTAAATCCTTCATCCTGCTTTCCTCTGAAATCAGGCATTCAGGAACATTTGGAGTACCAAATTCAAGGCCAAAGGGAACATTTTCTTCATCAGATCTTTCTTGTTCCTCAAAAATTGAGGTCAAGGATTTGAAGAACTCCTTCCTAGGTAAAGGCTTAAAAACCTTCTCTGGGGGTGGTATAGGAGTGGTACTGGGTCCTGAATGCAACCCAGGTGCTTTTGCCTTTTCTTTCTCTCTTCCTAGCTGATCTTGTCGAGCTGGAAGTTTCGGCGTCAATGTCGACAAAGGCGTCGATAACTTCGACGTATTATCCGACTTTGACGGCGTCGACTTCGAGGGCTTCGAGGACTTGCCCTTCGAGGTGTGTTCGGTCTCGGACGGTGTCAGTGACCTCGATCGGCAGACTCGACTCAAGCGGCTTTTTTCGCTCGACGTCCTAGAAGGTTCTCTAGCCTTCCTCTTTCGATCACCCGGGCTCGAGGGTGCGCGAGTGTCGGAGCGATGGCGCTCCCGGCCGGCTTCCGAGGAAGGCGCGGAACGAGGCTTCGCTTTGTCAAAAACCTCCAACATTTTCATCCTAAAAGCTTCCCATTCTTCGGATGATGAATGTTTTGTGGGACATTTCATCATTTTTGTGGATTTGTCCGAAGACGAAGTGGAGGGGGATCTATGGCATCGTTTCTTCGATTTTTTTGTCGAAGACGACGAGTGATGGGCATCGCTTCGGGACCCCGACCGATGCCTTTCGCGTCGAGGAGATTTCTCCTCACGGGACCTCGGCTCAACGCTAGAGGCTTTTTGGTCAGATTTACGACCTACCTGCAGTTTTCCCCTCCACTCTCGTAAGGCTTTCCCCGTCATCGATTGACACTTCATGCAGGCTTCCATGTCGTGGCCCTCTCCAAGGCACCATAAACACTCTGTGTGGATCGGTAATCGACATTTTTGAGCCGCACGATTTACATTTCTTGAAACCCGATTTCGGGGTCGTGGTCGGCGTCGATGACGAAGACATATTTTGTTATTTATCTTTTCTTCACAGAACTCGAGGCATGCCGATTCTCCAAAGCAACGTACACTGTGGAAAAACGGAACTGAGGCAAACTGGCGCCGCACGTGCTACTTATACACCCGATGACGTCACCCTCGAAGGCCTTCGAGGGACCATTGACTCGACGACATCGACGCACGGCGTCCTCTGCCGAAAAAAATGTTTCCGAAGCAGCTGAGCTGGATGGAATAACATCAAAGATGAGGAATACGTTGGAGGACACAATCCACTCGAAATGCTATCCGCGTCTCTGGGCAGGAAAACAACACACGCGAGGTAGAGGCAATCCAGGGACGTTCCGGCTGCAAGAAAGCAGTTCAGATTCAAACGGCAAAAGAAGTCCGGCTACAGTTATCAGACGGGTCGTAAGCCAGGTTATCAAAAGAATGGTCAACGGAGAGTAATCCGAAGACTGGAAGTCAGAAGGCACACAACACGGGAGTGATGTGTAACACCATGATTAGCAGCAATCGCCGCTTCTGAATCGACGGATTTTACTTGCAGGGGGGGGGGCAGGAGCTACTGTGGGCAGGCGTTCGCAGTACGCAAATTATGTGTCACCTGACACGAACGTCTCCATGCTGTAAACAGTCTCCACGGCAACCTGTATCGGTGCAAAAAAAGACGTCCTGGCCGGCTGATTTCGCCGCACGACAGCATTCTGCTGTAGAGGTGCAACAGTCGGTAGCAGTGATGAATCTAGCCGAGTAACGACTCTTGGAAGTGGCACTCGACGGTCCCTTAGCCCCTTGGGTATAAGAGGACGAGTCTGATAATCCTTTCAGGGGCCTGGTAGGGCCCCTCAGCCGGGGAGCCGTTAGTCTGAAAGGCCGCAGGTCGATCCCTGGAATGCCTGGAAGAGCATCCAGTTCCCTCGGCCTGGGAACCAGTAGCCTTGGAGTTCTCGGGCCCTGCCAGAACCTGAATCTGAGGGACCCTGATCCGTGGGAACCCCCGGGGAAGGATTCTCCATGCTGTGGAGCAGTGCTGAACAGAGGGCCTACCTTGTCTTGACCAGTGTTCCCGGAGACAAAATCCAAAAAAGTGGGGTGGAGGAGAAGTATGAAAGATGTCCCTCCACCGCGACAAAGAATTTGTCAATGCCCTGTGACTGAGATCACTGCAGGCCGCACAATAGTCCCAGCGTTGGTCGAGTCCCACACACTCAAAACAGAGAGCATAGGTGTCAGAGGCCAGACCTTGTGAATTCTCCTGCAGCCGACATATGCCAGGGAGGTGAAAAAAGAATTCAACAAACAGGGAGCATGCAGAAAAAAAAAAAAAAAAAAAAAAAAAAAAAAAAAAAGGTCTCCACACTGGCTGCCAGGTCCGACAGTCTGTGCGGAAAAAGGGCTATTCTACATTTAAAGGAGAAACTCAATTTTTCGCTGCCAAGACTGGAGGAAAGCGGACGGTACGTATGGTTATGCTGATATTCTGATCCGACATTATTTACTCTGGTATTGGTGCCCATTACCATGAGTTCGGTGTTTTCACTATTAAGTGACAAACTGCTTTCAATAATCCAATATTCAATCATACAATAAACATTGTTCAGGAAACTGGTATCTTCTTCATGGTGACCAGATAATTGCGGTTGACACGTGTGTCATCAGCATAATTGATTAAACTAATGCCCTTTTTGTCTAGCAACTGGAACTATGAATATATTAAATAGGCCTGGCGCAAGGCATGCCCGTCGGGGAAGCCATATTGCAATTCTGTTGGATTTGCTTCTGCTGTGCCACTGCAGACCCTAAGGGCACTGTTTTCTAAAAAGGATTTAACCCGGCTGCTGCATTGACACTGAAATTGGCCACGCTCATAAGGCATTTAATAAGTAGAGCATGGTCAACCAGGTCAAATGCAGCAGACATATCCAATAGCAAGGAAATTTGACTGTTGTCCCTGTATTGTAATATATTGGATTTTAGATCAAGAAAGCAGACTCAGTCCCATAACCTGTTCTGAAGCCGGAGTTCTGCTTGTTTAATATATTTGCATCAGTCAGATGGGTTCAAATCTGTTCACACGCCACCCTGTCCAATATCTTCAACAAGAAGGTTTTATTTGTAATAGGTCTATAGTTTGAGGGGTTGGGTCAAGTCTGTGGTTCTCCCATTGGGTTACCTCCCCCTCTGCCTCTACCATCTTCTGAAGTTTCTCCCTCTTTTTGTTCGCCGTCCAGGAAATTATTTCACCCCGCAACAAGGTTTTGTAGGCCTCCCATATCACCACCGGGTCATTTTCCCCAGTATCATTAATCTCGAAGTATTTGATGAAGACTTCAGTGAGGCGGTCCACTAGCACGGGAAAGCCCAGATAGTAGTTATTCAGCCTCCACATTTTAGGGGGGATTGTACCCTGCAACCGTATCTCCACCGTCAGAGGCGAGTGGTCGGAGACTCCCCAGGGGAGTAAGTCTGCCGACAGTACTCTGAAGAGGTTTATATGCGGAAGGAAGAGGTAGTCAAGCCTGGAGAGGGAACTGTGGGCTCCGAAGTGGAATGAGTAACCTCTAGTTCCCGGGTGTAGTTCCTGCCACACGTTGCAAAGACCTAGGGCGGATACGAAGTTGGACAGCCTTGTGGGGGTATTCGGGTTGCGTTGTCTGAGATGGTTGCGGTCTATGATGTTACACATGACGTCGTTAAAGTCACCACCCAGAAACCACTTATCAGGTTGATGTTTGCCCAGGGGCGTGGCTTGGCGCCGATGGCGAGCAGTAGCTGATCTGCCGAGCTCCGGCCGAGACGCCGTTTCCGGATCCTTTTCTCCGGCTCATGTGAAGCACAAGCCCTTGGAGAGGAACGTGCTGTTGTGGGAAGCGGACCCGCACCCGAACCGCCAGCGGGCCCACCAAATCGGACCTCCTAGACATAACCGGAGCTCTCGGACTGCGCTCCCCCCCTCCGCTCCGATTGAATCCAAGATGGCGCCTCGCACCGCATAGCGGAGTCTCTAAGGGGAACCCCTCCCCCCAACGGACTTCCAGGCCTGGTGAGGCGGAGTGAAGGCACGGCACAGGAGAGCGACCCCCCCGGGGGCCACCCGGTTGGCACGAGCGCTAGGCCCGCAGCCTGGACGCTCCCCATCTCACAGTGCGAGGTCACCCGCGCCGGATCACGCATGCTGAGATAAGCGCACTACGTGGGCCCTGCCGCAGTTATGCATGGCCCACTGAGGTGACCCGAGCTCCGGAACAGCGAACACCTCTGCGGCTGGGTGAACGTGGACAAGGACATATTGACATACCCAATCCTGGGTTTCCCTGGGCCACAACCGACTGCACTGCGGCCCACCTCACCGGGACGGCGCCAGATCTGATTCCGGCACAGATCACCCAGCAGCCCGGTGCACACGAGGAGAAGACAGACGCACCGGCACGGACCCGCAAGACAAGGTGCGTGAGACCTCGCAACTCCTGCGAAAGGGAACCCCTGCATACCCCCATTCTACTGGCATCTACCTCGAGGGGCCTACACGCTTAGGACCGAGGGCAGCCAAAACACTATCTTGGGTCCCCCACCCCAAGCCCTGCAACGACAGGGGGACTCAATCACATCCCTGCATGCCACCGAGCTCCTGAGGCCCAGAGCATCCACAACCACCACCTCACGATGGCCGCCAAGAACAAAACCAGAGCTGCCACCATGGACTCCTTTGTTTCCACCAAGGTAAAGACCCCTACTCAAGCCAGGGCCAGCCCCTCTGAAACCGCCCAGACAAGTGAAGGGGTAGCCGCCGATAATCACTCTCAAATATTGGAAGCCATAGCTTCATTAAAAACGCACATAGACTCCAAGATTGACAAATTTAAAATAGACATCCAACTTATTCGCCAGGACGCACGCAATTTAGCGGAGAGGGTAACTACCATCGAACAATCAACAGAGGAAACGTCAGGGGCCACCACAGCTCTACAGTCTGAAGTCGCCCAATTAAAGAGGAAAGTAGCCTTCCTAATAGAGAGGGCGGAAGAGGCCGAAGGCCAGGCCAGACGGGGCAACATTAGGATCCTAGGTGTCCCAGAGTGAAGCAAAGGGGCAAACACCACATCCTTCGTTGAGACCCTTCTGCTGCAAGAAATTGGGGCCGGCAAGCTGACACAGGGATTCTCGGTCGAAAGGGCCCACAGGTCCCTCCAGAAGCGCCCCCCCCCCCCACCGGACTCGCACCCTAGACCAATAAATGCTAAGATACTGAACTTTCAGGACAGAGAAACTATCTTAAGACACTCCAGGGAGGGTGGCCCCATCGAAAGAGGGGACTCCAAAATCGCCATCTACCCGGACTATACGCAGAAGGTGCAAAGAGAGAAATTCATTTGTCCCGATAAAAGCTAGGCTCCGCCAGCTGAACCTAAAATACAGGCTACTATACCCGTCGTGCCTCAGGATCATTTATAAAGAGAGAGTGGTATTCCTCGACAATCCAGACGCAGCCAACATGTGGCTAGAGGACAATCTTGCCGACGGCAAGGACAATCCACGGACAGAGGCATAACTCCCTCAGATTCTACAAGTAACCCACATGTAACCCTAAAAAACCAGCAAATAAGACGCCGGAAACCAGAAGGTAATCCATTCTCAGTTTATCACATGGAAACGGCCTTGTTCGGCTCCGCCGCAAGGCCCTAGCCCTACCCCAGCGTAGAATCCAGTCGGGCCAGGCACCCGCCTGACCCAGCTCGCGCCCGACTCCCGGATGGGCTTCGACAATGTTGTAGTCGCTGGGCGCACCAGTTTGAGTTTTGTCATCAGTTTTAATAGTTACACAGTCTTGAAATTTCTCTCACTAATAGAGACCGGGATGGGCCCAAGACTTGACCCAGGAGCTCAGAAACCAGCGGTTTCTCCCCTGCAATCCGCTCACTACGGATTAAAGCGGTGCCAAACCCTAGGGACGGAGTCGCGTGCCAGACTCGAAACTCAGACCCGATGGCGGCACAACTTACCGTGATGACATGGAATGTGAGGGGCATGGGCTCATACCTCAGACGGAATCGCATGCAATCCTATCTCAAAAGGAAGAAAGTCTCGATTGCACTGCTGCAGGAAACCCACCTCACTGCGGAGGCCATGTCCAAGATTGCAGACCGATGGGCCGGGACTGTGAGAGGGTCCCCCTATTCCAAATACGCGAGAGGGGTGCTAACATGGATAAGCCTGGACGTGCCCTTCCAAATGGAGGGTTGTGAACTAGACAAAGAGGGGAGATACGTAGTGATTTGGGGCACAATGGAACAGACCCAGGTTTGCTTGGCTAACTCATCCTTCCCACATCACGGAATACCGCCATACCTCACCACAATGATCGCAAAGCTGACTCAGCACCGGGATTGCACCTTTATATGGGGTGGCGACTTCAATTGCGTCGCTGATGCAAGCATGGACAGATCATCGCCTCCTCCCCACCCGAGCAACCTCACATCCCGTGCCGTGAAGGAAACACTTGAGCAGCTCAACTTGGTGGACATCTGGAGGGAACACCACCCAACCGAGAGGACCTACTCCCACTATTCAGCTTCGCACGGAGTCCATACAAGAATTGACTATTTGTTCATTGACAAGGAGCTAGCCCCACGAGCCGCAGCCAAAGAATACCTGGGGAGAACGATCTCTGACCATTCCCCACTAACCATGTCATGGCAACAAAGGGGACCCAGACCCCCGATCCCCATGTGGAGGATGCCGACTGCGGCACTTGAAGACCCTGAGTTCAGGGAAGACCTCGCAGGAAAATTGGAAGAATATCTGGAAATCAACAAGGGTTCGGTATCCTCCTGGAGCACATTATGGGAAGCTATGAAGGTGGTGACCAGAGGAAAAATTATATCAAAAGCCAGCGGTATTCGCAGGCAATTAAACTCGAAGCTCAAGAAGCAGAGATCTCCCGACTAGAGTCCACCCACGACAACTCCACAGAGGTCGAGAGCAAATTGAAGGAAGCTCGCGCAGAATGTCAGCAAGCATGGGAAAGAATGGAGAAATTCGATTTCACCACATACACTACCAGATCCCACAAGGAATCGGACAAACCGGGGAGATTACTGGCCTGGTTCTGCAAGCGAGAACACCCCAAGCACCTCCCAACGGAGATACCGAACGCCGACGGGATATCTCACACGACACAACTGGGGATCAATGACGCATTTGCCAAATTCTATTCCAAATTGTACGCCCACGAGGCCCAAATTCCCACGGAGGACATTATAGAAACACTTGATGAGATAGCTCTCCCCCAAATATCAGCCGAGCAGAGAGAAGAACTGGAGATGGAAATCACTCTTGAAGACGTGCAAGGGGCAATCGGGTCCCTCTCTACCAGCAAGGCCCCCGGCAGCGACGGCCTCCCACCCGAGTTCTACAAAACGTACAAGCCCATCCTCACCCCAGTACTCCACGAAGTCTACCAGGAGGCATACACAAACGGGGTCCTACCCAACACCATGAAAGAGACCATAATCATTCCCATGCTCAAGCCACACAAAGCACCCACCGACTGAATCCTATCGCCCCCTGGCCATGCTAAATTATGATGCTAAGATCCTCACATCCATACTGGCCAGCAAGCTGGCCAGAGTGGTGGGATCCATAATCCATGAAGATCAGAACGGATTTGTGCCTGGGCGCAACACCACAGCTAACCTAAGGAGGCTACAACACATAATGGCCGAAACATACGAAAGAGATGAAGACCTGGCGGTATTGTCGCTTGACGCAATCAAGGCCTTCGACTCCATATATTGGGAGTGGATTAGGGAGGTCTTGAGGAGATTCGGCTTCGGAGGGGGCTTCAACAGGTGGATCAAGGTTCTCTATAATTCCCCAATGGCAAGAGTGAAAATGGGAAGAATGGTATCAGCAGCCTGGGAAATGCGAAGGGGAACGAGACAGGGGTGCCCGCTATCACCCATGCTGTACATACTGGGCCTGGAGCCGATCGCATCATACTTTAGGCAACAGCTCTTCGACGCTGGTATCAAGGTGGGCAATGTACACCACATAATATCCCTATACGTGGACGACGTTCTTCTATACCTGAGGAACCCCGAGGTCAACGCACCGACAGCGCTAGAGGTACTCGACAATTATGCAAAATACTCCGGAATCAGATTTAGCAGAAGTAAGTCCTCCGCGTTCCCCCTGGCGGGCTTACGCGGCACACCAGAAAACGATCCCCCGGCTGTAGGAATAGGGTGGCAACTGGTCAAGTTTCGGTACCTAGGGATCAACGTGAGCCACACCCCGCTACTCACGCATGAACACAACACAGAAGTCGCAACCACGAGTCTTCGACGCTCTATAAAATTCTGGTCCAAGCTCCCGCTAGCAATGGTAGGCAGAGCAGCGATTGTCAAGATGATCATACTCCCCAGATTCCTGTACTTTTTCGTGAACATTTGCCACTATGTCCGACCGCCCTTCTTCAAGAAACTGGAGGCTATCATCAAGGACTTCCTGTGGGGACCTCACAGACACAAACTGTCGTTATCTATCCTATCCCTGCCACATAAAGAGGGAGGAATAAAGCTACCAGATCTCCAGTTATACTACCTGGCTGCCCAGTTAAGCCACATAACGAAATGGCTCTCGGACGAACCTTCCGTTGAATCGGAACTACTGAGGCAATCCTCGAACAACATAATCCCCAAGGACACCCTATGGCACCCCATACGACAATCCCCGGTTACCCCACTGGTAATCGAGCTAGGAAGGAAGATATGGGCCAGGTCCTGTTACATCAAGCGAGTGAAACACCCGTACTCTCCGGATAATCCTATCTTGGCAGACACTTGTAAAACGGAGGCAGACCTATCCACAGCAAGGAGGTGGGAAGAAGCCGGCATATACACATGGGGTAACATGTTTGAGGAGGGGGAATTCAGGGACTTCGAATCAATAAAGGCCATTGAAGGGATACCTCCAGGCCAGTTTCTCTGGTACCACCGCCTCAAGCAGACCGCCAAGAAACAATGGAACAGCTGGCCAGAGGAGCCCACCCCACACCCTCTACTACAAGAGATGCACAACCTTACCGATGGTTGGAGACCAGTCTCCAGGCTCTACAACAGACTATGTGACAAACCCAACCCTAAAAGCGAAGCTCTGAGGGCAAGATGGGAAGCAGACCTCGAGACCCCAATCACGGACAAAGAATGGGAAAGTGTGTTAATATTCCCCAAAAAAGTGTCAAGGAACGCTAGATTCGGCCAGATTCAGTTGAACGACCTGTACAGGACATACATGACCCCACACAGGGTCGCTTCCTTCAACAAGACATCCTCCCCAGCATGCCCATGGTGTGGGAACGAGAATGCGGATATGATCCACATGTTCTGGACTTGTACTAGGGTGATGACACTATGGTCCAAAGCTAAACAAACTTGCATGGACGCCGGAATGCGGAGATACGAATGGACTCCCGGCGAGTGCCTACTGGGAAACTACCCCAGACCCAGCAAATTCAAGCATGTTGTCAGGTTAATGGACATCTCATGCATCCTGGCTAAGAGAACCATCGCAATGGCTTGGAAGATGCCATCGGGCCCCAGGCATGAACGCTGGCTAAAAGAGATGAAGAGATGGACGGCAGCCGAAACTAGAGCCTGGCAAGATGGAACCACATCATGCGGCGATAGAGAGCGACACCTTGGACTCTTGGAAGGCCCTCCTGAGAGACATGCGCCGACTACAAACCTCCCTGATAGCCCATAGCATCACACCGAAACAAACTCCCTGCACCTGGCCTGAATCGACAGACTCTGTATGTGACCCCCCCTGCTTCCTGAAGCACTAAAACATTGGCCTCGACCCATCCATTCACCGAAACGTTCGCTACCATATGAAAACTCTTGTTGTTTTTGTTGTTCTTTCCCTCTTTTTCTGTTTCCCCTCCCCATTATTTTCTCCTTTGCTCACCTCACTGTTTAATTTTCATGTTTGTACCGCACACATTTTCTCACCAAATACCAATAAAATACGTTTAAAAAAAAATCAGGTTGATGTTTGCCCATGAGGGTAGTCAATTCATCTAACAGTTAATGCCCCAGTCCTGGTAGGGAGTAAATCGAGACAAACCCAAATTTCTCACCCCAGAGCGTTCCTAGGATTAGCACAAATCGACCCTGAGGGTCCCGTTTTAATTCCTGCAAGGCAAACGGAATGCGTTTGTGTACAAGGATGAGGGTGCCCCTGGATCCCATTGTGAATCCCGCATGAAAGGCGGTCCTATAATTGGTTCTCTGCAAGAGAGTACAGTGTGATCCCTCTAGGTGTGTTTCTGGTAGCAGGGCCACGTCGGGGGGGGAGTGTCTACTGAGTAATTGCTTAACCAGGTGCCTTTTGATCGCAGAGCCCATCTCGTTCACGTTCCAGGGGAGC